>NC_080747.1:62035124-62341165 GCF_020826845.1 Diceros bicornis minor | reverse complement strand
AGAAAGAGAAAGGCTTCTAAATGAATATGCATAGGATATCTCCAGAAGGAAGCACAGGAAACTGGCAATAGTGCTTGCCTCTGTGGAAGGGCATATGGAGCAGGGTTGGACCAAGGTAATAAACACTGTGTGTGACTCAACCATATCCATTTTACCAAAATGCATTTGGAAAACTGACTTTTTCTCCAGGGATGGCTCTGATTGGTATAAGTATGATTCCATTCCTTTGACAGTGACCTGTTATAGGTGACCCAATTGTGTCTAATGAAATGAGAGGAGAGATTTGCTGGAAGTTTCTGGGATTATGCTTTCTCACTCGTAGGAGAAATTCACAGGAGGTCAGCTTTTCTCTCTCCTGTTGAACACAAACAAGGAAGCATGAAGCCCAAGTGTTTCCATTTTACAACTATGAGAGAAATTCAGCCTCAGGCTGAAGCCTATGACTAGAGAACAGAGTAGAAAGACAGAAAAAGTTGGGTCCTTCATGATAAGTTAAGCTGTGAAATTTACTAACTCGGAACTCTGTTTCCCATCTCTGATGAGTGAACTAATGCATTTCTCTGTCATTTAAGCCAGTTTTAGTCAAGTTTCTGTTACTTACAGCTGAAAACACTTAATGCAGTTGGAGACAGACTTTTTTTGTTCTATATACTTTCTGTATTTTTCTTTTTTAATCATGTGCATGTACATCTATTTTAAAAGATTTTAAGAATTTACTGTGTTCCAGGCCCGCCCCGTGGCTTAGCGGTTAAGGGCGCGCACTCCGCTGCTGGCGGCCTGGGTTCGGATCCCGGGCGCGCATCCCGGGCGCGCATCCCGGGCACGCATCTACGCGCCGACGCGCCGCTTCTCGGCCATGCTGAGGCCGTGTCCCACGTACAGCAACTAGAGGTATGTGCAGCTATGACATACAACTATCTACTGGGGCTTTGGGGGAAAAAATAAATAAATAAATAAAATCTTAAAAAAAAAAAAAAGAATTTACTGTGTTCCAGGTGTTGGGAAATCGAGAGCATTCAAGAACAATCCCCTTTAATCTTAGGGTTTTTTCTCAAGTCGTAGTTTCTTAAGAGACTTGCTTCTTTCCCCTCAATGAGCTCAACCATCTCAACTCCTCTCTAAGGAAGATGTGGATTTACACTTTACAGAGTTGATATAGGTTGAACTATATGGATTTGACATTTATGTAGGTCAGAATGGTCAAAGATTGGCAATTTTAGAGTATAAATCATTAACCATGGTGTTCATATAGAAGAATTATATGCATGTTACTACCAGGGGCATCAGTCCCCCCTGCCAATTCCCTGAATATCCTGGCCATTGATGAACTTTTCACTGGGGCTTTCCTCAATTGCTGGCTATTTTCATCATTTCTATCCCTACATCACAGAGAATTGGTGGGTAAAGATAAGAGCTCTGTAGATCAGATCACTACACTTTCGTGCTGTCTACCCTTGTTTTGTTGGTTTTTTTCTATTGCCTGTCATTCCCTCTAGCAGCTAGTTCATGCTTCCTACTTACAGAGAAAACCAAATCTTCCCAGCAGAAGTCCCCTTATTCGCTCTCATGTACAAACTGACACCTGTGTGTATAGCCCTCAGCATCCCTCCTCCTTTCCAAAGATGCTGCCCCCAGACCCTGCCCTCTCAATTGTCTGATGCTGGAGCAGCAGATAAAGAAAACAAAAAGACACTAAAATGTCACGTTATGGAGTATTGGTTGGCTATGGCTGTATGCCAAGTTACCCCAAAATGTCATGACTTAAAACAATAAACAGTGATTATCTCACAGTTTCTGTGGCTCTGGAAATCAGAAGCAGCCTATCTGGATGGTTCTGGCTCAGGTTCTCTTATGACATTGTAGTCACGATGTTGTTTGGGGCTGCAGTCATCTGAGGGCTTGGCAGGGTCTGAAGGATCTGCTGCCAAGGTAGCTCACTCAGATGCCTGGCAAGCTGGCACTGGTTGTTGGTGAGAGGACTTAGTTCTTCACTATGTAGACTTCACCATAGGGCTGATTGAGTGTCCTTATGACATGGCAGCTGACTTTCCCAAAACAAAGTGATCCAAGACAGAGAAAAGAGAAGGGTGAAAGTCACGAGGTCTTTTACGACCTGGCTTTAGAAAATCACACTGTGTCATTCCTGCGATATCCTCTTGGTTATCAAATTATCTCTATCCAATGTAGGAGGTAACTACAAAGGGGTGTGAATGCCAAGAGGCAAAAATCACTAGGGACTATCTTGGAGGCTGCCTATCATACATAGATATTATTTTCTCCATTTTACAGATGAGAAAACTGATGCTCATAGGGTCCATAGATATGTCAAACTCATGCTTTTTATAAAAAAGAGGTAGAGACTGATGGGAAGCCAATGCAGTCTGACTCTTAAGCCCATGCACTGGCTACTATATAGTCCTGTCTCTGATGTGGTGGCATACAATCTTGGAATGGCTTTGAATTGTTATGTCACTGCTAAATTATTGTTTAATTTTTTTGGACTAACCATATTTTATAATTTTTCATTTTTCTTATAAGGCTGTGCATATGGTAGACATTCAGTAGTTATTTATTCATCCATCCAATAAATCAACTTTAAAAAATGGAAGAGCTAACACCTTTACAAAAGTTTGACATGGCTACTGTGCATGCCTGATTGATATTTATATTATTTTTATATTAATTATATTAATGATAATAATTAAGGGAGCTGGAAGAGTGATTGAATATGAATCAAATTGGGCCAGCAGAGGGGACTGGGGAGAGAAAAAGAGGCCAAGTCTATTAAGTCTTTTTAGGGTTAATCCCAAACTGGATCTGATCACCTCTCTCTCGCTCACCCTTCTTATCATCATCCTCCCTAGTCAGATGAAACCAACTAATCAGAAAGGGATTGAATTTAAGTGTATAATCAACTCTTTCTCTGGTTCTACGCACTATCAGGGTTTATATTTGTGTCTGGATTACTAACTCTTTTTTTACTTTTAATTTGTTTTTGTTTAAAAATTATGTATGTGTGTATGTTTGTGTGTGTTTGTGTGTGTGTGTGTATATATATATTTATTTATATATAAGAATCTTAGAATCTTTAATAATCTAACCTCTCAGAGAAAAACACATTAATGTGCTGGTGTATTTTCTTCTAAAACAGTGAATATTTTTCTATAATTAAGGTGATGCTAAAAATAGTACTTTATCTTTTTTTTCTACTTAACATTTTTATATTGTTGAAGACCCTTCAGAACATTACTTTTTACTAGTCCACTGATTATTTCTGATTATAGATGTACTATGGCCTCTTTGCAAAGAATTTGGAAATTTTTGAAAAATATAAAAACAAGGATCACTTATAATGCTACCATTCAAATAGCCACTGTCAATATTCTGTATATTTATTTCTAGATTTTTTCTATGCATACTTACATATACAGATATATTTGTAAAAACAAAAGTGGTATTTCATTTTATAATCATCTTTTTCACTTAAAAATATATCGGAACATCTTTCCATATTAATACATACAAATCTTCATTACATTTTTAATGACAACTACTCATTGATATCTAGATTATTTCTATATTTCATTTTTATAAAGAACTCTGTGGTCAACAGCCTAGCACATATATCTTTCATTGCCTATTTAAATATGTCCTTAGAATAAATTCCTGGAAATGGGATTGGTAGATATTATAGGAATTTGAGAAAAGTCTTCATCTTTAGCTACCTCCCTCTGACTACCCTCAGTACTTTGTAATAACTTCCTCTACATTTCAGGAGTGTTGTAGAATTGGTCTTTATTTGTATGGATTGCTATGTGTAAAGATTACAAAGTAGAAATATATCCATTAAGTTCTTGTTTGTTGTTGTTAGTGTTTTGGTTTTGGTTCAAGTAACAGAGACAGACACTGGCTAAAGTCATCAAAACAGATATTCGTTACAAGGGTCTGGGTAGCCCACACAGGAGGAGTGAACAGTCAGGCCTCACAGGAGAGGAATCATCCCTCAGGCATCACCAATGGCAGGACTCAGCTTCATTTCCCAACTTTCTGTCACTCTGCTCAGACTCAAATGCCCAGTAAAAGTCTAGTTGGCCTGGCTTGGATTGGGTGCCCACACCTTGGCCAGTGAGTGTGCGTGTGTGCACATGCACCTTCATGGATCCACCCAAATCCCAAGGCACAGACATATTTAGTCCCCAAAAGAAAAACAGGAATGCTCTTTCCAAAAGAAGGGGTATAGGCTGCTGGACAGGCAAAAGCAACAGTGAGTGCTACCAGGATGCTATTTGGATGAGAACGTATGCATGAAATAGGATATCAGTTCATGTTTGTAAACTTCTTTAATGATAACAAAGGAGGCATTAAGTAAATATGTTTCAATGTTTAAGTGTAAGTTGGGCCTCCAGGTAAGGCTCAGCGGGAAATTAACACCAAGTAAAATTCTTTTGTTGAGAGAGGAGGCCTATGATGAGGAGATAGTGACCTGGGAGCAGATGCTAAAATGGAGTTTGGGGTACAAGATGCTTATTAGAGATAAAACCTGTGAAAAGGAATGGGATGAAGTAGGATTAGGCTCAGGGAGAATTTGAACCATAATGTAGACCCAACAAAGCTTCGGCCAACCCAGTGGGGAGATCTGGAGCAAATAGTGCCCATCAGAGTTGTCCCTCTTTGGGCAGAGATGGCCAGGCCTTTACACCCACCTTCTCAGTCACTAGATGGGCTGCTTCTGGGAGCTGTGACCTTAGGAGGGGTATCTCTCTACAATTGAGGTAGACCCTGAAGGAGCTAATGGTTGAGACTGTTTGTTAACTGCACTCCCAGTGGCTGGGAAGCAAATCCTTCCTTGAGAGGGATTTCTGTTGTCTGTTTACCACAAGCCACGGGTCCTTTTTATTTTTTTCTGGTTTCAAAGCTATTTTTTATTGGCTTTTTTTTTTTTCGCTGAGGAAGATTCGCCCTGCACTAACATCTGTGCCAGTCTTCCTCTATTTTGTATATGAGTCGCTGCCACAGCATGGCTGGTGAGTGATATTGGTCCCCACCCAGGATCCAAACCTGTGAACCTGGGCTGCTGAAGCAGAGCCTGTGGAACTTTAACAGCTCAGCCACAGGGCCGGCCCCAGGCTATCATTTTTTAATAAACTTTCTATTTAAAAATGTTTTTGCATTTGCAGAAAAGTTGTAAAGATGATGTATAGAGTTCTCATATAACCCATACCCAGTGTCCCCTATTATTAACATTTTATATTAGTATGGTACATTTATAAGAATTAATGAACCAATATTGATACATTATTATTAGCTTAAATCCATAATTTATTCAGATTTCCTTAGTTTTTACCTAATGTCCTTTTCCTGTTCCAGGATCACACACAGGATATCCCATTACATTTAGTTGTCATGTCTCCTTGGGCTCCTCTCAGCTGTGACAGTTTCTCAGATTTTCCTTGCTTTTGATGACCTTGACAGTTTTGAGGAGTACTGGTCAGGTATTTTGTAGACTGTCTTTCAATTTGGATTTGTATGATATTTTCCTCATGATTAGACTGAGGCTACGAGTCTGTGGTAGGAAGATAAAGAGGTCAAGCGCCATTCTAGTTACGTCATACGTGGAGAAACTGACAAACACTACCTCAGCCAGGGAATTAACGTCAGTGTCAACAATGATGAATCATGTTGATAGTACAGTATCCTTGATATGACATAATGGGAATGGCATTGGGAGCTCTTTTGGTTGGCTACTGTGTCACTTTAACATACCTCCATCATTGTTTTTTGTTTGTTTGAGCACTTCCTTGCTTTCTGGCACTACAAAATGTTCCAGGTCTATCTTGTATATTCCCCGCCCTGTCCTAGAAGCTGCCATTTCTCTAATGGGCTCTGGTTCCTCTTATTGGAGAATGGTATTAGAAACCAAGATCTGGGCACTAGGTTTGCTCATTGCTAACTGGGGTGTGGTGCTTCTACACCCTCTCAGCTGTCAGAGTTAGGACAGCTTGTGTGTATACTAACCTCTGTATATGCATATATCTATAAATATTTCTATATGTAGCCATTTGCATCTATACTAAGATGAATGTGAGTTCATACTGTCTCCAACTCGAATCCATTACTACGTAGATCATTGTAGCCTCCTTCCTTGTTTGTCTATAACCTCTTACTCCACAATGAGAAACCTGGCTCTCACCATCCGCCATCCATTTACTTAATTGTTCAATTTTAGTTTACTGTATAGTACTTTCAGAATTGTTAACAAATTGCTCAAATTGCTAACAAACTCCATAAGAAACAACTGTATCAATTAGAGCCCAGTGTTTAGGCGCTCCAGGTTACGGACAGTTTCTTTTGTCTTTACAGACTCCACTCATTTCTAAAGTTACCTAGCTTAGCGCCTTTCCCTTTCAGCGAGGATATTTCATACATTTGTAACACAGTTATGTTCTTTTGTCACACCGTATTCCATCCTGAGATCCCCAACCTCCTAAATGATTTTTTTTAATCTGCATACATTAAGGTTCATTCTTTTTTTTTTTTTAAATTTTTTGTTTATTGTAGTAACATTAGTTTATAACATTGTATAAATTTCAGGTGTACATTATTATACTTCTATTTCTGCATGGATTACATCATGTTCTCATGTTCACCACCCAAATACTAATTACAATCCATCACCACACACATGTGCCTAATTATCCCTTTCACCCTCCTCCCTCCCCCCTTCCCCTCTGGTAACCACCAATCCAATCTCTGTCTCTATGTGTTTGTTTATTGTTGTTGTTATTTACTACTTAATGAAGGAAATCATACCGTATTTGACCTTCTCCCTCTGACTTATTTCACTTTGCATAATACCCTCAATGTCCATCCATGTTGTCACAAATGGCTGGATTTCATCGTTTCTTATGGCTGAGTAGTATTCCATTGTGTTTATATACCACAGTTTCTTTATCCATTCATCCCTTGATGGCACTTAGGTTGCTTCCAAGTCTTGGCTATTGTGAATAACGCTGCAATGAACACAGGGGTGCATGTATCTTTACGCATTGGTGTTTTCAAGTTCTTTGGATAAATACCCAGCAGTGGAATAGCTGGATCATATGGTATTCCATCCTTAATTTTTTGAGGAATCTCCATACCGTTTTCCATGTGGCTGCACCAGTTTGCACTCCCACCAGCAGTGTATGAGAGTTCCCTTCTCTCCACATCCTCTCCAACACATGTTGTTTCCTGTGTTGTTGATTATAGCCATTCTGACGGGCGTGAGGTGATATCTCATTGTAGTTTTGATTTGCATTTCTCCGATAGTTAATGATTTTGAACATCTTTTCATGTGTCTGTTGGCTATCTGTATATCGTCTTTGGAGAAATGTCTGTTCAGGTCTTTTGCCCATTTTTTAATTGGGTTGTTAGTTTTTTTGTTGTTGAGATGCATCAGTTCTTTGTATATTTTGGAGATTAAGCCCTTTTCAGATGTATGGTTTGCAAATATCTTCTCCCAATTGTTAGGTTGTCTTTTTGTTTTGTTGATGGTTTCCTTTGCTGTGCAGAAGCTTTTTAGTTTGATGTAGTCCCATTTGTTTATTTTTTCTATTGTTTCTCTTGCCCAGTCAGACGTGGTGCTTGAAAATATGTTGCTAAGACCGATGTCGAAGAGCATACTGCCTATGTTTTCTTCTAGAAGTTTCATAGTTTCAGGTCTTACATTCAAGTCTTTAATCCATTTTGAGTTAATTTTTGTGTATGGTGTAAGGTAAGGGTCTACTTTCATTTTTTTGCATGTGGCTATCCAGTTTTCCCAACACCATTTGTTGAAGAGACTTTCTTTTCTCCATTGTATGTTCTTGGCTCCTTTGTTGAAGATTAGGTCTCCATAGATGTGTGGGTTTATTTCTGGGCTTTCGATTCTATTCCATTGGTTTGTGTGTCTGTTTTTGTGCCAGTACCATGCTGTTTTGGTTACTATAGCTTTGTAGTATATTTTGAAATCAGGGAGTGTGATACCTCCAGCTTTGTTCTTTTTCCTCAGGATTCCTTTAGCTATTTGGGGTCTTTTGTTGTTCCATATAAATTTTAGGATTCTTTGTTCTGTTTCTGTGAAAAATGTTGTTGCAACTTTGATAGAGATTGCATTGAATCTATAGATTGCTTTAGGAAGTATGGACATCTTAACTATGTTAATTCTTCCAATCCAAGAGCACGGAATATCTTTCCATTTCTTTGTGTCTTCTTCAGTTTCTTTCAGCAATGTTTTATAGTTTTCAGTGTACAGATCTTTCACCTCTTTGGTTAAGTTTATTCCCAGGTATTTTATTCTTTTTGTTGCCATTGTAAATGGGATGGTATTCTTAATTTCTCATTCTGCTACTTCGTTGTTAGTGTACAGAAATGCAACTGATTTTTGTATGTTGATTTTGTATCCTGCAACTTTACCATATTCGTTTATTACTTCTAAAAGTTTTTGGAGGATTCTTTCCCCTTCAGTGAGGATATTTCATACATTTGTAATACAGTTATATTCTCTTGTCACACTGTATTCCATCCTAGGATCCCCAACCTCCTAAATGATTTTTTTTAATCTGCATACATTAAGGTTCATTTTTTATGTTGTAAAGTTCTATGGAGTTTGACAAATGCACAATGTCATATATCCGTTACATGTATGACCCATTATAGTATCATACAGAACAGTTTCACCACCCTAAAACATCCTCTTTATTATACCTATTCAACCCTTCCCGAACCCCTTGCAACCACTGATCTGTTTACAGATTTTATAGTTTTACCTTTTCCAGAATGTCATAGAAATGGAATCATACATTTGTAGCCTTTTCAGACTGGCTTCTTTCAGATGCACCATACTTCCTTTATACCTTTCATTGAATATCTAACTAACTTGGAGTAGAAACAAGTTCCTACAAAAAAAAATTTAAGAAATCTTAATTAGGCTATGAATATTTTTTCACACATTTTAAAGCTTTTGATACATATTGCTGTTTTACAGAAAAGCCCTCTACTCTCTTGGCAGCACTGGCTATGATTTTTAAAAATCTTTGCCGTTTTCATAGTAAAGAATGATAGCTTATAGTTTTTTTATTTAAAGTTATATGACAGTGATTGAATTTTTGAAATATTTTTACTCACCATTTTTTTTCATTCTTTGTGAATTTCCTACTTATATCATTTGCCTATTATTTCCATAAGGAATGTTTATCTTTTTTTCTTGAGCTATGGAAGTTTTTATGCATGAAAGCTATCAACCATTGCTACAGATAAATAAAATTATCTTTCTGGCTGCAAAAGAGTCCATCATGTGAATGCATCCTTAGCTATTGAATATTAGGTTGTTTCCAATTTTTTTTCTTTTTTCTTTTTTCTCTCTTTCTTTCTTCCTCCCCTCCCTTTCTTTCTTCCTTCTTTCCTCCTTTCCTTGTATTCTTCTTCCTGCTATTATAAAAAGCACAATAAACATCTTTGCACACATGTGTCTAAATTTCTAATTATTTCCTTAAGAAATGTTCCTGGAAGTTAAATTACTGGATCTAAAAGTATAAATATTTTAAAACTCTTTACACATAAATTCTTTTTCAGAAAGAACTAACCAATTTATATTCCCACTACCAATATATTGGGCTCCCCAGGTCACCACACCTTCATAAAGAAAAATGATTCCTTAAAAATAGAACCACCACATGATCCAGCAATTCCACTCCTAGGTATATATCCAAAGGGAATGAAAACAGGATATTGAAGAGATATATGTATGAATTCCAATGTTTATTGCCGCATTATTCACAATAGCCAAGATATAGAAACAATCTAAGTGCCAATCAACAGACGAATGGATAAAGATGATGTGGCATATATATACAATGGTATATTATTCAGCAGCGAGAAGGAAGGAAACCCTGCCTGTCTTTTCAGTTAGCATATGTAATTAAGAACTGGTAGTATTGACATACCAGTTGCTTGCTACAAGATTCATTCTACTCCATTTCATCATTTTTTAGAACTTCCACATAAGCTGTGTGCTTGTTCGTGGAATTTCTTACAAGCCAAGAATGCATTTTAAATTGAATAGGGACATATTAACAGCAAACAACATACTTGTTAAATACACTTGCCTAGGAAAGACATAGACTAAGAAATGATTAAAGTAATCAATCCTAGCACTGAAGGGAATACAAAGTACCTAGCATTCTTCTGTAGAATTGTCATGTTAGATAAAAGTCAAATAAATGAACTTTTCATGATTAAACACTTGTGGACTCATTGAATATCAGTCAAAAGATTTATATTTATACACAGGCTGTTTATTATATTGTTAATGCTCTTCAATCCTTTTCTTCAGGGAAATAGTACTCAATTTATGACATTTCATATAGAAGCAGAATTATAACTTCAGTATAGAGACACAATGAAAAGGAGAAATGAGACAGGGAAAAGAAAAAGCAAAAAAAAAATCCTTAACAAATATTATTTTCCTATGCCAAATTTTTAATCATACCTAAAGTAACCCCACTTAAAAAATTTTCTATGCATTTCAGATACCTCATAATATTATGTTAATATGCTTTAGCAGGATGTAAACATCACTTAACTATAGAAACACAATCTAAACATTGCCTAGAACTGTGAAACTCTGGTTTGATTGTCAGATATCATCATAATTGCTATTTGTTGGGGTCTTACTATAGGATTTAGCAGGTGCTTTACATACGTGTTCTCAGTGAATCATCACAGCAATTGTGAAATGGGGTTTACCAAAAGCAAAGCCTGAGACAAGAAGTTGTGTGCAAGTAGATTATTCGGGAGCTGACCCCAGAAAGCACAAATGAGATCGTGGGGAAAGTGAGACAGGTAGATGAGGAAAGCCAGTAGAGCATTTATTAACGAGCAGGTTACCACTGTGGGAACAAGGGCTTGACCCAGCTGGGGACCCACTGAGGAACTGTGTTAACATGCCTCTGAATTGTCCCACTGACAGTCAGGAAGACTGCCTCTCACTGGTGGAGGGTTGCACTTGGGGACATTAAATCCCTGGGACCTCTGGGCTGTGCAAGTCAGTGTGCACCAGAAAAAGCCCACGGGCAGTGAAGGAGATGGAGGCAGGCCCAGAGGTGGGCAGCTGACAGGGCATAGGAGCTGTCCCCTGCGGCTGCAGTCGGCTGTGGGGCTACGGGGCATGGCATCAACTGTGTCTGCTGTGTATTATCAACTTGGTTTTAATGTTGAATAAACTAGAATTCAGAGAGGTTACCTGCCCAAGATCACACTGCAAGTAAGCGGCCGGACTGGGGATCCATTTAGCATGACAAAAATCCTGTGCTCATTACTGCTCCTAAAATATGTCAATGTTAGAGGCACATCCTGAAGATCACGGAATTCATCACAGAAATTTGGACGTAGGAAGTACATTAGAGATTTCTTGATTCTGTTCCCCAGGATCAGGAATCAGGAATCGGGAATGTTACATCAGCTTGTAAGTCTGAAATCACAGAGCAGGATGGTTTCAAAGTAGGACCTAGAACCAACACATCAGACTTCCACACGGTGCTCCTTCTACTACAATGCACAGCTCTTTATGTAAATATATTTAACTCATTAAGAAAATAGAACGATACGTGTTTATTTTTATTACAAATGTAATATACATTACATTTGAAAGTTAAAATTACAGAATTGCCTCATTTCTTCTAAATAGTATCACGAGCCCTCTGCCTGCTGGAATCTTAAAGATTATTACACATTTGATCATTTATCTTCTTGCTCTGTAATACTTTCTCCTTTGCAGTCATTTTCTAAGCAAAATTGTTACAGCTGAAATTGAATTAGCAATTAAAAATAAACGAACTACTTGTTATAATCTCTAGGAACCACTTTGATGAACTAAATTGTTATTCAATTAGCAAACTAAAAATTGTCTACATAATTTCATTGACGTTCACCATTTCCTCAAGGTGCTATGAACAGAGATTCCTGGAGCTTTAAAATATGAGGAAAGTAATATGGTTTCTCTTGTGCAAAAGGCAATCTATAAAGACCCATCATAAGACTGTAATTGCAACCTTTTAAAATGAGGAAAAAATGTCATTATATCATTTTTATCATGATTTGATGAACTAATTCAACAAAGTACAATAAATATTCTCATTGGAAATAACACTAAAACCACTGCTTGTGTCTAGGGGGAAACAAATCTTTTATTCTTTTTTTTTTTTTTTTTTTGGTGAGGAAGATCAGCCCTGTGCTAACATCTGCAAATCCTCCTCTTTTTTTGCTGAGGAAGACTGGCCCTGGGCTAACATCCATGACCATCTTCCTCCACTTTATATGGGACGCCGCCACAGCATGGCTTGCCAAGCAGTGGGCCCGAAATCTTTTATTCTTTTATTCTGACATCAAAGACACACGCATGATAGTGATATGATTCCTCAATAGGAAGACGCTATATTCACACACATTGACTAGTTGTTTTCTGTATTATTTTTAATTGTTGCTTTAAAAAATCCTCTCATTATTGGGGCCGGCCTGGTGGCGCAAGCGGTTAAGAGTGCGCGCTCTGCTTCGGCCTCCCGGGGTTTGCAGGTTCGGATCCCGGGTGCGCACCACGCACCGCTTGTCAAGCCATGCTGTGGAGGTGTCCCATATAAAGTAGAGGAAGATGGGCACAGATGTTAGCTCAGGACCTTTCTTACTCAAGAAAAAAGGGGAGGATTGGCATTGGATATTAGCTCAGGGCTAGTCCTCCTCACAAAAAAAATTAAAAAAAAATCCTCTCATTATTTATATTCATTTTGTAAATATTTAGCTCATATTATGCCACACGAATTGCTTTGAAGCTTGGAGTGATGTAATTTTTTTCATAAGAGACTGTTTCTTGTCCCTTTAAATTCAGGAGTATTTCTGCCATTGTCTAGATGAATTTCTAAGAATGTCCTTCTTCCTATCCGGGAGTGGAGGGTATAAAAGGGGGAGACTAAAGAGGAGGGGAGGGTGCAGAGCAAGTATGTAAATAACCAACTTGTCGAAAAGAATCAATGTAATAAAAATGTTGCATTCATATCAGCATTCATACTTATTTGGATAGCAGCACCTGTTTTGTTTCAAGAGTCAGGGAAATTTTCTCCTGGTAGAAATATATACAATCATGACTAAAAGAGACCCTCTAATTTCAGACAGATCTACCCCTAAATAATTTTAGGTAAACAGGCCTCATTATCTTTGAAAAGGTTGATAAGATGAGAAAGTATCTTTTGAAAAGTATCCCTAGTAAACATTCATGTTGTAAAGTACAATTCAACTCTAAAAATGTCAATACTTTTATCTCTCACTTTAAGAAGTGCCTCAAAGTTGCATAATTACTACCTTCTATCTATATTCAAGGTTTGGTGCTTTTGTACTCAGTACTTTCCTGTAGTGTCCTCAACCTTTTTAGATAATGGCCCACTTAGCAAATGCTACCTTCCCCAGCGCACTCCAACAATCCTCTACCACCACACAGGTGTCCAGCAATTCCATTCACATCTGACACTGTGAAGACCCCACAGGTTAAGGGCTCAGTACCCCAAGACTGCCCCCTCTTCAGATACCAGCTGCAAGTCCAGGGGGCCACCTGCACTTCTGATGGACCACCAGCTTGACTACAAATTTGGGGGTTCCTTTGACCTCTCCTTCAGGTTTGATAATTCACTAGAATGACTCATAGAACTCAAGAAAGCACTATACTTTTAAGTAATGTTTTATTATAAAGGATACAACTCATGAACAGCCAAATGGAAGAGACACATAAGGCCAGGTCTGGAATGAAGGAAGAACCAAGACCTTGTGCCACTCTCCCAGTACATTGATATATTCACCAGCCAGGAAGCTCTCTGACCCTCCATAGAGTTTTTATCAAGGTTTTATTACATAGGCACGATTGATCAAATCATTGGCCATGTGATTGGACTCAATCTCCCCATACCATTAGCAGTCACTCCTCATTCCTGCCTACCCCCAGCCACCAGTAATCTATTTTCTGTCTCTATGGATTTGCCTATAGAGACATACCTTGTTTTATTGCACTTCACAGATATTGCATTTTTAACAAATTGAAGGTTTGTGGCAACCCTGCCTCAAGCAAGTCTATGGGTGCTATTTTTCCAAAGGCGTTTGCTCACAAAAAAAAAAAGCAAAACAGCCTTTTTAATTAAGGTATATACATTGTTTTTTTAGACATGATGCAATTGCACCCTTAATAGACTACAGCATAGCATAAACATAACTTTTATATGCCCTGGGAAGCCAAAAAACTCGTGTGACTCACTTTATTGCGATATTTGCTTTATTCTAGAGATCTGAAACAAACCTGCAATATCTCCAAGGTATGCCTGTATTGCACACCTCATATAAATAGAATCATATATGGTCCTTTGTGATTGGCTTCTTTCAACTAGCATATTTTCAAGGTCCATCCATGTTGTAGCATGTATCAATAGTTCATTCCTTTTTATTGACAAATAATATTCCATTGTAGGAACAGACCACATTTTGTTCATTCATTTATCAACTGATGGACCCTTGGGCTGTTTCCACTTTTTGGCTATTGTGAATAATGTTGCTAACAACATTCACGCACAAATTTTTATGTGAACATGTTTTCATTTCTCTTGGATATATGAGTAGGAGTAGAGCTGCTGTGTCATATGGTAGCTCTATATTTAACCTTGTGAAGAGTTGCCAGACTGTTTTCCAAAGCAGCAACACCATTTTATATTCCTACCTGTAGTGTATGAAGAGCCCTGGATCTTACATCTCAACCCATGAAGAAATTAAAACTCTACCCCTAGGTCCAATTTTTAAAAACCTGGGAAAATATTTCATTTGGCCCGACCTGGGCCAAATGCTGACCTGTTTTCTCAACTCTGTTGTTAGAAAAAGGGTCACATGGGGCCGGCCCAGTGGCATAGCAGTTAAGTTTGCACGCTCTGCTTTGGTGGCCCAGGGTTCTCGGATTCGGATCCCGGTGGGGACCTATGCACTGTTTGTCAAGCCATGCTGTGGCAGTGTCCCATATAAAGTAGAGGAAGATGGGCATGGATGTTAGCCCAGGACCAATCTTCCTCAGCAAAAAAGAGGAGGATTGGCAACAGATGTTAGCTCAGGGCTATGTGGGCAGAAAAAATGCCTGCCAGAGTAACCTAAAATTTAAAGATAGTGCTACCCCCTAAGGGTAACTTTAAATTCTAGAACCATTGGGTTGATACAATACTGGGAGGGTGCTACTGGCATGTAGGTAGTATCTGGGGCCTGGAGGGGTAAATGTCCTGAAATATACAAGACAGTCTCATTCAAAAGAGACTGTCCTGTCCAAAAGGCCAGTAGTGCTCCAGTTGCTAAATCTAGTTCTGTAGTAACAAACTCCCCTTTCTTAAGTATGGAACACGCCTATTCAAAATAAAGATGTTATTTGCTAGCCTTCCCTTGCAGCTAGATGTGGTCGCGTGATCAAGTTCTGGCCGAGGGAACGTAAGCAGAAGCGCTGCGCGTAACTTCTGAGAAGCCTCCTTGGAGAGAGGGGTTATGCCATTCTCTTTGCATTCTTCCTTCCTGCTGGCTGGAATGCAGATATGATGGCGGGTGCTGGAACAGCCATCTAGACTATGGAGTAGAAATCTCATTTTGAGAAACGATGAAAGAACAAGATGGGAGGAACCTGGGTAGAGGACGATCTCAGACTGTCATACCAGCTCTGGGCTGCCCATGGTTATGTGTGAAGAAATAAACATCTATTTTAATGTCACTGTTATTTTTGTTTTCTGTCACTCTTACCTGAGCCAAATCCCAACTAATATAACCATGTACTATGTGCCAGGCACCTTCTCTATGTGCCAAGTATCATGCGAATGGAAACACTTCACATGCATTAACTCAATGATTCCCCACATTAAGCCAATGACAGAAGTACTTCCGAGATGGAAAAACTAAGGCTCAGAAAAATTAAATAACTTGCCCAAGTTTATACAAATTTTATACAGTAGACAATCTGCCTCCACAGCCCATGTCTAAAACTATCCTGCTGACACACCAACAAATTAATGACACCCAGAACAAAATGATAATGATAAAACTAAACTAACGGTAATATACAATTAATAAGCAAGATGAACTGTAATCAGAACCTCAGCTACCTCAATATAATAGTGATGATGCACGCTAAGCAATTGGCCTTTTGAAATTTGGGGGAAATCCAAATATCTGCATATGTGCATTTGCCAAGCATTTTTGTGGCTGCCAGACTGTTTTGTAGAGTGCTAAATTAGAATCCTTAGCACTCTTTAGATATGTGCCAACTGTAGCTGAGTTTATAAATATCAAATTTTAATAACTCATTTAATAGATTACTAAGTAGCCCTTAGCTGCATGCAAAAATGAAAATTCGTGGAATTGCACAACCTTCACTTGTAATGAATGAGGATGTTCATTTGTTAAATTTATAGTCTGTCAGGAGGACTTACACGCCATACCTTAAGAATCATTCTTACAAAACGCTGTATGTGAAAGTAAGGCTCTTGCTTTAAATCCACAGCTCTCTGTTTCTTGTTTCTTTATATCTCATATTGTCTCATATGTTTCTATATATGTCATATTGGTTTGAAATTTAGGACACTGAATTTTATGAGATGATTGAATTCAATTAACACTTGCAACACCCACTACTTGCAACTGCATGGCATCAGGGACAAAATGATGACTAAGAATGATCCTTACCCTCTGGAAACTCACAATCCACTAACGAGAGACACTAACAAGACAAGTGTAACTCAAGGTGAGATGTACGTAATAGAGGCACGTTCTAAAGGAAGAGAGAGGAAAGTGATTATTTGTGTCTCTGGATGTTGGGGAAGGCTTGAATAATCATTTGTATTCTGCCAAATGGAAGAAGAGAGAAACCAGACTGATAAAAAGAGTAACAAATGCACAAAGCTGTAGAAAAAGGGGCCAGCCTCGGTGGCCTAGTGGTTAAGTTTGGCATGCTCTGCTTCAGCCACTGGGGCCCGGTTCCCGCGTGTGGACCTACAACACTTGCCTGTCAGTGGCCATACTGTGGCGGTGGCTCACATATGAAAAGAGGAAGATTGGCAGCAGATGTTAGCTCAGGGTTAATCTTTGTCAGGCAAAAAAAAAAAAAAAAAAAAAAAGAAAAGCTGTAGAAAAACATGTAATAGGCTTAGGGAGTGACAAGTTGCCCAGGGCAATTTATTTGTTTAAAAGTATATGCATGCACTACTATACTAATGTACTCTGTGAAAGCAAACATGAGTAGAAATTATAAGGAAAAAATAAGCAATTGTAAAGATACTGTTAATCATGAACATGGTAAGCAAAAAGTAGTTTAAAAACAGTGAGAACTGAAAGCTCGTTAATTTGTTCCCTACTTTGTAACATCTAACAATATGAAACTGAGCAATTTATTTATGCTTGTCTGGGTGCTTTACTTTCTCCAGGAGAGACATATTAGGAAAGCTTGTGAGAGCTAATAAAAGCATGATGCTCTGCTTGGGAATGTTTATGAACCATCCCTCTATAAGCACAAAAATTATAGTCACATCAGACTCTATTTGTACATTGTACACACACACACACACACACACAAAGATATTGCTGATCATGATGGCTTTTTACATTATTATCAGCTAATATCTCAAGCCCCAATACACACTTAAGGAGGAGCTCATCATTAAAGATGGAGAGTGTAAATCTCTGTTTCTTTTTGTTGTTGTTGTTTTGTTTTTTATATTTATTTATTTATTTTTTTTGTGAGGAAGATCAGCCCTGAGCTAACATCTGCCAATCCTCCTCTTTTTTAGCTAAGGAAGACTGGCCCTGGGCTAACATCCGCGCCCATCTTCCTCCACTTTATATGGGATGCTGCCACAGCATGGCTTGCCAAGCGGTGTGTCGGTGCGTGCCGGGGATCTAAACCGGCGAATCCCAGGCCGCCGCAGCAGAGCGCACACACTTAACCGCTTGCGCCACCAGGCCGGCCCAGCATAAATCTCTGTTTCAAATGTTCTTTTCCATAATTTTAAATTTGGGGGTCAATTCTTGTCTGATGTGGTTACCAGGTTACTGTCATAAGTCTAATGTTGCTGAAGGCTCATACTAGGTGTAGCCTCAGTCCCTTGGGCTTAAAGTTAAGTATTATCTTTTTTTTTTTTTTTTTGCTTGAGGAAGATTGTCCCTGAGCTAACATCTGTGCCAATCTTCCTCTATTTTGTATGTGGGATGCCGCCATAGCATGGCTTGATGAGCAGTGTGTAGGTCCGCACCTGAGATCCAAACCCGTGAACCATGGGCCTCCGAAGCAGAGTGTGCAAACTTAACCACTACACCACTGGGCTGGCCCCAAAGTTAAGTATTATCTTTAATACTTAAAGATTAAAGATATGTGAGAATTATTTTAAATCATTTGCCCTCTTGGTGAAGATTAATTTAAAACTAGATAATATAATCTGTAAATCCACTCAACAGACATGCAAATAGCAATAAAGTTACAGTATACACTGAAAGCAAACAGGTGAGGATGCCACTATCAGCCTCTTCCAGTTGTAGTATCTTCCCTTAGGGTACTTCCCTTACTACCTGTGACATAAGGCAGTCCAAGGGAGAACACCTATGTCCGTCTATATATGTGTGGGCATCTCCCTCTCTAGTACATAAATGTAATGAGTGCAGTACCAGATATCTAGTAGGCATTCAATACGTGGTGTTGAGTGAATGAATAGGGAGGAAAGGTAGATCTTTGTAGTTAGATTTTTAAGATCTTGGTCTTATAAGCAGTGAAGAACCACTGCAGAGTTGTTTTAGAGCTTTGTTTGTTATTGTTTTAACAAGAGCATGACATGATCAGATCTGGTGTTTAGGCTTATAAGATGAGCAGCAGAGTGGAGGATGGACTGGAGTTGGAGAGAGAAGACTAGAGGCAGGGAGATTGGTAAGGAGGCTAGCGTAATAGTCTGGGTGATGGATGCAAGAGCCTGAAATATGGCAGTGAACAAGAAAGTGGATGTGAGATGAAGTTTAGGAGACGGAGTTGACAGGACTTGAGGACTAACTGGCAGTGGGGGTGAGGGAAGTATTGGGGATTAATTCAAGTTGCCTAGTTTGGGTGCCTGTGAGCTCATTAACACAGGAAAAGTGACTTTGGGGAAAGAGAAGGGTAAAGAGGGCTGGTCTGGATATGCTGAATTTGGGCCTCGAGAGACCCAGCAGGAAGCTGGCAATGTGAGACTAGAGCACAGGAGGAAGGCCCAGGTAGAGCTAGATATTTGGAAGTGATAATTAAAACAATATTTGATAAGATGTCTCCCAAGGAGAGGATATATTTGAAAGAGGGGTCCATCCTATCACTTCTCAGCTTTAAAACTCTGTGGTTTTGGCCACCTGTGATCTAAAAAGGAAAATCCAAATGTCTTAATTTAACATTCTAAACCCTCCCTAGTCTAGTACCAACCTACTTCTTGTTCAGTCATTTATTCAGCCCACCAGCCTTTATAGAGAGCCTGGATGTGCCATGGTGCGTGTTTGGGACAGAGAGATGAATAAGTCTTGGTTGCTGCCCTGGGGGAGGTCTATTGGGGAAGAAAGACAACAAGACAGGCTATTAGCATTCAGTGAAATAAAGATAGTAATAGAGACTATCTGACAGGGTTGTAGCAAGAATTAAGTGAGGGCATACAAATAAAGCCCTTAAAACAACACTGAATATGCAATAGCTATTATCATTATAGGAAGGGCATATACTGGGATTGGGGGTGTGGCTCCCTTGATTGGGTGACCACTGAGCTGAATCTTGAAGGAAATTTAGGTTAGCCAGAATAAAGGGAGAAGGGGTGGGGTTGGAGGAAGACATCCTGAACTTCCTCCTGTTCCCTTGTGTAGTGTGTTGAATGGTGTCCCCCCAAAAGATACGTCTACATTCAAACTCCTGGAACCTATGAATGTTACTTTATTTGAAAAAGGTAAAGATTTGCAGAAGTAACTAAATTAAGGATCTTATAATCAGATCATCCCTGATTATCTGAGTGGGCCCTAAATCCAATGACAAATGTCCCTGTAAAGGACAGAGGTGGAGAGGCCACAGAAGAAAAGGCCACGTGAAGACGGACTCAGAGATGGGAGTGATGTGGCCACAAGCCAAGGAAGCCAGGAATACAGACAGTTACCAAGAGTTGGAAGAGGAAAAGAAGGATTCTCTCCTAGAGTCTCCAGAGGGAGTGTGGCCTCACCAACACCTTGATTTCCAACGTCTAGCCTCCTAAACTGGGAGAGAATACATTTGTTATTTTAAGCCACCCAGATTGTGATAATGCATTACAGCAGCCTCAAGAAAGTAATACCCCTTGTTATTCTGAGTTCTCTCCACAACTAATTCTTTGCTAGTGGTGAACAGGACACAGTCCTGGCCCTCCTGGAGCCTGTGTTCTTGTTGAGAGGGCCACACAAAAATGAACAACTCTGTAAGTTATTTCTAATAGTGGAAATAGTGCTGTGAAAGTTAAGCTCTGGAACTGTATATCCAATTGCCCACTTGCCATCTCTACTTAATGTCTACTGGGCATCTCAAACGTAACTTTCCCCAAATAGAAGTGCCTGGAGGTGCCTGGAGACAGGAAGTGGATTTATCAGATCAGGAAAGGCCTCGAGGAGGAGGTGACATAGGCAAGAATGATGAGGATGATCTAAGGCAGTGACTGAAGGAAGGGCGGTTCAAAACAAGGCGCTCTTTTTTGTTTTGTTTTGTTTCAGAAAGGAAAATAGGCAGCAGAGATGAAGCGAGGAAGAGGATGAAGATGCAAGGGAGAGGGTAACAGAAGGAGTAAGGGTCTAGAGGAGACAGTGACATGGAGCTAAGATGAGAAAGCAGCACAGGGATCAGGGGCTTTGAAGGGAAATAGTAAGCACAGAGCAGGGGCTCAAGGGTGCTGACTCCAAACTAAAACTGTCTGGGTTTGAATCCCAGCCCGGCCGCTTACTGGTTATAAAATGGTAGGAAATTACATTATCTGGATCTTGACTTCCTCAACTACAAAATAAGGATAATAATAGCTCCTACCTCAGATTCCTCAAAAAATTAAAAATAGAAATACCCTCTGATCCAGCCATCCCACTACTGGGAATCTATCCAACGGACCTGAAATCAACAATCCAAAGAGGCTTATGCACCCCTATGTTCATGGCAGCATTATTCACTATAACTAAGAAGTGGAAGCAACCCAAGTGTCCCGTGACTGACGATTCGATCAAGAAGATGTGGTATATATATACAATGGAATACTACTCAGCCATAAAAAAAGATAAAATCGTCCCATTTGCAACAACATGGATGGACCTAGAGGGTATTATGTTAAGTGAAATAAGCCAGAGAGAGAAAGACAAACACCACATGACTGCACACATATGTGGAATATAAACCAACACACGGACAGGGAGAACTGTATGGTGGTTACCAGGGGCAAGGGGGTTGGGGGTTGGGCACAAGGGGTGAAGGGAGGTATGTATACGGTGACTGACAAACAATAATGTACAACCAAAATTTCACAATGTTATAAACTATTAACACATCAATAAAAAAAATAATAGCTCCTACTTCATAGGAATTTGTTAGGAGAATTGAATATAGTAATATGTGTAAAGTACTTGGCTCAATGTCGGGCACATGGTATGAAATGAAGGTCATTATTGCTATTAAGATTATGAGAAGTAGCATCAAGTTTAGAATCAGAATGTGAGCACTGGAAGGAACTTCAGAATCATAGAGTCTAATTCCCTTGTTGTACAAATGGGGAAACTGAGGCCCAGAGAGTTTGTAAATCGGCCAAGTTTAAAGAGATAGTTAGAGGCAGAGCCAAGATCAGACTAATTGAAGGTCTGTGCTTTTTCTAGGTGGGCTTCACATATAGATTTGAGAATCATAATAATATAGGTGGTAATTGAAGCTGGGAAAATAGACAAAGTTACTCAGAGAGAACTCATAGAATGTCGAAAGAAGAAATGGAAAGAAGAGCTAGCAAGGAAGACTCAGAGCTGGGTCAGGGGGGAGGAAGAAGACCCAGAAAAGAGTAATGGCTGTCGAAGCCAAGACGGAGATTTCAAAAGGAAAAAATAGTCAACTGGGTCGAATACTCCAGACAGTTGAGGAAAGATTATGACTCCAGCACAAAATGCTAGATTTGAAGTCAACTTGATTTGAGCATCAGTTCCACAAGACACTAAACTCTGAAACTTTGGGTTTCCTATATACATGGAAAATCTGCTGACTCCTTTAACAAATTTAAACCCACACCTTCTAAAGTTGGCAATGCAGGGAGACTTTCCACTTGAGGAGGCGTAGCTGGACCTTACTCCAGACCCTGAAATGAACCTTACTCTTGGGGTGTCTCTTACACTAATGTCTGCTGCAGCCACAACCAGCAGACTGGCCTTAGGGGGACAAAACATGGATTTTACAATTCCTCTCATTGCCATAGTATGGCTGAGACAGGTTATAATATTTAAGCAAGACCCCTAATGTTGGGGCTGGTCATGGAACTCTTTTCTTCTCTTTCTAGATTCACCCCATAGAAAAATTCATCCCATTGCTTTAAAATACCATCTCAATGCACAAGATTCTCAAATTTATATCTCTGACTCTGACTTCACCCCTGAGCTCCAGACGTATATGTCCAGTCACCTACTGTAGATCATTACTTAGATGTCCAATGGTCATCTCAAACTTAACCTCTCTAAAAGGGCACACTTGACTTCCTAGCTCCAAATCAGGACTTACCTCAATATTCCCAGTCATGGTAAATTCATACCCACCCACCAGCCCATTCTCTAGGTTCTTCCTCCAGAACCTTTTCCAAATCTCAGTCCTTCTCTACACCTGATACCTTGCTATTCCAAGCTACAACCATCCGTTACCTGCCCCTCTACAGTAGTCTCCCAATTGGATTTTCTGCTTCTAGTTTGGCATCCCCTATAATCTATTATACACAGCAGCCAGACAATCCATTTACTATATAAATCACATGTTACTCTCTTGATTATAAACCTTCAATGGCTTCCCATCACACTTAGATTAAAACCCAAACACCGGGGCCGGCCCCGTGGCTTAGTGGTTAAGTGCGCACGCTCCGCTACTGGTGGCCCGGGTTCGGGATCCCGGGCATGCACTGACGCACTGCTTTTCTGGCCACGCTGAGGTGGCATCCCACATACAGCAACTAGAAGGATGTGCAACTATGACATGCAACTATCTACTGGGGCTTTGGGGGAAAAAGAAAAAAGGAGGAGGATTGGCAATAGAGCTCAGAGCCAGTCTTCCTCAGCAAAAAGAGGAGCATTGGCATGGATGTTAGCTCAGGGCTGATCTTCCTCACCAAAAAAAAAAAACAAAAAAAAACCCCAAACCCCATTAGGCCTTACAAGAGCCAGACCCTGCTCACTGTTTTGACTTCTCACTCCACACTTCCCTCTCTCACTGTGCTCCAGCTTAGCCCCTGGTTTTCTTGCTGTTCCTCAAATATACAGTGCTCATTTCTGATGTAACATTAACTATTCCCTCTATCTGGAATGCGTTCCCCATCTTGCCCCCTCTCCTCCAGGAGACATGGCTGTCTCCTCCTTATCTTTGAGGTCTCTGCTTGCTGCTCTCGTCTAAGAGAGGCCTTCCCTGTCCATCCTTGCTAGATTAGCTCTCCAGCCAGTCTCTATCCTATCAGTCACCTTTTGTATCTGGTCGCTTATCATGAGTGATATTTTCTCATTTACTTTTATGTTTATTGTCTGTCACTTCCCCACTGGAATGTAAGTTTCCCGAAAGCAGAGATTTTGTATGTTTGGTTTACCACTGTGTTCCTAACTTCAGAAAGGTGCATCCACATCGTAGGCGCTCAATAAATACGACAAAAAAACAAAGAAATAAAGGCTCAGGACAGGAGAAGGGAAATGAACGTGGAAAGCCCTCTGTCATTGGATTATCTGGCTCGTAAGTTAGAGCCCTCAACTTCAGCATTCAGCACCTCAACACTGCTACTTCAGTGTGCCCCGGGGGAGTACCCAGACTTGCAGAAATCCAAACCTGAGTGAGTGGGAGAGAGGGAGAGGGGGGGAGAGAGAGAGAGAGGGGAGGAGGAGGAGGAGGAGGAGGAGAAAGAGGTAGAAAGAGAGAGTGGGTGAGCATCCTGGTTTTCTCTCCTGGCTTTCTACGGTCCACCTTAGCTCTGGTTTCACCTGGGGATCTACTCACCTACCTGGATGATTGACATTGGGTAGTTCCACCTTCTTAGGTGGAGATACCACTCTAAATCCACAGTAGAGGTTTGGACCAAAGGCAAAGAATAAGCACATTAGACACATCCTACAAGAAATACATACAAATTAATAGCAAGGAGAACTACTTTCTGCAAGGTAAAGACCTCTGTTCCACACACTTCCCATACTTGTTCTGAGGATCAGATAAAGGACAGTGATCTGGAATGTGACACACATGTATAAATCACTAGATTACACTGTTTGCTGACTGCATCTGTTGATGAGGAGCACAGTGGGTACTCCTGGCAAAATGCCATCTGTGTTACTCATGCCACAATACTAAAGATTTACGCAGATGATTCTTGTTTCCTCTGCATGCCAAATGGCTTCAGCAAACTTGCTTGTGTAAGACTCATTCAGCACCCCCTCTCACAGTTCCATGATATTTTCTCCCCCAATGCCTTTCACTTCCACTGTGCTTCATCCACATGGTCATGCTCTGAATCTTGTCATCACCTCCACACTACTCCACTTTGGAAACCTTAAGCCCCAGGACTTAACAATATTTGATCTGCTCAAAATATCCTAAACTTCTAGCCCTATATTCACTTACTCCCATTGTACTTGTTTTTCAACCCCACCAAGTCTTCCTCAAACCGTTTCTCCTGACCTATTAGCCCCCTAATTAATACAATAGCCACTTTTCTTCTTTCTATTCTCGATGGGAAAGCAGTTCTCCCCTGTCCTGTCCTCAGGAATCTCTCTCCCTGAACTCTGGACTCCAGCCCCACCCCCAAGCCCTGTTTCATCAATTATTTACTCTCTCCTCTAGGTCTTCAACTTATCCTTTCCTGGCTTTTTTCCCTCAGCACATAGACATGATCATATCTCTTCTAACAACTACCAAAAAAAAAGAAAAATCTTAGGTTACATGATCTGATAGTCTCCTTATCTAGAATTCTCTCTTCTCCTTCCTTTCACGGTCCAGTCTTTCTCACCCTACTCTAACCCCATTCACTCCTCACCCCCCTGTAACCTGACTTCCGGTCCCACCACTCTTCCAACACTGCCCCAGACCAGGCCCCAGTGACCTCACAGGCTATGGGCATATTTCACTTCTTATCTAACTTGGCGTCATCTCTAGAAAGCTGTTCCTCCTTCTGCCTCCGTGCTTCTGTGATACCCACTCAGTGGTGTTCC
This sequence comes from Diceros bicornis minor, assembly GCF_020826845.1. Classification (NCBI taxonomy): domain Eukaryota; kingdom Metazoa; phylum Chordata; class Mammalia; order Perissodactyla; family Rhinocerotidae; genus Diceros; species Diceros bicornis. Next base: position 62,315,683 of record NC_080747.1, on the reverse strand, counting down.
TCTTCCGCCTCCAGCCGCTCCTTCTAAGTCTCCCTAACAGGTTTCTTTTCCTCTTTCCCTTTGGTAAACGTGGGTTCACCCTCCACCCGTTCCCTTCCCACTGCCAGTATATCTCTTTCTAAGCAATTTTATCATTGCCTGTGGCTTAAATGACCATTTATAGATGATACTGTCATACATTCTTGGAGCCTCAAACCTATATTACCTTTTGTGTGTGTGTGTGTGTGTGTGTGAGGAAGATCAGCCCTGAGCTAACATCCATGCCAATGCTCCTCTTTTTGCTGAGGAAGACTGGCCCTGAGCTAACATCTATTGCCAATCCTCCTCCTTTTTTTCCCTTTTTCTCCCCAAAGCCCCAGTAGATAGTTGTATGTCATAGTTGCACATCCTTCTAGTTGCTGTATGTGGGGCGCCGCCTCAGCATGGCCAGAGAAGTGGTGTGTCTGTGCACGCCCGGGATCCCAACCTGGGCTGCCAGTAGCGGAGCAGGCGCACTTAACCGCTAAGCCATGGGGCTGGCCCGTCAAACCTATATTACCTTTTAGATATTCCTGTTTTTATGGCCCACAGGCACCTCAAACTTAATATGCCCCAAACTGAATTTATCATATTGCCCATATCCAAAACAGACCCTTTATTCTATATTTTCTATCCGTGTAGATGGTAACAGCCATCCATCCAGTGACTCAAGCTAGACGCATGAGAGAAGCCAAGCTTGATCCTCACCCCAGGCTCCTCTGGCTCCAAATCCTGTTGAATTCGCCCACTATCTCCTTAATACATCTGTTCATCTTCCTTTTTCTGACACTGCTGAACTTAGACGTTTTGCATCCTTTTTCTGGATCATCTCACTTCTGGACCATTTTCCCCGCTGGCAGCTTCATCTCCCCACTCCAGCCTAAGATTTGATAGTGTTTTTTTCTTTGTCTTTGTTATTCATTTATGTCTACTTTTCTTTGTTAGTTCTTTGTCTTTTTCAAACTAAATAGTAATATACTCTCATTGTAAAATAGCCAAATAGTTTATAAGGCTATAAAGAAAAAGTTCAAGTCACCCCTGACCCAGTCCTCAAATTTTACTCCCAAACACACTTTTTTTTTCCGAAAATAGGATGTTATTAAGAAGAAGATTAGCCCTGAGATAACATCTGTTGCCAATTCTCCTCTTTTTGCTGAGGAAGACTGGCCCTGAGCTAACATCCGTGCCCATCTTCCTCCACTTTATATGGGACGCCACCACAGCATGGCGTGACAAGTGGTGCGGCGCTGCACGCCAAGGATCCAGGCCTGCCAACCGCGGGCCTCCCACACGGAGCATGTAACTGCTAGGCCACTGGGCTGACCCCAGTATTTCTTCTACTTTAAGAGGCATAGTTTTCACATGTTAACATCTCTGAAACCAAAATGTATCATACAATCAGTGGTGTCTTAGATTTTGTTTAATACACTATTGTTCTACGATGTGCTATTTTTATTCATTAATATGGGTCATGATTACAAGCCAGCACTTATCTCCAGGATGATCTTTCTAAAACACAAACCTACCCTCCTCCCCAGGCCCTTCATCTTCTGACTCTCTCCTACTTTTGCACTCTCATTTCCAGCACATTCACACACGTCCTCTTCCTTAAAGCCAAGCAGATCTCTTTGCAGTTAGTTCCCCAGATACACTGTGCTGAGCTGGATCTTTGTGCTTTTGCACCGAAGTTTCCTCTGCCTCTTTCTCACCTCTTCTACTCAAAGTTGCCTCTTACTGGAAAACTGTCCTGATCCCCCAAGGGGCAAGTTGAGTTGCCCCTCAACTTCCCCAGCATCTGGTGCACAACTTTGTTAAATCACTTAATGCACAGGTTCGGGCCATTTCTCTGGTTGGTTGCTCCCAATAAACAGTGAGTTCTCGAGCATGCTATCTTCTTTGTACTCATTTCCAGTAGTGTTGGGGCAACATAGGCATTCCATAAATATTTTTGCAAACAATGAACTGTGCATGCAGAAGGAATAAAAAGGCTCTCTGAGTTCAGGTGAAGAGCATTCTAATTCTATCCTTTTAACCTGGGACAGAAAGAGAAAAAGTAGGAGAGAAGGTCTAGATGCTAACTACTTGGGCACGCAGAAATCTAAAGCAATTGGATTTTTTCTTCTCTTTCCCTGCTTTCTACTCCTCCAGACCTACTAATTCCACCCTCAACCCTCAGAGATAATCTGATTTCAACAACCATGCCCTTGATGACCCCTTCCTTTCTCCCTAGACCTCTTAAGTGCTTCAGGTTCAAACCTCTGTCTACATCATCACCCCTTCTTGGCACAAGTCCCCTCCTTTGTAACCAGAAGTTTTGAAAAGTACTAAAGGGGGATTTTCTCCAGTTCCTGCTCTAAAACGCCCACCTGAGTTTCCCATTTGGACTCCCTCCTGCCCTAGGTGTGGACACACCTCTCAATGCCACCAAGACTCAACACCACGAAATAAACCCAAAAGGAAGCTGAAGTTTAATACAAAACATTTATTTTAATAACTATCCCAAAGGCTTGAAGTTAATTTAGAGACCTCAGTGGAAACCATTATCCCTCTCTCAACCTAGTATTGGGGTTGGATTCTAGAAAATGCCAAAAATAGACAAAAATATTTCCTAGTTCTTCTTTCTGACCTAGATCATTTAAAGCCAAGGAGTCTGATTCATTTATGGAAAAGTACCAGGTTATGTTGGGGACTTTAAATAAAGCTCAGCTAATGTGGCCTATGTGGCACTCACTAAGATTGGTCCATGCCAAAACATATTGACACTTGGAGGCCAACACACTTTCAATACCTTCTCTTGGTAAAAAGGACAGGGACTCATGAAACAATCAGAAATAGTAGAGAAAAAAAAGAAAAAGTGGAAAGATGAGAGGAAGACAGGAATGAAGAGGGCAGTGACAGGGCAGGAGAAAATAGAGACTTTATAATAGGAAATACAGCAGGCAGAGGTTTTCAAAAACTAGGCCTATTTGTGGTCACAGTTTGGACTAAACAACCACATCACAACGGAAAGAAATGGGAAGACAGCCAAAGAAAAGAATGGGGGAGGGCGTAGAGCCGGATAGGTAAATAGATAAAACAGTGCAAGTATCTTGGGCAAGCAAACAGGAGTGATAAGGAAATAGGATCTCAACTCAAAGACCAGAGGATTATTAAAGAAAGGGCAGGATCAACCTGTGGCCAATGAAATGAAGGGAGAGAGCAGCTGTTAGGGAAAGTGCTGCGATTCTGCCGTCCTGAAGAGGCCGGTGAGAAAGAGAGCTCTAGTCTGCAATTGGACTCGGAATTAGGAAACTCACAGCCCCTCAGTGGAGAATGAGAGTCAAGCGGCCATTCTAACGCGGGGAGCAGTGGGGTCAGAGCAGGCCAGCCTGGAATATGCTTACCATTTTGAACGTGTGGAGGAAACCTTCCATTCGGAGAGAAACGACAACTTCACTTAAGCCAACACAAAAGAGACTGTACAAATCTCTTCTGCTCACAAATTTTAGAGTAAATAAAAACAAAGTAACACTAGGCACCAAATACCTGAACTGTTGAGACATAATTCCTGTTCATTTTAGCTGCTGGGGCAAACAAATATCAAACTTTGATTTTTCCTGCCCCCCCCCCCCACGTGAGACCGTTAGGAAGAAAAAGGCCAAAACCAACCCGTAACCGTCAAAGTGATTTCTTGTTTCAGTACAGCCTTCGGTGTGTTTGGACCCGTGGGAGCTGGTGCAGGAGGAGCCGCCCTTGTAGTATCTTCAGATCTAGAGAGGTTTGTTTTGGATGCAAAATGAGTTTCCCCGACCTCAATACTGCCTCAGAGAACCTGAAATTACTACCCCACAGCGTTAATAAAGGCACCTTTTGGAGAGACCGCAGGATGCCGGTTAATTTGCACCTTCTTCCCCACCCATCGACTTCAGCCACAACTTAGGCAGCGAAAGGAGAGGGCAGGAACAGATCTACTGCTTTCGTTTCCTATGTGGCCGAGACCCAAATGAGCGGCCGATCGCCTACCTGCCTTCCATTTCCCCGGCCAGGAGCGGCTGCGCGTCCTGCAGAGAGGTTCGCTGCCGACTGCCGCTTGCTCGAAACCTCACCTACCGGCGCTTTCTGTCTCAGACCAGCCTGACTCATCTGGGATGGGTGGCAGGGGTGGGGGAGACCTCAGAGGGCGGAGGGACAGGAGGAGGCGGGCAGGGCCCTTCCTCCAGAGCCAGGGAGGGGGCGTCGCCAGGGCGCAGGTGAAACCGACTCCGACCTATCCCGGGAACTTTCGCCGCCGGGACTGGCTGCGAGAGGCCCGCGTCGCGCAGGGGCGGCTTCAGAGCCGCCCTCTCCCACTCTGGCTGCGCGCGGGGGCTCAGCCCGGGGGCCTCTGTCCGGAGGACCCGCTGTGCTCTTGGCGCGTTCGCGGGCTGCCAGCAGCGCCGGCCTCCGCGGCTGATGGAGGCGGGTGGCGCCGCCCTGGACGCAGGTGACACACACCAGGCCAGGGTTTCTGCTGGCGGGGGAGAGCGCAGGGAGGGCGAGACGCAGACACCCCGGGGGCAGGGGACGACAAGGCAGCGATGGCCCGAGAGTTGAGCCAGGAGGCACTACTGGACTTTCTGTGTCAGGCTGGGGGCAGAGTGACCAACGCCGCCTTGCTGAGCCATTTCAAGAGCTTTCTCCGAGACCCCGACGCGCCCCCCAGCCAGCACCAGCGCCGCCGGGAGCTCTTCAAGGGCTTCGTCAACTCAGTCGCCGCAGTGCGCCAGGACCCCGACGGCACCAAGTACGTGGTGCTCAAGAGGAGGTACAGGGACCTTTTGGGGGAGGAGGGGCTGCAGAGACCCCGCGACCCACCCGCAGCCGCCGCCCCTGCCGGGGGAGCTGCGCCCTGCTCCCCGCGAGGCGCGCGCCGGGGGGAGCCGCCGCCGCCGCAGCAGCCCAGGCGGCGTTGGCGCGAGAAGGAGCCAGAGGAGGAGCCAGCAGGTGCCGCAGCCCCAGCCGCGGACGCAGGTTGCAATGGACTCCCGGCCAGCGGCACTCAGGCGGCGGCCCGGGGAGGCGGCGGGCGGAGGGGCAGCTCCGGCCACAGGGCACCGGTGCCCGCGGCTGCGGCGGCAGCTGCCCAGGCCGGAGCCAGGTGCGCGGCTGTGGAGACGCAGGGCCGCTGCTGCTGGGAATGCCTCCAGAACGGCCTGGAGGGACTCCCGGGCGAACCGCTGCTCGGCGCAGTCCCGGACCCCGCCACCGCCGGGAAGAAGCCGCCGCGTGCCCAGGATGACCGCGGCGCTCCCAGGCAGCAGCGGGAAGGCGCGCCTGCTGAGCCCGCACAGGTGCCCACAGCGCCGCGCTGGCCTCCCACAACCGTCGAGGCTGCTGGCAGCGGGGCTTCCCCGCCTGCTCTCCTGTCCCGCCTTACTCCTCCCGAAGACCCGCCCGAGCTATTGACTCAGAGCTCTCTGTGTTATTCGACCCTGCAGCAGCAGCAGCAGCGCACTCGAGAATGGGTGGCCAGACACCCTCAGATACCAGAGGCCCGGAACCAGGGCCCCATCCGAGCCTGGTCGGTGCTGCCAGACAACTTCCCCCAGCTAACCTCGGAGCTGGGCTTCTGGGTCCAGGAACCTAATTCAGTGCCGTCAGACCCCCCTCTTTCCTTGCATTCTCTCTTTCCTGTTGTTCCGGAATCCCTGACCGGGAACTCTCCATTGACAGTCTTTCGTAGCATTCGCTGTCAGCTGTCCCTCCAAGATCTGGATGACTTTGTGGACCAGGAGAGCCACAGTAGTGAGGAGAGCAGCACTGGGCCCAAAGAGTCCCCTGGAGGTTCTGAAGAGGGGCTGCAGGTTGCCCTGGGAACCCCAGATTGGAGAAAGCTCAGGAATCCAGCTCGGGGCCTTTCTGCAAAGGAGGGCAACCCCAGCAGGAGCCCTCGGGGCCTCAGAAACAGAGATACTGCTCACATCTCTCAGCAGGTCCCAACAGGGGCTAATGGCCTTACAGGCCACCCCCAGGAGCCTTTGCCCTGGCCAGCTCCCAAGTTAAGGAGATCCCACAGGAGGAGCTCTCAGGCAGGGAGAGCCAAAGTGTCCTCCTCTGATGAGGAATGCTTTGAGGAGGACTTGCTGAAAAGGAGTCGGCGCCCACCACGGTCCAGGAAGCCCTCCAAGGCAGGAGCACTGTTCAGCCCAAGGGTGGATGCCGCTCTGACACTAAAACCTGCAGACATTAAGGCTGCTGTTACTGAGCAGGGTCGGCCATACAGCTCGTGGGCCCCGGGTGGGGAGGGGCCTGCAGCCTGGGTGCCACACAGACCTTCAGAGCACAAGTCATCCCTGGTCCCCCTAGATGCCAGGGAGCATGAATGGATTGTGAAGCTTGCCAGTGGCTCTTGGATTCAGGTGTTGACTTTATTCTGGGAGGACCCCCAGCTGGCTTTGCACAAAGACTTCTTGACTGGGTACACTGCCTTGCACTGGATAGCCAAGCATGGTGACCTCAGGGCCCTTCAGGACTTGGTTGCAGGTGCACAGAAAGCAGGGATCACCCTTGATGTAAATGTGAAGTCCAGTTGTGGGTATACCCCTCTGCATCTTGCAGCGATTCATGGCCACCAGGGAGTCATCAAATTGCTAGTGCAAAGGTTGGCTTCTAGGGTGAATGTCCGGGACAGCAGTGGGAAGAAGCCGTGGCAGTATCTGACCAGTAATACGTCTGGGGAAATATGGCAGCTATTGGGAGCCCCTAGGGGCAAGCCCATTTTTCCTGTCTATCCCTTAGTCCGAAGTTCTTCCCCCACCAGGAAGGCCAAGAGCCAGGAAATATCTAGAAATGTCACCCGAAAGACTTCCTTAGCTGCACTACTCAAAAGTCAGCACAGCAAATGGAAATTGGCCAACCAGTATGAGAAATTTCCCACTCGAAGGGAAAGAGAAGAGTATAGTGACTGAGGTGGACTCCTCTCTCTAACACACAGCCACCACGCCCCCATCCTTGAGCTCTTCAGTGAGAGAATTCAAGGGGAATAGAAAAATTGCTGAGGATTTGGTAAAGGGAGAGGTCAAGTGAGATGGCCTACCTAGTGTTTATCTCCCTGGATTTTATGTCAGCACATCTTGGACCTCAGAGGTCATCCAAGCTTTCTGATGGCTCAAGTCCTTGGGCCAGTGAAATCTAGACAAGAGGCAGAGGGGGTACTTAAAACCCAGCAGGTGTTCTTCCTCTTCCCTGCCACCACGGGTCTGGGCACAGTAAGCCACATTGTTTTCTGAAGCAGCAACCCCAGTCCTTGGCTAGAGAGGGAACAGATGTCTAACAAGAAGCGACGCAATTCGAGGAATTGACGAAGCTCAAATGAAATCCTCTCTGCCTAGTAGCTCTCTGGCTTCTATTCATTTGGAGAATAAATCTTGGCTGAGAGTGGAAAGCACCAGGTTTGAAGTCAGATGGCTCCTCTTCTTTTCTTTTTCCTTTTTGGCATTCAAATCGGTGAAATAAAATTATTACTGGAGAGTAGAACTTAATTTAGCCCAGTCCTCGGGTCTTCCTTTGAATGCAACCTTCCTTTCAATGGTGGCTAATGTCTGAAATGATTAGTGCCTCATCTGGGTCTCTTCTTCATGATCAGAGAAGCAGTTGGGTAAGATCCAGTTATGACCAACATTCAGGCCCCCCTTTTTAAAAATCAACCTAAGGGGAACTTTCCAAATGTAAAAAGTGGGTGGCTCATTTGCATAGTGACTGAAACCATCTTTCATGGAAACTCCCTATCTAACAAAGAGCAGAATTAGCATCAGTGGGCCATCCCTGTGGCTTAGCGGTTAAGTGCGCGCACTCTGCTGCTGGCGGCCGGGGGTTCGGATCCCGGGCGCGCACTGAAGCACCACTTCTCCGGCCATGCTGAGGCTGTGTCCCACATACAGCAACTAGAAGGATGTGCAGCTATGACATACAACTATCTACTGGGGCTTTGGGGGAAAAATAAATAAATAAAATTATAAAAAAAAAAAAAGAATTAGCATCAGTAGTTTTCAATAGGTTTGAATGCCCAGCATTCATACTCATGAAAAGAGAGAAATGATTTTGCTCTGGGGAAGTAGTAAGGGCTAAGAGGTGAATGCCTCCCCACCAGGAATTTTCTAAGCTGCTAAACATAATTTTGTTTGCACTAAACTTGTTGCCAATTAAGATTAAATATTAGTCTTGAAGTGCTGTATATCTAACTGGACGTGTTTCTTTTAATTGCTTGTGATGGGATTGATCTTCCTTGGTCCCTGGAATGAGAGAATGGCTGGTCTATAAACTGCAGTAGAACATCAAATTTCAGAATGTAAATTCAAAGAGGGCTGAAAAATTAAATGTCCAAGGGGAAATTGTTAATTTTTTATGGAAATGTTTTCATGTGCTGTGGCGATGATGCTGTATTTTAAAAGTATTTTTGTGTTTTTTCTGGTTATTTTCCTCCATTAAAATATCAACAGATCTTTATAATTTATTATACTTAGGCTGATTGTTGTTCTTCTTTACAAAATGGTATCTCAGTGAGTGTCAAGTATTTTTATTTTTTGTAATTTACCTCATAATTTTGTTGAAATAAATATATCTCTGTTCTATTAGAAAACAAAACAAAACAAGACAAATATGCATTATAAATAAATTAAAGAGTTGTTTTTTTCCAAAAAGACCTATACAAAAGATGAAATTTTGGGAAATCAAATCAGGAAAAAAGAGCAACAAGCTCAGATGGTGGGGGCATGGTTAGGAGAGATGAAAATTTAAAAGAATGAGAGATAAACATCTACACAAATACTCTAGTAAATGGGTGATTTTCGGGAAAAAAATCACAAAAATATCAACTTCTTTTAAAAGCCAAAGAATGTTTTTGCTTTACCATATTATCACTTTATTCATCAATTTATCAATTATCATCAATTTATTCAACAAATATGTTTTGCTTAGTGTTATGGGATTTATAAAGGTGAGTGGGACATGACCTCTCCCCTCTTGAAACCTAAAATCTAACAAGATTTGTTGTTGATTGATTTATATTCTATCTTGCTCCCACGATGTCTTTTAAAGCTGCATTATATTAGATATGCGCTTTTAAAATGAGGCAAAGAGAAAAAAAGGTGGCACCAGGAATGAGGACAAAACAACCACAATGCAAGAAAAAATTTTCAGTGTCATAAGTACGAAATTAAGTGCTCCAGAGGATTTTGGAGGACAGGGTCCTTTGGGCTGAAACAATCACCGAGGGCTTCATGGAGGCCAGGAGTCTTCAAGTCAATGATACTGGCTTTCCAAAGAAACCAGCTTTGTTGGTTCTACCACATTCTTGACTTCTGCTTCTTTGTGTGATTTGCATAGCACTGGTGTTGGCTGATTAGCTGATCAATGGCTAGAACACAGTCCTGGTTCTGAAGTTGGTTCTCATGAGGATTGGTCAAGTCCCTCTGGCCTTTGTCCACATGTCATACATACGACTCTGGTCAACTTTCTTACATGGTCAACATGTATGTTGGGAGGAGGCAGGGCAGAAGAGGGTGTTAAGAGCAGAGTAAAACACAGATCTGATCATGTCACCCTCTTGCTTATGTCCTGAAGTCCAGGCTACGAGGGCTGCCAGGCCCAGCACATGTTTCCAGCCTCCTGCCAACCACTCCCTGTCACAACCCTTCACTGAAGCCACATCACCCCACTGGGTTGCTAATGGCTCTACCTTCTCAGTTTCTGTTTTGATGCTAAATTCCTTCAGCTTAGAATCCCTTTTGCTGGTTTCCTGGTGAACTTACTCTTATTTTTCAGGGGACAGCTCAAATGTCACAGCCTCTGTGAAAATTCCAGGGCAAACACCTCCAAGCCAGAAGATGTATAGCTGCTTCATCAGAATTCTCATAATACTGTGCACACACCCCACTTACAGTTTTTGCCAGTAGTATTTTAATTTTATTTATGAGTCTTCTCTCTTTTTTTCTTAGTGAGTCCGGCTAAGGGTTTGTCAACTTTGCTTATCTCTCAAAGAACCAGCTCTTGGTTTCACTGATCCTTTCTATTGTTTTTTAGTCTCTATTTCATTTATTGCTGCTCTGATTTGTCACATAGCTTTTTAGTAAATTGTTCAAATGTTTTCTTTTTTCTTAAGCCTTTGAACACCTGGAGATTAGAGAATGTATTTTCAATTCATCTAAATTTAGCAGATATTTATGGAACATCTACTATGTGATAAAGATATAATTTAGAAGGAGGGTGTGAGGGTTGGGTCACTGAAGAATAATTCCAGCACAGTGAGATAAGTGGATAGACATGTGCACCAGACTACGAGAATACAGAGAAGGGGTATTTGTGGAGCGTGTTCTATGTCCCAGACTCTGTGTTGATGCTGGAAATTCAACATTCAATAAGATGTACTTGTCTCCTGCTCTTCTGGCACTTTTCTGGACCGGGGAAGTCAGGAAAATAAAATGGAAGTTAGGTGGGCTGTGAAGAGCCAAGTGGAGAACGGAGGAAAGAACATTCCAGAAGAAGGAAGGAGCATGAGCAAAGCTGGATAAGGTGGATAAGATTGGTTGTCTACAATGAGAAGAAAAGATTTTAGTTGGAAGGGTTGACTTAATAGATAAGCATTAGAAAGAATGAGGTGAGATCCAAAAGGATCTCTCCATTTCCTAATCTCTAAAATGCCCTGGTTCAGTGAAGAGATCACTTCGTTATTGTGATGATGGTCTAGGTTCAAGGTGGCACTGATCTAAGAGTGTAAATTCAATCTCTGTAAAGGCTGCTTAGCATGGCAGTGCTGGTGTGTGTGCTTGTGTTTGCCAACATCAAACAAATGATTAAAAATGTGTCATGAAAGGGTAGCATAGTGTCGTACTTAAGCTCACACCAGTAAAGCGAGGCTGCCTGGGTTCCTGTCCTGGCTTAGACAAGACCTTCAAATTATCAGTTCTATTGTTTTTAACAGGTTTTTTGAGAGGATCAAATGAATTAATACGAAGTCCTTAGAAAAAGCCTAGCACATAGGAAATCCTCAATAAATGTTAGCTATTATTATTTTTAACGCCATTTTCAAAATATACAGTTCGCTTTAAGTTTCCATCAACGCTGAAGACAAAGAAATCCTCTAGTTGATTAAAAAGGTGTTACAAGAACAAGATGTACTAATAAAGCCAAATATTTCCCCTTATGGTCCTACATAAAAAAAATGCTTGTGTTTCTCACCTCAAATGAAAAAGACTATTCAACTATCTCTTATGTGTAACAATCATTAGCTATTATGATATGTCTTTAGACAAAATTAGGTCTAATTGAAGTCATGTAAACTAACACCAGTCAAATTAGCAGCTCTGGTGTGGCCTGGAACTGAAACCCAGGCAGAGCTCTGAAGGGGTGAGGCTTATGGGGAGTTAAGTGTGTGTGTGTGTATGTGTGTGTGTGTGTGTGTGTGTGTGTGTAAGGCACCATTGCTCATGAAACTTGAAATCTCTAAATTCAACCATGCAGTAAACTTTATCAAAATTCCACTAACTTGGTCAAGATAAAGTCTCACCGAACTGGATTAAAAATTATTGACCTAGGGGCCGGCCCAGTGGCGTAGTGGTTAAGTTTGCACACCCTGCTTTGGCCGCCCAGGGTTACTGGGTTTGGATCCTGGGTGTGGACCTACACACTGCTCATCAAGCCATGCTGTGGTGGCATCCCACATACAACATAGAGGAAGATTGGCACAGATGTTAGCTCAGGGCCAATCTTCCTCACACACACATAAAAAAATTATTGACCTATTTAACTATTCCTCCTCCTTGGTATAAAAATAGTACTTCTTGATCCCTAGCTCCCAAGTTTGACTTCTCTTTTCTACTTTTAAGACTTTGGTTTAAAAAAAAAAAATGCATTACTGTATGTAAATTATGCCTCACTTAAACACGAAAATGATAAGACAATGAGAAAGATATTTTTCAAACTGCCTGTTGGGACCAAAGCCAGGACTGTGTTTTGAGAGGGGCTAATTCTTCCCTGTGTTCTATTTCTCTTTTTGAAAAGAGTGAACACTCCCAAATCTCACAGCTATTTACGGGTATTTCTGTACCATCGCTCTTTCTGAAACCATAATTTTTAATCTTATAAGACTTGAAGCTTTTTGTTATTATATTTATGTCCCCAAATGTAATTAGCGTCCTAGTGAACTCCTATCATTTGTTATCAATTAGAGATGTGCTTCAGGGACGTGAATGGAGTGAACCATGTGACTTGCCACAATCCCACGATGGGTCTCATTGCCTACGACACCAGGTGGGCCCAGTAAGGTAGGACTAAGGCAAGGAACAATTGGGCAAGAAATAGTCCCATTTCCTTAGTGGTTTGAGGATATAGGCTTGCCAAATCACATAAGGGTGTCTAGATCAGAGTATTTTAAGTTTCCAATTAAAATGAACTTTAAAAAGTGAGCAAAATGAATATTCATTCAGCTGATGACAATAGCTTTGTCTGAACTGATGGTCCAAGGAAAGTCACATTGATTTTCTTTCTGGAAAGAGCTAGACTATACTCACCTGCTTACGAGTAGCCATGATGTTGACTGAGTATTCTCTTTAGTTTTCCACTTGGTTTGACCCTAACTGGTTATATGCCAAATATGAAATCTCTGCGAGCCTTAGAGGAAAGGCGAGGGGAGGGAGGAGAAAAACATACCAATAGCATCAACTTGGCCTCAGATCTTCAGGATGCAAGGTGCTAAAATGCACAATATTATTGACGTGTAACAGAAAATGGGAGAAAAAAGAACAGAAGGCTGATTTTGCTTTATCCTGAGGCCAAATCTTCTCACACGGCGATTTTAACTCTTGATTCCTATGCGGCATATGAACTAAGTAACGTTTCATAATAACATATAATTAGCCTACCTGCAGAGCCATCTTTCTATGCATTGCAGAGAGATCACAAAATATTGCCCTGGATTTCTTGGGCAAGATTCCTGATAACGGTCATGAAATCTTAGGAAAACTGAGTCCTAGAACCACTTTTCACATTCGGGGTACACACACGTCTTTCAGGAGCGGTGTATCCAAATCGGATGATCTTTCACAGGCATTTTCTCCTCGGATCTTTGTTCTTGGCCGACTGGAGCATTCAGTCAGGAGCTGATGGAGGAGTTGAAACTCAAGACTACTTGCTACTTGTTAAGATTTCTTAATTATTTGAAATTTTCAGTTATCGGTGTTATTGATCTTCTATGCCGTTCCACCGTCCCATACACCATGTATGTTCAAGCACGGATAATGGAGAATTGATTTGGTTGTATCTATATTCTTAGACCACAGGATTTATTGTATTTATCTAAGATGTCTCCCAGATTCTTAGTAAAGAAAGGCATCTGCATGAGGCAGCTGACCGAGTGACTACTAAAACTCCTAGTCCTTCTAACAGCCTGGGATTCTTTGAGAAAAGGATTAATTCTCTAAAGACAGGGCAAAGACAAACATCTGCAGGCAGAAGTTGTATTAGGTGCCACCTGACCTAACCCTATGTTCCTTACACGTGTGTCACTTTATACCTTCTTGTGGTCTCTTGGTCCAGGTGTTTTCCTGCTAAAAGCTTCTTCAAGACCACCTGGAAAAGCAGAGTGACAGAACAGGTGGACAAGTATCACCTGGCAGAGGCAGTATTGTGGGCACAGGAGGCTCTTGTTCTGCCATAGTTAATGTTTTCTCTTTATTGTGGGACGCGTCTGACTCAAATTCCACTTTACAGGTCTTTGTGTGGTATTTTCTCAGGTTCATAACTCCTTATGTCTTGATTAATTTTCTATGAGTTAAGAAAAGAAAATCCTTATCCTTCATAAATTTAAAGCCACAGCATCTAGATACTGGCTTATGATAGAAAATGGCTTTGAAGTAACAGATTGTTGGTGTTCCTAAAAAGAAATAGAAAGTTTATATGGGGAGAAGTGAGGCAGTATTTTGTAATATGGAAGGCATCACAATAAATACTCCCATTATTGTATAGGTTTGGGAAATGGATTGCTTTGAATAATAAATTATTCTAGTCAATAGGGATTTCTTACGTATACTTCACATGATTAATGGTTTAAGAAATTGAACTACAATTACCTATACTCAGTACTAAAACTAAACACAAAGTAATTTATGTGTTTCAAAAAACCATACAAGATCCTTAAGTGCTTTGTGTTTATCACGAATATCAATTATCATTCCATTTTAGATGCACAGAACTAAAGTCAATTGATGAAAGTTGGGCTTTATAAATTTTACATATATTTTTATGTTTTAAAGCATTTTAAAAGTATACAAATAATACATGTTTATTGTAAAAAGAATTATGTAAGACAGATAAAGAAAAACAAGAAAAGAACAAAACAATAACTGACCTAATTTCACTATCCTAATTTCATCACTGATAATATTTTGGTGTGTATCCTTCCAGGATTTATAACAAAAATGAAACCATACTGTGCATAGTAATTTCCAACCTATTTTGTTGTTTAATGTATTGATATTTTTCCATTTGAATTGGGTATTATAAATTGAGTTCAAGATAAAGAAAAGTGTAGGTCTTCAAATGGCTGAAAGTGGGGCAGTTCAGTATTCATTTGCAGTCCAGACTCTTGCTTCAATGTCCCTTCCTTTAGTGTCTTCCACTTCCAATGTCACTTCCTACAGCCCCTAGACTGTCCTTCCGCAGTCTAGGGGCTATATCCTAAATGTATTAAGTTTTAAATTATTTTAAAAAACCATTCTTTGCATTCCTTTGACTTGAAGCAATGATTTTCTTCTGTTTTTAACCAGCTTCTTCGCCCAGTGTTCTGGGTGCATGACTCTTCAGACAGGAAGCCCGTCCTCCAGGAAACTAGTTGCCTGCTCCCACTCATAGCAGGAAGACAAGAGGGAACTCCCAGCTGTGACCGCCCATCTCACACCTGTAGCTTTTCTATTTGCTTGTGGGGCAGTGGAGACATGAGACAGGTGTGGGCCAGATATGATTGAAGAACGTTTACTATGCTTGATTACAACTTAAAATGGGCTACCAGTATCACTGGTCTGGTTTTTATCTTTCTTTTTCCTATTAGCTAGGGAGAATATTTTAGAACTACTTTATCATTCAACATTAGGATGGGGAAGGGAATATAGGAATCTAAAATATTCTTTTTCTGGTCATATAGGCCTTTTACATAAAGCATTTTCCAAAGATGAAAATTGTTGCTAATTTAATTTTTAATTTTTTTTTTTTAGCAATTCAAACATATTCACGGAAGATACAACCTAAAGAGTAATAAGTTCTAATCATTTCCGATCCTGTAAATTACCTTTTAACTTTGAGTTGGCTAATTCCAACCAGCATGAATATTGTTTTACCTTCCACAATTTTCATTAACAGCATACTCCAGATATTAAAACAATTTTCCTAGTTTACATTTTTAATAGACAGAAGGTGTACCACTATGTTACTTTATGATAGTTTGCTATTTCCCTACTCCTTGACATTTGGGTCATTTGTCGCTATTGCAAATGGTACTGATATAAATATCTTTGCAAAAATAATTATGAAGTTCTTTTATTTCTTGGCGATTTTCCTAGGTGAAGTTTTATAGCTTTTGTTACATTTATCAGCTTGTACTTCAGAAACATTGAGTCAAGTTAAAGTGACACCAGCAAGGAGGTAAAAGCTAAGGAAATCTGAATAAGCTATACACTTTAGTTAATAAGGTATCCATGTTGATTCATTAATTGTGACAAATGTACTATGTCTGTGTAAGATGTTACCAATAGGGGAAACTTGTGTGTGGTGGGGGGAAGAGTATCTCTTCACTATTACTATCTGCTCCATTTTTCTGTAAATCTAAAGGTGTTCTTTAAAAATCTATTAATAAAAAAAAAGCGATAGGAAGAGGAGTACAGAGCAAAGATGGTAAAATGTTAACATCTGAGGGATAGGAGTAAAGAGTAAATAGATCTTTGTACAGTTCTTGCACCTTTTCTCTAAGTTTGGTTTATTTTAAACTAGAAAATTAAAAATATATATAACTGATTATTCCTTTGTTGAACTACATCTGATCTAAATGCCCACCGATAGTTAATCCTTCAATGTAAAAAGAGCATGTTATTGTTATTATTAAATAAGGTTAGTCCCAGCCAATGGGAATCTCAAATGGCCTGTTACTAGGCAGACTTCAGGCTCCCGGTAACCGGGAAGGGGAAAGGGTTGATCAAGGATAGCCACAGGGTGGCTGTTTCCCGGCCAGGTAAATAAAGATCCAAGAGGTATATCCCGCCAGCCGCTTGAGTTTCAAAAGGGTATCTTGAGCCCCAGTCCCTTCTGGTGGCGGTTTGCCAAGGACCCCACATTCCCTATAGTCTGTCGACTGCGGCCCCCTGCCTGACACACTCCCCCGCCCCTCCAATTTCATAGACGTGCCCTTTGGGTTGAGAAAGAGGTGGACATGCACTCAGGCACCAACCCCTTAGCCTGTGGGAAAAAAAGAAAAAAGAAAAAAAAAGAAAGAAGACGCTATACAGTGTATCAACAACAGCACAGCAGTTAACAGGTTCGTGGAAGCAATTTATTTTTTCTTACAAGCTTCGCTTTGTGGCTCTGACTCTTGAAGAATCATTGCGCCTTAATCACGCGTCTGATGGAGAAGTAGAACTCAGGGCTGGCTATAAATGGAATGAAATTCCCTTTAGAATTAGGTGAAAGCGTTCAGCGTAGATTTCCTTCCAGCACAGACTCCACCCAGTTGAATCTGTATTTGGCAAACGCTGGGATTGTGATCACATGGACTGTGTGCGTGTCCCGCTTTCTCTCCTCCAGGGCATCTCTGGGAGAGGAATCCCTGCCAGACAGCCAGACTCTCTCGCTGCACTCTCCAAGTTTTAAGATGATAAAATTACATTGAAGTGCTGATGAGATGTTACCATTGTTTATCCAAAGTCCATATCCAAACAGTGACTGAATAGCAAAGGTTCTAGGAATTACGAAAGGAAGTTTAAAGGAGTTCTTTAGCTTGTTTTTTATTTTAACAGACCTATCAAAGGGTCCAGTTCAGAAATGATAAAAGCGACTGCTCACCTACTGTATTATGATCTCAAAATGATGACATAAGACACTGGTTTGAATTTAAAGCATAAGCATTTTCTCTATTTTTCTAATTTCTATTTTTCCCTAAGGGCAAGCAAACTAATGTGAGGTGCTCTATAAAACTTCCAGCTTGGGGTTGCTGGGGTCAGCTGTGCTGTAGGTTGTTGAATTTTACAGAATTTATCTTCTATAGCTGAGCTCATTACAACTGGCAAATTAGAAATAGATCAAGTCCTTGGAAGATGATAGAAAGCATGTTTTCTCGCGAGTGGTCTATGGCTTATCTGTATCATTACTTTGCTTGTTAGATAAAAATTGCAGAGGCCTGAACTCCATCCCAGATTTAGTGAATCTGAGTCTCTGGGGCCAGGACTGGGGAATTTCATTTAATCCAGAGGCTCCGGTAATTATTCTGTTTACTGAAGTTCGGAGGCCAGGACTGGGGAATTTCATTTAATCCAGAGGCTCCGGTAATTATTCTGTTTACTGAAGTTTGAGGACCGACTTCTGCTCTGCCTTACCTAGGCATTGTGTAATAATAAGAAACATGGAAAATTTTAGATAAGAGTATCGATACTTCTGTGATTTGGGCTAAGTATTTTCTGAATTGCCAGTTGCCCTACAGCATCTCATAAAGCATTACAAATCTTTGCCCCTATACTCGTAAAGTGAAAGTCCTAAACAAAAACTTCATCAGAGATGTCCATTTTAGTCATATGGCTTAAAAAAAGTTTTCATGTTATTTACTTCAATGTTTATTGTACTTAAAAAATTATAATGGTAATAAAAGCACATTTAAAATTTAGAAAATGGAATAAAAGGGAAAAACCATACCATTGTTAGCATTTTGATATATTTCTTACCATAGGTTTAGGGTTTTTCCCTCTTTTTAAATAGTTGTAGTCACAGTATAATATGATTTCCATCATGTAGCCATTCTTCTATTGCCTATTGAGGGAGCTTGCTTCTAATTTTTAATTATTTATAATAATTCTTCAGTCAATACTCTTAAGCATAAAACATTTTCTTCATTTAGAATTATTTCCTTAGGACTTTCAGAAATGGAATTACTTGGTCAAAAAGTAGCAATTGTTTTTGAAACATTTGTACAGATTAATGCATTTTCAATCTGGGCATAATAGATGATCTCTAATCTTTATTCTTGAACACTTAAAAAATCAGTCACTAAAATAATTAGTCATGAATATTAGTGATATATGTATATATACACGTATATATATGTATACGTGTATATAAACAATTTGCTAATTATCATTCTTCAATGACAACTCCATAAACCAATTTATATAGACTTTGTTAATGGAAGAATCATGCAACAGAGGCTTTTGTTGCTTTGAATAGAATATATACTGTGACTATTCAATCTAACAGTTTCTCGTTGCGTGCCTCCCAGATGCCAGGCACTGTGCTACAGAATAAGATACATTCGCTCTTAACAGAACTCACAGATTGGGGTGTGCTGGTGAGAGAGAGAAACAAGCAAGTGCAAAATAATATGGTGAGTGCTGGGATGGTATTCTCTATCTCAGATTTTAGGAACATCTAATTTAGAGTTCAGTGATCAGGGACAGTTCCCTGGAGGAAGTACTGTCTGAAAGGGACCTAAAAAGATGAATGCACCAGGCTAAGGAATAGCACATTCAAAATATGCCAGGAAGGCCCAATAAAAACGTCCTGCAGAGAAAAATAGTTGGGCAGTTTCTCAAAAAGTTAAATATGAAATTACCATATGACTTAGCAATTCATTCCTAGGTATAGACCCAAAAGAATTGAAAACATATGATCATACAAAAACCTGTACACTAATGTACATAGCAGCATTATTCATAATAGCCAAAAAAAGGAAATAACCCAAATGTCCACCAACTGATGAATGGATAAACAAAATGTAGTATATCCATACAATGGAATGTTATTCAGCCATAACAAGGAAGGAAGTATTGTTATATGCTACAACATGGATGAACCCTGAAAACATTATGCTAAGTGAAAGAATCCAGACACAAAAGGCCACATATTATATGACTTCATTTGTATGAAATGTCCAGATCAGGTAAATCTATAGAGACAGTAGATTAGTGGTTGTTGGGGGATGGGGGCAGGGAAGAATTGGGGAGTGATTGCTAATGGGTATGGTGTCTCTTTCTGGGGCGATGGAAATGTTAGATAGTGATGATGGTTGCACAACATTATGAATTATACACTTTAAAATGATTTAAATTGTGAATTTTATGTCATGTGAATTTTATCTCAACTTTTTTAAATTTGGGGAAAAAAACCCACAAAAAATCTGGAGCAAGAACTTAGCACTTTTCAGCAACTGCAAGCAGCTCTGAATTACAGGAAAGCCTGGAACAGAGAGAGTGAATGGGGAGGGCTCAGCTATGAACTGAAAAGGTAACTGGGTCACACCCTGAAGGGCTGTAAAAACTACGCTAGGAGTTTGGCTTTAACGGGAGGGCAAAAAGATGCCACTGGAGGAGATGCACTGGGGTGGTGACCTGACCTGATGATGTGTGTTTTCCAATATCTTCTGACTACAAAGGAAGGGGACAAAGAGGTTATTTTACCCACTGGCTGTCAATCAGTTCAGGACTACTGCAAATTGACCTGAGATAATTTTGCACAACATTTGGGTTTTTTTGGAAGATAACAATAACTGTTCAAGAAGTTTAAGGTGGGGGAGACAGTTACCTACCTGCCCACCCAACTCAATCGTGATACATGGATAAATGGTTATAATAAAAGTGAGTCTCAGACCAAATTCTACTGCACATTTTTAAAAAGAAAAATCCATTAGCAAGCAGAATACAGTTTATACCACCTGTTCTGTAAGCTCAGTGAGGTTCCTAGTTCTCTGGTTTTTTTAGGTGCTTCAACCACACCCTACATGAAAGTTCACTTGAGGCACACACAGTCTCCCCCAATGGTAACATCTTACATAACTACAATATGAGATATTTTAAAGTAAATTATAAGAATATATAAGTAGTTTTCAGGAGACATACATGATGTCTCTCCTACTAATACCATTGCAATTTTTAATTTAATACTAGTGTGTTTTACAGTTGGCATTACAATAAAATATTCTCAACAGCATCACTACAGTTTTAACTCTTTATTGCATTATTATTATCTATATTATAAATCCTAGCAATAAAATTTACTCCCATCTATGGTATTACAATTTTTATGTTCTTAAAACTTGTCATAAATTAAAAATGTAGCAGAATGCAAACACACATGTAAATGTTGTTCTTGGAAAATAATGGACTTTTTGTTTCTATCATAGAGGAACTCAGATTCTTTAGTGGAGTGGTTGGTGATTTGCAAGATGGGAAAGTTTGAGTGTCCTGATAATCCAACTTCTTTATAGATGAAGAAAAATGCCTTGTCCAAGATCACCCACCCCAGAAATTGACCCATCTTCTGACTTCTAAGCCATCTCTCATCCACTAGCCGTGGCTGAACTGTCTGGCTCCTTGTTGTCAGTTCACTAGTTAGATGCTTATTTGTACACCTCTCGTTATGTGCGTATATATATTATATATGTCACCGTTCTAAACATTGGAGATACAGTGGTGAACAAGACACACAAAAATGCCTGTCCTTGTGGAGCTTATGTTCTGTTTTGGGAAAAAAGCAATAAACAAAAATATCAGTAGATAAAATACGCAGTATGTTAGATTTTTCTAAGAAGAAAAATAAAGCATGGACGAGGACATAGAGTCTCAGGGCAGTGTGGAGGTTTAAATTTCTCATTGAGATGATCTGGGAAGGCCTCACCAAGAAGACTATAATTTCCTTAATGCCAGGATCCACCATGCCCTTATCCTATTTATATATTTCTTACCATGCTTAGCACAGTGCTTTGAACATAGAAGGCCTTCAACACATATATTAAATTTAATATTTTCATATCTTGACACTTGAAGTAAAAAACAAGCTAAGAAGTCCCTTTTCTTCCCAGCAAAATGCAAATAATCATAGAATTTCCATAAAGCTAGATAGGTCCTTAATGATGAAACAAACTTTGGTCATTAGTTATTGTTTTCCTTATTTTTATTTTTTGCCAGGAGTTTCATTTTAACACCTATGGTATACTTGGTATATATATATTATTTGCCCAAAATTAAAAAAAGAAAAAATCATATTTTGATAATTGGCAGAGTAGCTCCTCACACAAATATAGCTTAGGTTGAGTTTCTCTTCTGAAACTCCATAAAATCAGTCGATGTGTCATGCCTGGAAATAAGAGAACTTCTCTCAAAGATTAGTTTAGAATAAACCAGACAAGCTACATTCATGGGAAGATTTCCAACCCAATTTCTTTTTAGTATAAGAACTGCCAATATACTCTGATTCCTTGGTGCTTTTCTCATTTTAACCTAAGCATTCCAGGGAGGAAGGGATGACAATTACCAAAAGAGAATTTGTTAAACGTATCTTGCAGACAAGACTTTTCTCTTATAGAAAAAGACCTAGTTCGTTTACACAATTAGCAGATGTTTATTAAGAGCTGACCATGTGTGGGTCCTGGTGGGGACTATGAGAGTGGAGGAGGACCATACAAGAGCTATTAACTGTCTCGCAACTACTCATACCTGTCATCCAGGAAAAAGAGCAATTCCCTTTCTTTCTGTGTATCTTCATTAAACAGAAGTTTGTGACGGCTAACTCATTTCATTTGGTGAGTGTGGTGAAGAGCCCCGATCTTGCAGTTGGAATACCTGCTTCTTGCTACACCTCTGTCTTTTATTTTTTTAATTAAATTTTTTTTATTGAGATATAATTCTCACATCATACAATGCATCCTTTTAAAGTGTGCAATTCAATGGTTTGAAATATTCAAAGTAGTGTAACCGTCACCACTCTCTAATTTCAGAACACTTTCATCCTTCCAAAAGAGTCCCCATACCCATTAGCAATCACTCTCATTTCACCCCAACCTTCCCCTAACCCTAGGCAGTCATGAATCTACTTTCAGTCTGTATGAATTTTCCTGTTCTGGAAATTTCATATAAATGAAGTCATACAATATGTGGCCTTTTGTGTCTGGATTCTTTCACTTAGCGTAATGTTTTCAAGGTTCATCCATGCTGTAGAATATATCAGTAACTTTATTCCTTTTTATGGCTAACATTCCATTGTATGGATATACTACATTTTGTTCATCCATTCATCTGTTGATGGACATTTGGGCTGTTTCCACTTTTAGCTATTATGAATAATGCTGCTATGAACATTTAGGTACAAGTTTTTGTGTGAACGTGTTTTCAGTTTTCTTTGGTACACCTAGGAGTGGAATGCTAAGTCATACAGTAACTCTATATTTAACATTTTTAGGAACTCTAAACTATTTTCCAAAGTGACTGAACCATTTTTTTTTCTTTTTTAATAGGACTTTATTGAGGTATACTTTACATACAGAAAAATGCCCACACTTTAAGTGTGTAGCTGGTTAACATTTTACATAGCATGCACCCACGGTGACCACCACCCAGCTCAACACATTGGAACCCCAATCCCTCATCCCAAAAAGTTCTCTCGTGCTCTTTCCAGTCACTGAACCATTTTATATTCCCACCAGCAGGGTATGAGGGTTCCAATATCTCCATATCCTTCTTCACCAACACTTGTTGTAGTCCATCTTTTTGATTATAGCTATCCTAGTGGGTATGAAGTGGTATCTTATTGTGGTTTTAATTTGCATTTCCCTAACAGTTAATGATGTTGGGCATCTTTTCATGTGCTTATTGGCCATTTGTATATATTCTTTGAAAAATATCTATTCAAATACTTTGCCTATTTTAAAATTGGGTCATTGGTATTTTTTTGTGTGTTGTATAAGTTCTTTATACATTCTGGATTGTAGCCTCTTATCAGATATATCATTTGCAAACATATTCTCCCATTCTGTGGATTATCTTTTCACTTTCTTGATCAAATCATTTGAAGCACAAAAGTTTTAAATTTTGATGAAGTACAATTTATTTTTTCTTTTGTCGCTCTGCTTTTGGCATTCATTTAGGAAGCCATTGCTCAGGAAGTTTTACTCCTATGTTTTCTTCTAAGAGTTTTATGTCTTTAGATCTTACATTTAGGTCTTTGATGGATTTTGAGTTAACTTTAATATATTTGAGTTAAATTTTATATGATGTGATGTTAATTTTATGTATCAACTTGGCTGGGCTAAGGGCTGCCCAGATAGCTGGTGAAACAATATCTGAGTGTGTCTGTGAGAGTGTTTCCAGAAAAGATTAGCATTTGAGTTGGTGAACTGAGTAAAGAAGATCACCCTCACCAATGCAGTGGGCATCATCCAATCCACTGAGGCCCTGAATAGAACAAAAAGGTGGAGGAAGAATGAATTTAGTCTCTTGTTTGGGCTGGGACGCCCATCTTCTCCTGCCCTTGGATGTTGGCACTCCTGTTTCTTGGGCCTTTGGACTCAGACTAGGACATACGCCATCAGCCCCCTGGTTCTTGGACCTTTAGATTCATATTTACATCATTGGTTCCCCTGGTTCTCAGACCTTTGGGTTCGGATTGGAACTGCACCACTGGCTTCCCTGGGCCTCCAGCTTGCAGACAACAGATTGTGGGACTTCTTGGCCTCCATAATCACGTGAGGCAATCCCTCATAATAAATCTTTTTCTATATATGTATACATATCTCTATATCTATCTATCTACCTATCTATCTATCTAGATGTATATATCCTATTGGTTCTGATTCTCTGGATAACCTTGACTAATACAGGTAGAGTCCGACTTCATTCTTTTGCATGTGGATCTTCAGTTGTCCCGGCACCACTTGTTGAAAAGACTATTCTTTCCCCATTAAATTTTCTTGGCACCCTTGTAGAAATCAACTGCCATAAATGTAATGGTTTATTTTTGGACTCTCAATTCAATTCCATTGACCTAGGTATCTGTCCTTATGCTTATATCTCACTGAATGGATTACTATAGGTTTGTAGTAACTTTTGAAATTGGGAAGTATGATTCCAACTTTGCTCTTCTTTTTCAAGAATGTTTTGGCTATTCTGGGTCCCTTGCATTTCCATATGAATTTCAGGATAAACTTGTCAATTTCTGCAAACAAAGGCACCTGAGATTTTAATAGAGATTACGTTGAATCTATTATCAATTTTGAGAGTATTGCCATCTTAACAATATTAAATCTTTCAATCCATGAACACAAGATGTCTTTCCATTTATTTAGGTCTTTCCTGGGCATGCACTCAGCCCTACCATTTGTGTCCTTCTAGATTTCTAGGAATACTCTGGACCTTTTCAAAGCCCCCTATGAGTATCTCCTTCCCCAGCTTTTCCATTTAAGGTTTTTGGTCAACTTCTTGTTTGTCTCAATTGTTCTCACTGCCTCAGGCAGTTGTGACGTTAAACAATTGCCGATTGATTGCTTTTGACAAATGTCCCTGGAGAAAAAGTTGTTCTGAGTCAGTTCAAATTAAGACAAAGCCTTAAAACAGGGTTTTCAGGGGAACTGCCAGACATGTGAAATAATGACAATTCTCTGAGAATCGTGTTTTGGGAAGTTCCAACCCATTCTGCCTCCTCCAGGGGCTGCTAGGCTGCTGGTTTTCACTGTGCATGCGGTGCTGTTTGTTTTTAAGGCTGCTGCAGAGCTGGGAGAAGGGGTAGGAATAGGGCAAATGAAAATGCCGCAAAGCTCCCAGTGCTTACTGAAATTCAGCCATTTTTTGTAAATAAATGCTCCCCTTTGGTTAATTGCCTGAGTTCTGAAAAAGCTGTTTTTGACAACTTTTGCCAGTGTTCTCATTGTTTTTATGGAAGATCAGCTTTTCAGAGGTCGTCACACCGCCATTCTCACTATTGTCACTGCCTCTCCACCTCTACTTTGCCCTTCATTTTTGAGTAAATTTCTCTGAGCCTGTTTCTCCATTTGAAAAAAAAATGGAGGTAATAATTCACTCCCCAGAGAATTGTAAAGCTCAAATTATACACTCACAGATATATAGGCCCACTGAAGAAACTACAAAAAGTTATACAAATATGAGTGCAATTGCTATGCCCATTGTTAGGGAGGATATAAATTCTCTATGTTCTATCTCATGTCAATCCTGGTTCCTTAACCCTTCCTGGTGTGTGAATTCATTTCATTGCTTTGTTTTGTTTTTTTCTTTTTTGTGAGGAAGATCAGCCGTGAGCTAACATCTGTTGCCATTCTGCCTCTTTTTTGCAGAGGAAGATTGGCCCTGCACTAACATCTGTGCCCATCTTCCTCTACTTTATGCAGGACACTGCCACAGCATGGCTTGACAAGCCATGCGTCAGTCCATGCCAAGATCCGAACCAGAGAACCCCGGGCCACCGAAGGGGAGCCGTGAACTTAACTGCTACACCACCCGGCTGGCCCCTTTATCCCATTGTTTTTGATTGCTCAAGCAATTTATCAGTTTAGATAGTATTGGTTACTGAGAATTTTCTCTTTCACCCTAGAGTCCAGACTAGAAAGAATTGGGAAAGCTCCCTTGTTTCCTTTTGCTGTAGAAAGAGGGATAAATCAAGAATTTGAGGCAAAGAGCAGTGAAGTGATTTTTCATTGATCACTAATAATTCGTAGACTCAATATTGATTCTCTGGCCTGCCTGACTTGCTATTTCCATTGTGTCATTTGGTCTCCCAAAAGGCTAGGGAGTGGGAATAATAGAGTTCTTTTGGTACAACTTATTCTTCACTGTATGTATTATTTTTAGAGACAGTGGGGAAAAATGGATAATCTGACCCAAAGCCATAACATAAAAATAATATTTTACTTAGAATTGAAGCAATATTAGCCCCATCTTAGTAAATGTAAGAAACTTATTTGACTTTTGTTTAATTAGTTTTTGCAGGCTGCAGACAAGATAGAACCACCTTGACAAAGTGGACCAGGAAATTTTCCCTGGAGTCTATAGCTACTAAGCTAAGTTTCCAAGGATCACTATGACTTGCTTCCTTTCAGCCTATAAAGTGCAAATCATTGCACAAACAGCCCAGATAATTAAGGCACTGTTAACTTATTGATCTAGTGTGACGCTTGTTTGGCCTTAATTCACTGGTCTCGATGCGCATCGCTAGTGCTTCTTATGCCACAACTTTTCCATTATTAAATTTGCCTTCTTTCTCAGTTTGCTGAGTGTGCCTTGGAGTAATTTTTTTAGAAATGGCACGGAGGTGGTAGATTTCTGGGCCCTTGAATAACTGAGAATGTATTTCTGTTGCCTTCATGTGTGAACAACACCTCAGCTGGGCATAGACACTTGGATCACAGACGTTTCCCTCTTCAAGGTACAGACATAGGTGTAGACATTCCACTTATTAATATAGAGTTGCAACATTTCACAAGTTCTGGAGAAAGGATCTGTATGAATTACAAAAGGGACTATGCAGAAAGCCCCAGGCCCCGGTTTAGGTATTTCAAATGCTTCTGAAGGTATCTACAATGTCTTTTAAAAGT
The DNA here is from genome assembly GCF_020826845.1 of Diceros bicornis minor. Lineage (NCBI taxonomy): Eukaryota > Metazoa > Chordata > Mammalia > Perissodactyla > Rhinocerotidae > Diceros > Diceros bicornis. The sequence goes on along the minus strand of NC_080747.1, from coordinate 62,289,090 downwards.
CTACTAAGGAGGAGTAACTCTGCACTGGAGAGTGTGGACAGAAGCTTGGAAAAGGAATCAATTTCTATGGCAACTTGAGTGAAATCTTCCCAGATAAAGTGAAAGGCATGGAGGCCGGTGCTTAGTCAGACCCAGTGGAAGTTAGAGCCTAAGTTCATTAACCCTTGCAGTGGACACTCCAAGAACAATAAATGCCTGGATAATTTAATAAGCCACGTTCATTTCTATGACATAACTAACGCCTATGGCTTAGCATACCACGTTGTAATAATAATAATAGCTAATGTGTTCTAAGTGTTTACACATATTAATTCATTTAATTCTCACAACAACCTTTTTATAGATGAAGAGACTAAGGCAAAGAAAGGACAAATTGTCTGCTCAAGGTTGTACCCTTCACAAGTGGCAGAGCCTAAAATAAAATTGATTGAGGCTGATATCAAAGAATTTGCTTCTCTCCACCACCCTATATTGATATAATGACATGGTAAAACTTTATCAATGTAAATGTCTTTAAAGTTGCTATTGTATTATCTGTAAAAAAGAGAGTTTACTGATTCTGACTATAAAGAATATTGTAGGAAAATGTTAATGAGAACATTCATGAATATGGACTTAGACTCTTTGGTTTGAGATAACTGAAGTACCTTTACCTGGTTCAGCTGCTGCTGCTGCCTGCTCTGACATCACTCGCTCCCCTTTTGTGACTACTTCTGTTCCTTGTAAACACAGTTCTTAAAATGATATGTACCGTGAAGGAGTTTAGATGAGGTAATCACTCAGGTTTCTTCTAACTAAAATTCTGTGATCCTGTGAGAGTTGTTAAAGAAAGGTGTTATGCCTATTAAAGTCATCAAAATAAACTGAAGTGATAAAAATATATTGGACATGCTGAAGGGAAACAGGTGCACTCATTTATTACGTAGTTCATTCGTTAAGTTTTTTCTTAAGAATAGTTTGAATATGTGTGTGCGTGCGCGCGGGCATGCATGTGCACATAGGTTTAAAAATCTGGTATTTCCATTTCTAGAAGATTATATCAGTTAGGAATGCTTTTGGCCATAAATAACAAAAAACTTGACTTGGCTTACAGTGGCTTAAACACGGTTTATGTGGCTGGTGTAGCGAGAGGTCTAGAGACAGGTGGTTGCTGGCATGGGTTCAACAGTCCAACTGTGTTTAGGATGGGCCTCTGGGATGCTCCTGGTCTTTCTTGTTTGGTCACAAAAAGACTGCCTTTGGCAGCCACAGACATTCACCACCCAGATCTCTTGCTGCGGGAGAATTCACTGACAACTCCAGCGGTCTGCATCTCCCATGGTGTTCACGCTGAGCTGCTCCCAGCCGGTGACTGACACCCCGGGGGTTACAGTGCAGGCGCCTTCCTGCAAGATGCTGTAAAGGACATTAGTGGGACAACTGGCAACATTTGAATAAGGTCCATCGATTAGACTATAGTAGTGAATCAATGTTAATTTCTTGATTTTTATCATTGTAGTGTATTATGTCAAAAAATGTCCTTTTTAGGAAGTACACACAGAAATGTTTAGGGACAAAGGGACATTATCTCTAGAACTTACTCTCAAATGGTTCAGAAAAAAAATATATAGAGAGAATGGTAAGGTAAACATGGTAAATGTTAACATTTCGGGAATCTGGTATACAGAATTTTTTTTTTTTTTTGCAACTTTTCTGTAAGTCTGGAATTGTTTTGAAATAAAAAATGAAACATATATAAAAAAATATTCTGAGATTCAAACTAGGTCTCACAATGGTCATGAATTTGTCCAGCTTTATTGTGTAATAAATGAGGAAAATGGTTCGTTGTTACCAATTTACCCTATCTTGTATTGTATTTTCTTATCACTTAGAAGTTTCTGTGCTAATTTATCTAATGCCAGTAATAACTTGCTACTTCTCAATGTAAATCAAAAAAAAAAAAAACCTGTTTTTAAAGTCCTGCTTTTCAAGGAGAACCAGTGGGAAGCAGAATTTTGTCATTCAGGTGTAACTCCGCTGGGGCATGTGCCACACCCTTTCCCTCCTGCTCACCCTCTGACCTGATGTCCAGTCTCCGGTCTCCGTGGCTCCAATGTTAGTTTCTGTTCACGAGTCCCTTAGTGCTTTGTATTTGCCCCAGGATTAGGGCCTTGGAGCACCTCTATGTTAAACTTCAGTTCAGATTGTTTCTTTGCCTGTGGTATCTCTTATTTCCTTAAATAACATTCCTTGTCTAACCCTGGACCCTAGAACCCCCCATTCTCTCCTGTCCCTTGGCTCAGCAAGCTTCAAGCCATTCTACCCTCCCCTCCCGCAACTGGTCAGAGATAAAACAAAATCCACTTATTTATCCCTTCAACAAATATTTACTAAGGGCCTACTAAGAACAAGGTGCTGTTTTAGGCCCAGGCAACAAAACAGACCAAAACTATGCCCTCATATGGAACCTACATTCTAGCAGAGGGAGGCAGAAAACAAAATAAATAGGCAGAAAACAAAATGTATAGTTTGATAGATGGGGGTAGAGGGCTACAAAGGAAAATAAAGCTTATCTTATGGAGCCTGTGGGTCCAGACCCAAGAGGCAGTGACCAGGAATAAGAGAAACCAGGAGGTAGAGGTGCATTGTGAATCATGAGAGGTGACCAAAGAACACTTTTCTAGAAGGAGAAACAAATACCTGTGACACCAAATCAAGCTGGCACAAGTAATTAAGTTCTTTCCAGGAAGGAGAATAAGCAAAGTGTAATTGGACCTTCTTGGAAATTAAGTGATGTGATCTAATAGTAAAGATAATCACCCTGCTTAGAACTGGCATCCTGATTTCCTGCTACGGTGGCCTGAGTGCTGATATTAATACAGAGATTCCAGGGACTGGGATCCTCCAGGGTGTAATTTGCTGTCTTCACCAAGACTGAGCCTGTGCTGCAGTTTACAAAGGCATTTACAATGTCATATGGCTGTCCCAACCATTCTAATCGGTCTGGTACCTGCTCAGTGTTCGAGTCAGGGTGGTGGTGGAGCAGCTAGGAGGGAGGGGAGGGAGCTTCTCTGTCTGTGCCCCTCCTGCCTCAGCCTTACCCCAGCCTCAGGCCCTAAATATCTCAGAGAGTCCTTAAGTTCCCCAAGGCCCCTCATTGGGCTCAACTTCCCCTGTAGCAGGGATAGCGGAGTCTGCTCCAAAATTGTCCTCACTCCGTTACATGTCTTTCATTTAAAAAAAAAAGAATTCCATTCTTTCATGGTAGGGAATCTCAGAAGCAAAATAATCTGATGAAACCCTCTCACTCTTGGCTGAGTGTAGACATCAGGCATGCAAGGGAATAAAAAGGTGATTCCTGGGCCCCAGGCCAGATCTACTTCATCAGAATTGCTGCGGTGGATCCAGGTAGCTGGTACGGTCACTGAAGTTTGAAAATCCCTGCTCTTTTCCATACCTGGGACTTCCCAATGCCTTTATAAAACAGACACCTGGTTCCCAAACTTCCCTGATGATAAGACACACCTGGAGCCTTGTTAACCGTTCACAGTCCCATCCAAGCCCCTGAATCAGAATCTCTAAGACAGAGGCCTGAGAATCTGTCTTTTTAATTAGCCCCTTGTTTTTTTTTTTTTTTTTTTTTTTTTTTTTGATTATCAGAGAAGTCTGAGCATGCTGCTCTGGAGGACTACCTAAAATAAATGAATTTTAAAAATATGACAGGGAGGCTACCATCAGACCAGAGAACACACGTCATAGATCAGCCATGGAATGGCTATCCAGTTCCAGGTCAGTCTGCTGTGGTCAGTTAGCATGGTGTCACATGATATAAAATATGACCACTTATATCATGGAAATAAGTGTGAGCAGTCCTGGAACCACAGCAACAACAACAAAAAGCAGAGATGTGATCTAACTTCCGAGAAATCTCAAGTGGTTTTCAATTTATGGTAAATGAAATTGGCAATTCCAATATGAATGAAGCAAAAAATGTGAAATAAGGAGAGTTTAAGCTGAAAACTGATAGCACAAATACATGTCACAGTTTGAGTTTTCAGCAGTAGCTTTCATGTTCCCCTTTGCTTGAACTATGCTGAGTGGATCACTGATTTTTGCAACTAATGGCGTCCTGCCCTTATGGGAACAATTACCCAGAAGCAAAGGAAATGGATATATTATAAAAACTTTGATTCCACATCGCTTTCCCCGTAAAATTCCTAAAAATCGTGCTGATAAGACTAATAATCTCTGAATATAAACATAGAGCCCGCTTCTATCCGGTGATTGCCTGGTATGTTGCAAAGCTGTTTGGCCCTGTGGCATGTCATGTGCTCCTCTAGACCACAGATTCTCCAACTTTTTGGTTTTTGGGGCCTTTTACACTATTGAAAATTATTAAGAATTCCAAAGAGCTTTTGTTTATGCGGGATGTATCTATTGATATTCACTATATTTAAAATTAAAACAGATCTTTAACATTTTTATTTCTTTATTCATTTTAAAATAATAATAAATGTATATGTTAACATAAATATTCTTCAAAAAATTTAGTGATAGAAGCGTCATTGTTTTACATTTTTGCAAGTATCTCTAATGTCTAGCTTAATGCAAGATAGCTGGATTCTCATCTCTGCTGCTGTGTTTGATGGGGTGTGACGTCACATGTCATGAAGCCTCTAGGAAACTTCACAGCACCCTCGTGAGAGAATGAGAGTGAAAGGGCCTCAGAGGTCCCCTCAAAGGGTTTTGGGGATTCCCAGATGTCCCCAAACCACACTCTGAGAACTGCCACTCCAGGCCTTGGAAAACATAAATTATTTTTTCTTCTTGAATGTAAACAATCTTTTCCTTGGCTTTTATAATATCCTCTTAGTCTCTAGCTTAATAACCCTCTCCATTCCCTCATCAAATTCATTCTCCAGGGGCCAGCCCAGTGGCATAGTGGTTAAGTTCGTGCACCCTGCTTCAGCGGCCCAGGGTTCTCAGGTTCGGATCCTGGGTGTGGACCTACACACCACTCATCAAGCTATGCTGTGGCAGGTGTCCCACATATAAAGTAGAGGAAGATGGGCACAGATGTTAGCCCAGGACCAATCTTCCTCAGTAAAAAGAGGAGGATTGGCAACAGATGTTAGCTCAGGGCGACTCTTCCTCACAAAAAAAAAAAAAAAATTCATTCTTCACTGCTATCAGTGTCTTAAAATAGTGAGTTAACATTTATTGAGCAGTTTCTACATGCCAGGTCCTAGACTACAAGCATTATCTCCTTTCATCTTTATACCAACCTGTGAGATAATAGAAAATATGTATGTTGGTGTCTGTCTCTGGTTCCTGGCACAGGCTCCTAAAACCCTTGTAAATTCCTAACTGATAAGAGCACCAGGAGCATCTTTTGTTCTAACATTTGGTCTTTGACCCTGGTTCCTAAATCTCTTGGAATTTCCTGGGTGATAGCAGTGTCTTTTGTTCTAATGAGGTAACTCTTGGTGGGCTCCTGGCTGGGGGCTAGTCACCAGAAAGACTAAGCAGTGATTAGAAGCTGGGAATTTCCAGCCCCACCCTCCATTCTCCAGAGAGAGGAGAGGGGCTGAAAATGGAGTTAATGATCCATCGTGCCTAAGAATCCCAAAAGTACGGGGTTCGGAGAGCTTCCAGGTTGATGAAGGTACTGAAAGAATGGCACACCCAGAGAGGGCATGGAAAGTTCCCACATATCTTGCCCTATGTGTCTCTTCCATCTGGATGTTCATGTGTACCCTTTATCATATCCATTCATAATTTACTGGTAAACAATAAGTAAACTGTTTTCCTGAGTTCTGTGAGCTGCTCTGGCAAATTAATCGAACGCAAGGAAGGGGTCATGGAAACCTCTAATGTATAACCAATGGGTCAGAAGCACAGGTGACAACCTGGACTTCCGATTGGCATCTGAAGTGGGGGAGGGGAGCAGTCTTGTAGGACTGAGCCCTTAACGTGTGGAACCTGATGCTATCTCCAAATAGATAATGTTAGAACTGAGTTAAATTGTGGGATACCCAACTGGTGTCACACAGAATTGCTTGGTGGGGGAAAACCCCCCCCGTATCTGGTGTCAGAAGTGTTCTGAGTGTGGTAGTCATGCGAGAGTAAAGGAGAAACACAGGAGGAGGACCAAGGTTTTCTTACATAACCAGGAGGCAGGTGGTATTATTAGCCCTATTTTACTGATGAGGAAAATGAGGCATGGAAAAGGGCCTCGTGTGCCCCAAATCACAGAGCAAGAGAGCTAAGAAACCAGGAATCCAACCCAGACTTCATGCTTTTAATTGTTCGATCTTTCTGATGAGTAAGTAGCCCATTTTAAGCTCAAATATAATTTTGAAGCAAAATTTCTCATTTTATGCATTCCATGTGTGTTTTAAATTGTTTTCAGTTTTGGGAAATTCTGTTCAGAAGATTACATGTCTACTGGGAACCCTACAATTAGAGGTTTTCTATTTTCTTCTGTATTCATTAGGAGTTGTTCTGTAGTTTGACTTCAGAAAGTTTGGAGTCTTTAGCTGAGCATTGGTTTTGGGGTATCCTGGTCTCAAATACATACCCTTTGAGTTTTTGTTTTTTTGGGTTTTTTTGGTCATCACTGTTGTTCTACCCATTTGTAGCGGGTTGAATAGTGTCAGCCAAAAATTCATGTCATGGAACCTCAGGCTGTGACTTTATTTGGAAATAGGTCTTTGCAGATGTAATTAAGGTAAGGCTCGAGATGAGATCCTACTGGATTAGGATGTGCCCTAAATCCAATGAAAGTGTCCTTCCAAGAGACAGAAAAAGACACAGAGTGACACACGGAAGAAGGCCTTGTGAAGACAGAGGAAGAGATTGGAGTTAGCTGCCACAAGCCAAGGAATGCCAGGAGCCACCAGAGCCTGGAAGAGGCAAGGAAGGATTCTCTTCTAGAGATGTTGGGGGGAGTGTGGCCCTGCCAACACCTTGATTTCAGACTTCTGGACTCCAGAACTGTGAGAGAAATAAATTTCTGTGGTTTCAAGCCTCCCAGTTTGTGGTAATTTGTTACAGCAGCCCTAGGAAACCCAAGCACCATCCTTCAAGACCTGGCCCCAAATCTACCACCTTCCTGTGGCCTTCCCTCATCATCTAAGATAGACGTGTTTCTCTATCCTCTGAACTCCAAGAGGACTTGCACCATTGCTGAGGTCTTAGGTTTTTATCATGTGTGTGTCTGCTTCTCCAGGAGGAAAGTTTGTTTTTTAATCCCTTCTTGAGTCTCTGCTTAGCTCCTAACTCAGTGATATACATATATTAAGTGTTTAATACATAATTGTTGAATGTATGTTTTCCCAATTCTTTCTTTTTACTTAATAAATCCATTCAACAAATATTCATTGAGTGCCTGTGATATGTCAGGCATTTTTTCTTACTTTTGGGATAAATCCATGAACAAAAAAGACAAAATGTTTTCTCTGTGAAGCTTACTTTCTAGTGAGAATCTAAGTTTATGTATTGAAATTCAGGCGCCCTAGCCCCATGTTTTAGACTAGTTTCTGTAACTTTCTCTGTCCCTTTATTGTGTGGAGCCCAGTTTCCAATGCTGGGACTCTTCTGGCATCCTTTCAGAAGTGTGTCCTCTTGACTGCCAAGGCCAGGAGATCAGGGAGTACAGTGATTTGAGGGGCATCTCAGTTCTCTCAGTCTGGTTCTCTCTCATAAGCCACCCTGTCTGAACTTCCCTCTGTCCATTTAAACATATTTGTGCACTACGTTGAAGCCAGCTTCTGGAGATTGTGTTCGTAAGTCTGGATGCAGGCCGAGAAAACAGGAAGGCACATGCAAATCTGGGCACGGTGTTAGCTAGGACCCAATGCTTTGGTCTAGTCCCAGATAGGTGGCTGGTGCCACCTTTGCCAGGATCTATGGCTCATCAGCTGTCCTCCATTGCTGCCAAAATAAAGCACTCTTGCTTTTCTAAGTGGGACAAATGCCAGGCACCAGGACCACACGTATGGGATAAGTAGGGTGTGTGTTTTGATAGCAGAAACATGTAGAACAAAGAATGGTGTTCTCTAGTCTCATTTTGATTTTTCAGCCCTGAGGAAATCTGATTGATATGAGAGCCGGGCTCTTTGTAGCTAATTTGAGGAATAGGGGTGAGTGGTGTTGGAGAGAGAATATTAGTGTGTCAATCAACCTGTCCAATAGGCAGATGCATGTTGAAAGAATAATACTTAGTTGTTGGAGAGTGTGGTAAAATAGCACTCTCATAAACTGTTATTTAGAGGAAGTAAGGTAAATTGATACAAACTTTCCAGTGAGAATTTTGGCAACACATTTCAAAAGCCTTAAAATGTGCATCCTCTTTAATCAAGTAATTCTATTTCTAGGAATTTATCCTGAGGAAATAATCTTATATTTTCACAAAGACTTATTCAGAAGGATCTTCTTTGCAGTATTCTTAACAATAATGAAAAACAGCACAAATATTCAACAATACAGAATTGGTTAAATTAACAATGCTACATCTATGCATTAGAATATGAGGGGGCCATTAAAAATTATATTCAAAGATTGGGGGGACCGGCCTGGTGGTATAGTGGTTAAGTTTGTGCACTCTGCTTCAGCGGCCCTGGGTTCACGGGTTCAGACCCCGGGCACAGACCTACACACTGCTTATCAAGCCATGCTGTGGCAGGTGTCCCACATATAAAGTAGAGGAAGATGGGCATGGATGTTAGCCCAGGGCCAATCTTCCTCAGCAAAAAGAGGAGGATTGGCAACAGATGTTAGCTCAAGGTTAATCTTCCTCACAAAAAAAAGATTGGAAAATGTTAATAATTTTTAAATTAAGTGATGAGTATATGAGGGTTCATTATGACATTCTCTATACCTTAAGGTATGGTTGAAATTTTCCATAATAAAAACTAAAAACCCTGGTTCTCAAAGAATGTTTACATCTAATGGAAAATGTTTATAAGGCAATATTAAGTTGAAAAGGTAGATTATCAAACAGTATGTATAGATGTATGGTAGGATTCCACTTCTGTAAAACAAACAGAGCTGATATATGTATATATAAAACAAATGTTAACAGTGGCTGTCCCTGGATGGTACAAATATAGGAACTGTAGATTTTTCTTTTTATACTCCTTCATATTTTCAAACATTAATTTAATAAGCAAGTATTACTTTTATAATCAGCAAAAATAATAATTCAATATTAAAAGGGAGGAGAGCCTTTTAAAAGAAGGGGAAGAGTCAGACAGGTCTGGGCCCTGGCTCATGACTTACCAGCTGCATGACCCGGGGCAAGTTTCTTAACCTTCCTGGGCCTCAGCTTTGTGTCTGTAATGAGCAAGAAATTTACCTACTCTATGGAGTTTATATGAAGATTAAACACAAACAATGCAGATAAAGCTTTAAAATGATATCTAATAGAGAGTAAGGGCTCAGTATATGTTATTTTAATAAAATCCAAGTCTGACTTCTGCTGTGGTCCTGATAGCATAACTGGTAGTTGATTAGCTTTTCTGCAATAAATAACTAGAAAACTGGACAAAATATATGAAACAACTGTCTTCAGACATTAGACAACAGGCATGCAGAACTTTGATTTCTGAGAGAAGGAAAACAAATTTAACGAGCCCTCTGATTTCCCTGGCTTTCTGGACTATAGTACAGGGAGGAGGGTTACAAGGAGAGCATGGCAGCATCATTGAATGAGGAGACAGACATAGATCAGAGTTTGGGGAGATTCAGGCAACTGGAATTTGTGGGACTAGTTACCCAAGAGAAAGAGGGTATGCAGAAAAAGGACTGTATAAGTATTCATAGAATCCCCTTGAGTCTTTGGCCAAAAACTAGGCTATACATGTGTAAGGAGAGGCTCCATAGGCTGGGCACATAAAACAACTACCAGAGAAAGAAAAACCACCAAGGACTTGCAAACTGAAGAATAACCAGAGCTTGCAGAGAGCTGAGAGACATTCTAGTTCCAACCAGCTGGAAATTCAGCAGACTCCAGAATGGCCACACCTTAGGAATAAGGCTAAAGTAGTCCTAAAATAAAGAGTACTTGAGACCCTCCTGAGAAAAGCTTGAAAATAAGCCTCAAAAAGACCAAGATGATCCCCAACTAAATTAACTGCCTTTAAAGGAAAAAAACAAAAATCCAGACACTCAACATGATACTCACAATGTCCAGAATCCAATAAAAAGATTACCAGACGTCTGAGAAAACATGAAAATATGATCCTTAAGATCCAGAAGAAAAACCAGTCAATAGAAACAGATCCAGAAATGATGAAATTAGCAGATAAGAACTTTAAGAGAGCCACTGTGAATATGTTTAAGGATTTAAAGAAAGACTCAACATAATGAGAAACATGGAAAATTACAATAAAAGAAACAAATGTAACTTCTAGATCTAAAAATCAGAAATGCATAATTCACTAGATGGGCTTAGCAAAAGATTACACACCACAGAAGAAAAGATCAGTGAACTTGAAGATGTAGGGAAAAAATGAAAAGTCCAAACTGAAGTTCAGAAGGAAAAAGAGCTAGGAAAAGAAAAGAGGCCCAGTGACCTGTGGGACAATGTCAAGCAATCTAACACATGTAATTTGAGTCCCAAAAAGGAGGAGTGTGGAAAAGATATTTGAAGAAATAATGGATGAAATTCCAGATTTGATTTTAAAAATATATATTTACCAAGAAATGCAATAAGGTCAACAAACCCCAAACAGGATAAACTCAAAGAACCACATCAAGACATATCTTAATCAAATTGCTGAAAACCAATGATAAAGAAAATATATTAGAAGCAGCCAAAGAAATAAAGACACATTACTTTCAGGAGAACAAAGATAAGAATGTCCACTGACTTCACATCAGAAATAATGTAAGCTAGAAGACATAGAGTAACATAGAAAGAGAATGTTATCCTAGAACTCTATATGCAATAAACATAACCTTTAAAAATGCAGATGAGGGGGCCGGCCCCATGGCGTAGTGGTTAAGTTCAGTGCACTCTGCTTTGGCAGCCCAGGTTCATGGGTTCTGATCCCAGGTGAGGACCTACATCACCCATCAGCCACACTGTGGTGGCAACCCACATGCAAAAGTAGAGGAAGACTGGCACAGATGTTAGCTCGGGGCTAATCTTCCTCAAGCAAAAAAAGAGGAAGATTGACAACAGATATTAGCTCAGGGGGAATCTTCATCAGCAATAAATAAATAAATAAATAAATAAAGACAGGAAAAATGAACAAAGAAGAGATAGGACAGATAGAAACAAATAGCAAGATTGTTGATGTAAAAAACCCAACAATATCAATAATTGCATTAAATATAAATGGATTAAACACATCAATTAAAAGCACAGATTGTCAGACTGAAAGAAGACAAGGTGCATATAGGTTGTCTAAAAGAAACACATTCTAAATATAAAGACAGTTTAAAAATAAAAGAATAAAATTCAAATATACCATGCAAATATTAATCAAAATAAAGCCTTATTAAAGTGGATTTCAGGAAAAGGACTATTACCAATGACAGAGGGAATTTCATAATGATAAAAGGGTCAATTCATTATGAAGATATAACATTCCTTATGTGTATGCTTGGTAACAGAGCTTCAAAATACATGAAGTAAAAACTGACAAAATTAAAAAGAGAAATAGAAAAATCCACCATTATAGTTAGAGATTTTAATACTCATTTCTCAATAATTGTTAAAATAAGTAGGTAAACAACCAGTAAGAATATAGATTTGAAAACACTATATATCAACATGACTAACTGGTGTAGATAAAATATGCCACCCAACAGTGGCAAAGTACATGTGCTTTTCACGTACACATAGAATATTCACCAAGAGAGACCATATGCTAGGTTATAAAATAAATCTCAATAAATTTAAAATGAGAGTTTTTTGTTGATACTGTAATTAAATGAGAAAAATATAACTGTAAAATATTTGGAAATTAAACAAGACGTTTCTAGGTAACCTGTGGGTCAAAGAAGAAATTATAAGAGAAGTTATAGAATATCTCAAGCTGAATGATAATGAAAATACAAAATATCAGAATTTGTGGGATTCACTTAAAGCAGTGCTTAGAGGGAAATTTATACCATTAAATGCTTATATTAGACACAAAGAAAATTCTAAAATCAACATCTAAGAATCACACCTTAAGAAGATAGAAAAGAAGATCAAAATAAGCTCAAAGTAAGTAGAAGGTAGGAAATAATAAAGATAAGAGCAGAAACCAATGAAATTAAAAATGGGCAAAAATGGAAAAATCAAGTAGAATAAAAGTTGGTTTATTTGAAGGATCAATACAATTGATAAACCTCTAGCTGGACTGAAGAAGAAAAAAGGGGAGAGGATGCAGTATTAGAAATGAAAGAGGGGATGTCACTGTAGACTTAGAGCATTTATGACAACACATTTGACAATTTAGGTGAAATTGAGAAATTCTTTAAAGATACACATAACTGAAACATAGCAAGAAATGGAGTGTTATATTTCAGAGCCTGGATTTTGCAACCTGGCTGCTAGGGTTTGAATCTGTGCCCTTTCACTTATTAGCTGTGTGAATTTGGGCAAATCCCTTAACTTCTCTGTGCCTCAGTTTCTTCTGTAAAATCAGGATAATAGGGTTTTTGTGAAGATTAAATGAATTATTTTGTAAAGCTCTGTGCCTGGCACCATATAAGTGTTAGCTTTTATTGTTTTGTTAAATCTAACGTGATTTTTCTGAATTTAGACTTATAATTGGTTCTGATGGCCTAAATGAGAGTTGGAGATTTTGGGGGAGTGCTAGAGCTTTTTTTGGTCACTAAGATGGAATATTAATGGATATGGCTAGAAAGTTCATATATGCAGTTCAAAAGTCTATTTGTAATTTGTTTAAATTCAACATAGGAAATCAATCAACTCCAAAAAAAACAGAAACAAACAAACCCTGATGAAACTTATCCTCTTTGCCATGACCCTCCTAGCCCCTGACATTGTTCAGTTCCCCACGTAATTCTGAAAGCGAGTTAAAAGGTTAACTTTATGGTATGTGGGGAGAGTTATGTATGTTCAGCAGTCAAAGTGCAGCTACAAGTGGCTGTTGGAAACAGGAGGTCTTCCTGGGTCAGCGAGCAGATGGGAGGAAATGAAGCTTATCTTCTAGTTTCCAATCAATTAGGAACAGAGTTTTTCAGCCTAGTTCTGATACACTGGGAGTTTCTTGCCCATCCAATTTCCCTCTTTCTATGGGCCCCAGAGTCTGAGCCATGCTTGCACTCTCTCAAGTCTCCGCTGTGCAGTGGACCCGCCAGCCTGTTGCCATCTATCACGCTGAAAGGCCCGGCGCGAGGCTCAGGCTCTCTGCCAGCAAGACTGGCAGCCAGCGACACCCCCCGATGGCCAACGCTGGCTTCTCTTGGGGGCCTCTGCCTGCTGCCTGGTGAATCAGCCAGAGGTTGTCCCCTCTCAATGCCTGCTCAGAAGGCTATTGTCCTCGGTGGCTTTGTTGGGACTCAGTCCCCACCACACATCAGCTGGATGGCAGTGCCTCAGGCAGAGAGGTGAGCCAAGAAATTATCCACCACAAAGGAACATGTGAATTTGAACATCTGTTTCCTATGTAACACCCTTCAGAAAGCATAGCATTGTCTGCTTTCCAAATCAGTTCCCAGAATATAAAAAAAAGCCATCAGTGTCTGAAGAAAGGCTGGGTCTTCTCTAAGAGGGCAATAGTCCTTCTCTCTGAACCTTGGGGTCCTGAGGGATGCCAAACATTTAAAGATCATGCAGACAGGTGTCCTGGCAGAGTTTGTGAAAACTGTTCTTCATGAGAAATCTGGAGCTCTCCAAGGAAGGGACAGAAATAGGCATGCACTTGAAATCCTCAGAGAATTTGGGAAGGGATTGATTGACTCCTTAAGACAGGGTACAGCAGTTGATCTAGAGTCCAGACCTGCTGTTCTGGTGAACATCCGGTAGCCAGAGATTCCACAACCATAGTGACCAGGGCGTGGGCTCGGGTTACACAGGCCCTGGAATTTATGAGCCATGTGACCTCAGACAAGTAATGTAACTTCTTGGAATTTTCAGTGGTCAAATGGAAATCATAATGCTTCCTTTATGGGATATTGTGTGATTAATATAGTGTACTTGAATAGTGCCTGGCATTGAGTAGATGCTTAATATTATTAGCTGTGCTTCTTACTATCATTATTAGGCTCACATCATCATCAGTCAGTCCTCATGAAACACATCCTGTTTGGCACATCGGGGTTTTTTTTTTTTACGGAATATGAAAATATTCTATAATATAAAGTATTACAGAAATATTCAGAAATATTCTGTAATATTCAGAATATAAAAATGGCACATTGGATTTTTTACAGAATATAGAATATGCAATTTCTGCCTTTGGAGAATTTATATCCTAGTAGATTTAAGATGATCTAACTCAAAGGGTAATATTCACTAGTTTATAAGGGAGGGAAGCAGATTAGGAAGGGAAAGCTTTATGAAGGAAGTTGGAGATTAGGGCCTCAGTAACTACAATGATGAGTCTACTACTTTCCAGTTCCATCCATTCATTCACTTAAATCACTTATTCATTTATTTGCTCGCCAAATTTATTAACCAATACTTGCTAAGGGCCTTCCTATGTACCAGCCATTAACTTTCAATATGAAAGGCCTGAGATATTGTGGTTGTGGTATGGAGTTGGAATTACAGCCTGCTGGCGAGATCTAAAATAAGATACCTGGTCAAGCAAACTTTTATGTTCTTGTTGGCAGATAATGGTAGCCCCCAAAGAAGTTTTGAGCAAGGTAAGGATTGGCTTCTTCCCCACACCTCACTACCAGGTTATAATGAAAGCAAGTTTCAGACCAAAGCCAGCCACACATACAGACGTTAGGTAAATATTCATTAGCCAGAAGGCATAGCACAGTTCATACAACTGTTCTGGGAGCTTAAGTCCTAGATCTCAGCCCTTTTAGGTGCTTCCACCATACTCCACATGAAAGGTTCGTTTGAGGTAGGCTTCTATGACTTCTAGTGGGCGTCAGACAATCAGAAATCCTCATAAATCAGTGGCTCGTCTTGGACCTGGTTTGCGATCAAGACTCAGGCACCGTTACTAAAGATTCAGGCTAAGGCCTTGCTGGATTTTTACACCTTGTTCACATAAGGATAAGGATTTCCTCTACAGTATTCTCTAGCCACTCGACCAACCTTGAATTCCTTTCATTTCACTGCTGAAAGCCCATTTCTAACATCAGTCATATGCATTAAAATGTCACTAGTTTCCCAATAAAAACCCATCTCTGATATTGAGCATACTTATTGGAAACCTATTGGTTGTTGGTTGAGGTGTGATAATGCAAAGACTGGCTCTGCAGCAGGACATTTTCTGATGTAATGCTGGCTGACTGCCCCTTCACTGCGCTTTCTTGAGTAGTCCCAGGGTTTTGGCTTAACCTAAGAAATACACATGAAATATCGCATTGTAAATGCTGAAATGCTTTAAAATAAATTACAGACACTAGAACACCTGTGTACAAAGAGCACTCACAGGATGAACTCATCATCTGGGATCTGACCATCGGTTTCCTGGGCCAGACATTTGATTTTGTCCTCGCATCACAAGAGGAAATTAACCAAGCTTATGGATTCTGGTGCATAAAACCAGAAAGTCAAATTGTTTGTTTACCATGAGCTCTCAGACTGTTGTGCAGCTTTGATACTGATGGGATAAACATATTTTCTCCCTGGACACCATTTTAAGGGGAAGTTATCATCATCACAAGTTGCTTGTTGAACATTGAAATGTGAACAAGAGGCTGTGGTTGGCTAATCCACAGCAGGTATAGACCTGCCAGAAGTACGCGAATCCATAAGCCAGGGCACTTTTTCTCCTTATCTTAGTTTAAATGGGCATTGCTAGGGGCCATCCCAGTGGCTTAGCTGTTAGGTGCGCGCGCTCGGCTACTGGCGGCCCGGGTTCGGATCCCGGGCACGCACCGATGCACCGCTTCTCCGGCCATGCCGAGGCCGCGTCCCACATACAGCAACCAGAAGGATGTGCAACTATGACACACAACTATCTACTGGGGCTTTGGGGAAGAAAAAAAAAGGAGGAGGATTGGCAATAGATGTTAGCTCAGAGCCAGTCTTCCTCAGCAAAAAGAAGAGGATTAGCACGGATGTTAGCTCAGGGCTGATCTTCCTCACACACACACAAAAAAATTCATTGCTGATTTCTGACTTTTTGGGCTCCATGCTCCAGGCTGCCCACCTTTCTTCTGTTCAAATAGCCCACAATTCAGGCCACTATATAATTCAGTGTGTTTCTACTTACTAAATTACCATGATATTTTAGTTCCCATTTCCTAGAAATATCCTTTATTTTCCTTTATTGAAGTTGGGAGTATAGTCAAATTCTTCCATTTTGACAGGAAGATGGCTAATCACATTCGCTTTGTGTGTGTAGATTATACTGATTGGAATTTCAGAGGGTGCATTAAGCAGTGTTCTTTTAATTATAAAGGGTGGAAAACCCAACTCAGAATTTGTTGGTTTATGTAACTTTGAAGTTTCTGGCACAGCTGGATCCAAGGGTTCAACAATGTTATCGACCCAGTCCTTTGGATCTGGCTCTTGCCAGATGGTGGCCCCTAACAGCTGCAGGCACACACTCTCCTAGTTTCAAGTCCAGTTGAAAAAGAGCTTCTCTTTTTCTCAATAGCTCAATAAAAACTCCTACAATTAAATCTCATTGGTCTGGCTTGGGTTATGTGCCCATCACTGAACCAGTCATGGTGTCCAGGGCAATAGGATTCATGGATTGTCTAGACCTTGGTTACATGACCACTCCTTAGTTCTGGTTTTTGAGCATGAATTGAGAGTGAGTGTAAACATGCGATTTCTGCACTGATCCCAGACCCGACAGAATCAGAATCTGCAAGGGAGTAGGTCCTTGTACTTTGCATCTGGGGCCGAGCCCAAGTGGATTTCGGGACATCCTTCAAGCCCACATTCAGCCTGCCTACCATTTTGACAGGAAAGCCCACTTCCAGTCACGTTACTTAAAAAACCCCATAGCCCTTCCAGACTAAGATTCCTCTGCCCCACCCTGCCTTACTTTTATGGCTTCGGCTGGAACCAGAGCCCAGGTGTCACAGCCTTTGGGCTGAGAAGAGCAGAGCTGAGGTGGATCCAGGAAGGGGGCAGGGTATAGGCCTCTTCACTTTAAGGAAGAAAGCAAGAGCCTTATCAGATCCACAGGATTGGCTAAGTGTTTCTTCCTGTTACTGCTCTATACGGGTGCATGGGCACAGGTCAAGAAGAGAGGCTTTTCAGATTTTGTTTGGAAAAACCCAGAACTGCGTGACGTCAGCCAGCACTTAATCTCCAAGGGCAGCAAGGACTCCCGGGCACAAACTGCAGTGCAGCGGCCTCCAGCCCTTTGCAGGAGTGGGCGGGTGTACACTCAGGTAAATAAATACTTCCACTGAGCACACATTGCCAATCGGTGACATTTTTTGCCTGCCACTGTGCTCTGCACTGAGTAGCCTGAACACTAATGTTCTAAATTAAAGGCTGTTTCCGCTGAGGAAGAAGGCCTGAGCACACTCGTGGCTCTCTATGCAACTTTTCTGAGTTCAGGGTCCTCCGTACATCTTGAGAACTGTATCAGCATTTTTGGGAAGCATAAGAGTGGACTGTGCTGTTTATATTATTTAAATTGAGCAATCAGCTCACTTAAAATTTACAAAAGCTCTACCGGAAACGGAAGAGAGAAGCTAAAGGACAGACAGACCCCGGTGGGCCTTGTCATTTTCTTCTCAGCTTATTCGTGCAGATGCCTGAAGGTGGGCACACCACGTTGGGGGTCCCGGCTGCTGTGCGTTCTGTAGTCCTGCCACCTCTCCACACTCCTCCATCTCCCTCTGGGGAGCAGGACTGAATTAGCAGAGCTGCCTGGAGGCCCCTTCCCAAGAACAGGGTCAGGAAGAGGGCACCAGGGCTGCTCCTCCCTGCAGGGCTCAGGGGAACAGCCGGTGAGTGTGTCTTTCAGACCCTGGTCTGTGCCTCCTTTGTACTTTGGTGTCCTCCAGGGCCCCAGGCTCCTGCCACTTAGCTCAGGGCAGACCAATTCAGGCCTGGCTCACAAACGGCAGTATTTGAGCTCAGGAGCTCCTGCTTCAATCAGTTGTCTCCTCAGCCTGGGATGCCATCTGTTTTCCTTCCCTTAACTCTGTACACATCCTTCTCCCTATTCCTTTTGTATTCAGTTTTCAGTCCCTTGGAGGAGAAGTGCGGTTCTAATTCCTCCTGGCTGCCTCCTAGCAGGGTGATTACTTCTTGCTTCCAGCTTCCTGGCTCTGCTGACGTGACCTTTGGAATTTCGTGACTCCCTGCCAGAAACCCCGGTTCTTCCCAGCATCTGTCTAAACACCGCGCTTCCGGGGGCGATGACCTTTGCCTTTTTAACCTTTATGTCATCAGGCTCCAAGTTCCAAAGGGGATTTTACTGCCTATCAGGTCGGTAACAGTGCCCTGTGGCTGGAAGAAAAGGCTTACTAATGCATTCTCTTTGTGTATGGAGTTTCCAACGTTTTAATTACAAGTGGGCACTTGGAGAAGATTTCAGGGCTTCTCTTTACACGTTGAAAAAGCCACAGCCTGTAGCCTGGTCTTCAATGCCCTCCTCCATGCGGACCAGCCTGCCTTCCAGCCTTTCCTCTAACCACAGCTGCTTTCCTCCAGTTTCTGCTTGCACTTTGTCCAGTACCCTGGCCTCCTGGACTTTGCTTGAGCTGTTACCTCTGTCTGGCTCACCTTCCCCCACCCATTTTCTATTTCTGCATGGCACAGTTCCTACCCATATTCTAAGTGTCGATGTGCACTCCAGAGAGCTTTCCACATCCCCCCATCTGACTTAATCTCTCCCCCAGCCCCTGCACTCCCATCATGCTATTATATTTTCTCAGTTCTAAGAGGCACATTTTTTTGATAACAGTTATGCTGAGATATAATTCACATACCGTACAATTCACCCATTTAAAGTGTACAATTCAAAGGCTTTTAGCATAGTCACAGTCGTACAACCATCCCCACAATCAATTCTAGAATATTTTCAACATGCCTCCCGCCAAAATCTCGTACTTTTTAGCCATCAGCCACCAATCCGCCCCCACCCCCAATCTTCTCCAGCCCTGTCCCACCACTAATCTACTTTCCATCTCTCAAGATTTGCCTATTCAGGACATTTCATACAAATGGAATCATACTGTACGTGGTCTTTCGTGACTGGCTTCTTTTACTTAGCATGTTTTCAAGGTTCATCCATGTTGTTACATGTATCAGTAGTACTTCATTCAAGAGGCATATTTTAAAACATTTTAGTATCTCTGAAATAAGGACCCATCTTCAAATCAATGATGTGCATAGTTTAATTACCAGCAATTTTTCTTTTTTAGTAATACTTAAAATAATGATTTCATCTTCCATGGTGTCAAATTCAATGAAATGATATATTTATGTCTATTCTATACGTCTTATCGCAATCAGCTTTGCAGCCAACTCATTTGTTTATGTGTCTATCTTGTCTCGTAAACTGTAGGCGCCAGAGGGAGAGCCGCTATGTCTTAATTATCTGTATCCCTTAAGAGACCTAGCACAGTACTCGGTTTTTAGGAGATGCTCCGTAAATAAGACACAGCAGCTTCTTACTGTTATTTTTGGGATGTATTCTCCAAAAATAACACGACAGAGCAGGAGAAAGGTGCAAAACCTTCATGCACAGTTGAAAAGTATGAAGTGTTCTTATGATTGTTAAGTTTTTGGTGACTGATATAGTTAATTAACTAAACATTTGAGCACATACTGTGTGCCAGGTCCTGTGTTCTAAGCAGAGAGTGTTACAAAGACGGTGAAAAGATTGTCTCTCTCCCAAGGAAGTCATATTTTGAAAAGACATTTATGTAAGTGGTAATGTAACAAGGAGAATGGATAAGTGTGATGGAGGGGCCACCAAGGCTGTGAGACAGAGATGGGGAGGAGGTTATTTAGAGGGTGGCGCCTGTGCCTAACACATAGGCATTAAGAACACAGGCTATATTGAGGCTGGCCCGGTGGCATAGCAGTTAAGTTCGCACGCTCCACTTCAGTGGCGGCCTGGGGTTCACCAGTTCGGATCCCAGGCGTGGACAGACGCACTGCTTGTCAAGCCATGCTGTGGTGGCATCCCACATAAAGTAGAGGAAGATGGGCATGGATGTTAGCCCAGGGCCAATCTTCCTCAAAAAAAACAAAAGAAAGAAAAAAGAACACAGGCTATACAGTCTGACAGTCCTGGGTTCTGCTACATCTCTGTGAACTCAGGCGTGATATTGAACTCCCCATGTCTCAGTTTCTTTATCTGTAAGATGGGCATAATAAAAGTATGTATCTCTTACAGTTGTTATTACAATCAAATGAGACAATGAGTGTGAAATATCTGGCATATTAGCAAGTGCTCAAATAAATGATAGTTATTCTTATGAATTTTAGATAATTAAACTTTTGGAGATTTTAGAAATTATTTAATCAGTATTCCCCGCACATACACCTAATTTTATGCCTTAGGATCTGAAGCGCTAAGGAGCTTACCCTCTAGCTGGAGAGACAGAGGCAGGCTTCCCAGAAGGGAGACTTTTGAGGGATGAGAGATGTTAAAATGGCTGAGAATTTTCATCAAGTAAGATGGGCACTTTGGAGGTGAGTTTGAGGAGGCCTGTTCCTTTAGCCTAGCCCGTTGGCCTTCCTTTTTGCCCCACCATGGGCAGCCACTTTGTTTATTTCAATGGAGCCTTCATATTCATATATGTAAAATATGCCCTGTATTTGAACAGCTTTTAGCAGGAAAGTCTCAGCCCAGTCTGGATTATAAACTCTACTTCCTTCCTGAGTATTATTTTTCTCTTCTCAACAAAACTGTACATTCCTGGGACTGTCAGGGGCTGAGGTTTCTGCATTTTTATTCCTCAAGTGTGTAGCATGATGGACAAATGAGTCCTACTTAAGTGTTGTTGTTTTAACTTTGAAATATTAACAAGTGTTGTTGAATGAAAGAATGAAAGACTATATTTTAAATGAATAGTGAATAAATGAACAAACACGGTTAGTGTTGGCTATAACAATTGGTTCCTCAAACAAACCACATTTATTTTTTAAGGATAAAATCAGGTATAGATTAAAGCTAAAAGAATTGTACTCATTTATTAACATTTTTTCAGTTTTATGACTAGCATCTTATTCACCACTGTTCAATCAACAGAGCTAGAATGATTGGGTTTATATAGTTGGCTTCTCTGCTAATAGGCACAGCACTAGGAAATCAATGTTTTATTTTTCTGCTAAGAAGACAGACTAATAAAGTTGTTGCTCCCATGGCTACCAACCTTTGTCTAAAAGAAGATGCTGAGAGATACACAAGGCTAAGAAGCATTTTTTGGAACCTGAGTCTATGTTCTTCTCTCTCTCTGGGTGGTAGAGCCATGGGTGGGACTCCAGTTTCAGGACATTGGTCTCTCAAACCTGGTCGGAGTATGAGAAGGCCCAAGTGTGCACATACCACGAATGGGGTTCTGTTAAATAGAGGGCATGAGTGTTGGCTCAGTTAACAGAAAATGTGACAGAAAATCTAAACTAATAGTGGCTAAAGCAAGATATAACTGATATCTCTCCTACATAAAAGAGTTCCAGATGAAGATGCTCCAGGGCAAGAATAGCTCTGTGGTGTCGGCTCCTTTCAGCTTTCTACTCCACCATTCCTAGGGTATGGTCCTCCAGTTTCCACGATAGCAGCTGGAACCCCAGCCACGTATCTGGGGGGAACCAAGAAAGAGGCAAAAAGCTCACACCACTTCCTTTTAAGAAGGTTTCTGGAAGTTGACCAACTTTTTAACTAATACCAGAACGCATTGACCAGAACATAATCATAGCAACACCAGGCTCCAAGAGACTGGGAAATGTAGTCTTTATTCTAGGTGATCATGTGTGCAGAGAAAAACCACAGTTCAATCACCAAGAAGGAAGGGAAGAATGAATATAGGGGTAGCAAGCAGCCATCTCTGCCACAAGTGTACAGTCCCCATTCCTGCCTCTGAGTGTTAGGGTAGGTGTGAATGATGGGCAGGGGTGAGGGGCATCTATGTCCCTCAGGGAAGCTCTGTTGGGTAATAGGCCTGGGTAAAGTGCTGTCCTGAGAGTTAGCAGCTCCTCTTCCCCCGATAAGAATGGTCCACAAGGCTTTGCCCCCTCCTCCTGCAAGCCCCCACACTCACCCTAGGATCTCTTCTGAATCCAACTGGAATGTTTTATCCCTCTACTTCACCACTCGACCATTATCCTTTGAGATTAGATTTGAAACTAGTCTCAGCTTGGTAGATATGTAATTTTGGACAAATTTTTGAACATCTCTGCACCTCATTTTCCATACCTCTGAAATGTTAATAATCTCTAATAGTAATATGCAATAATAATAATAATCAGGCCCCACACAATCTAGGTACCTAAAAAAATGTTAACTTACTTTCCCAACCAATGGGCTGTGTGAAAGTGGACTCCCCGCCCCCGCCGGTGAAATGGGCACTTTGTTGCGATATTCCAAACTTAACCCATACTCTAATCTTGATCCAATTCTGATTTTGTTAATGATGCTAGAATTTATTGAGCGCATACTATGTGCCAGGCACTATTCTAAGGGTTTTGTGTGTGTTAACTCATTCAAACCTCACAACCACCCTATGAGCTAAGTGCCATTACTATCCCTATTTTACAGAGAAAGCTTAAGTAATGTACTACAGCGTTGAAAACTAGGATGTGGCAGAGCTAGGCTGTGGGCCAGGTGGTCTGGCTCCAGAGCCTGTGAGCTTAACCACGAGTGAGAAAGCCTCCCTGGGGGCGTTCCACCTGCCCTCTCATCCATTTAAGATCTTAATCAAAGCTTTGTAAATTCAGCTGGGATCAGACCTTTTGAAGGCCCCAAACCCCTCCCACCCTCCCCATCATTTATCTTCGTAACTTTCAGACTCTTACAAAATCCTTTTTACTGGAGTTAATGATCAGTTATTCAACAAATATTTGTGTCAAGACCCAGTCTTTGTCTCTTAAGACTTAAGAGTTCGCAGTCTCGTTGGGGAGATAAGAAGTTAAAAGACAATTACAGGGCCGGCCCTGTGGCTTAGCGGTTAAGTTTGCGTGCTCCACTACTGGCGGCCCGGGTTCGGATCCCAGGTGCACACCGACACACCGCTTCTCCGGCCGTGCTGAGGCCGCGTCCCACATACAGCAACTAGAAGGATGTGCAGCTATGACATACAACTATCTACTGGGGCTTTGGGGAAAAAAAAAGGAGGAGGATTGGCAATAGATTTTAGCTGAGAGCCGGTCTTCCTCAGCAAAAAGAGGATTAGCATGGATGTTAACTCAGGGCTGATCTTCCTCACAAAAAAAAAAAAAAAGACAATTACACCATATAATTCAGCAATTGTACTTCTGAGTATAGACCCAAAAGAATTGAAAGCACAAACTTGAACAGATATTTGTACACCAATGTTCATAGCAGCGTTATTCACAATAGCCAAAGGGTAGAAGCAACCCAAATGTCCATCAACAGATGAATGGATAAACAAAATGTGGGACATACATACAACGGAATATTATTCAACCTTAAAAAGGAATGAAATTCTGATACATGCTACAACATGGATGAATCTTGAAGGAATTATTCTAAGTGAAATAAGCCAGACACAAAAGGACGAATATTGTGTGATTCCACTTATATGAGATACCTACAGCAAACTCATAGAGACAGTATACAATGGTGGTTGCCAGGGGCTGGGGGAAGAGAGAAGGGAGAGTTGGTGTCTAATGGGCACAGAGTTTCAGTGTGGGAAAAAAGGACTGGAGATGGATGGTGATGATAGTTGCACAGGTATGTGAATGGATTCAAGTCACAGAACTGTACACTTAAAAATGGCTATAATTGCTAAGAGGCTGCAGGGTAGAGGCACACGACCTGGGCAATTTTGCCTGCTCATTTATTTGGTCACTCATATGACCTCTGCCTATCTCCTCACTCCTTTTCCTTGGCCAGTCTGGAAGCATTCCCTTCTCTTGGCCCTCAGCGCTGCTCTGTGGGAGCCAGAAGGGAGTGTTAGAGGAGCCGGAGCAGCCTGGTAGAGTAGCTTGTCGCTGCCAGGGGCTGGAGGAATCCTGCCGGTGCTGTCCAGGTTGCTGAGGTCTGGACTGGGGCAAAGTGCAGGCAGTCTAGGGTGCAGCAGCTGAGGTCTGAAGCCTTCGTGTCTATCACTTAGCAATCCAGGCGAATGAAGATGGGGGCCTGAACCAGACATGGGCAGGAGGAGATAGAGAGAAGCGTAGGGATTGGAGAAAGGTTGAGAGAGCTTAGTGACCTATGGGAAGAGCAGCAGGAGGAAAAGGAGCACCCAAGGAGGACACCCAGGTTTCTGGTTTGGGTGACTGGGTGGACGGGAGGCTGCTCCTGAGATGTGGGATGCAGGAGGAAGAATGTGTTTGTTGGGGGAAATGATGAGTTCTATTTTCTATTTTTGGACATGCTGAGTTTAAGGTGCTTACAACGTATCCAAGGAGCCAGTTACCCTGAAGGAAATATCAGTTTTGATTTTATACAAAGAAGTCTCAGAAGGATCCACTAGGAGAGTAGATTGAGATTTTGAAAAAAAGAAAAAAGATGGTGCTCAGAAACCTTCCAAAGAGAATATAGCACCAGATGTGCAGCTTGCATAATTCTGGCATCTTCCTGTGCAAGTCTGATTTCTGATTTATGTTTATTTGCAGCAAGTAACCCACACTCAGTTCACTTCTCTTGGTTCTTATTAGCAAAATCACTGATTGGGATCCAGAACCAGTCATGTGGTCTTCCTGGTTGAAACCCAAGCCATCATTTCCAGTGCTTGAAAGGAAGGAATAAGCCCCTTTAGTTTTCAGGATTGTAAAATGCAACCCCCTAATTTTATGTTGTTGGGAATGGTTTCTTTGTATCTAAGCTCAACTTGCCTTCAAAAGGATTTTCATGGGGGAGATATTTCCATTATTTAATTTGCTTAGTTTTTAGATGGATTACTTATGTGTACCTCCCATTTTACATCTATTAGCACTATGGCTACAACCTTTAGACATTACTTCTGGGGACACTGAATTGGCCTTAGCCTTTCCAGCTTGTCCCCTCCTTCTCACGGCCCTCCGAGGCTTGAGGATACAACCACAGAAATCATCAAGCTCAAACCCAAGGCCTTCTTCCATCTGCTAAACTTGAGACAGTCTCTCTTCACACGTCAGCCCAGTTTTCCTTCCTCTTTTGAGATCCAGTGCAAAGAGCACTGAAGAAAGACTTAGGACACTTGGGTTTTGGGCATTGTCCCATTGCTTATCAGTTTGTGTGACCACAAAAACCCAGAAACAATCTTGTTTTTGTGTACTATGTTGCAATATACAAGTAATTTTCATTCATTATCTTATCATCACCTCCTGGGCCTCAATTTCTTAATCTGTGGGGATCAACATATCTACTGACCTTTTGTACTACACACACTTGTAAAGACCATGACTGATAAGAGATATGAGAGCCCCTGGGAAACTACCAAAACTGAGTTTTAAAAATATATACAGTATTTGGGGCCAGCTCGGTGGTGTAGTGGTTAAGTTTGCGCACTCCGCTTCGGCACCCCGGGGTTCGCAGGTTTGGATCCCGGGCATGGACCTACGTACCGCTCATCAAGCCACGTTGTGGCGGCATCTCGTATACAAAATGGAGGAGGATGGGCACGGACATTAGCTCAGGGCCAATCTTCCTCAGCAAAAAAAATATATATATATACGTGTGTGTGTGTGTGTGTGTGTGTGTGTATATATATATATATATATAGTATTCACCTTATAGCTTGTATTTCTGAAGCTCCTCAACAGCTACTCTCCTGTTTTTCCTTTTTTCCAAAGTACCTGCTAGCTCCTATTCCAATGCTTTTTTTACATGAATAATATTAATTATAATAAAACTACCATTTATCAGGAGCCACCCTGGGGTCTAGTGGTTAAGTTTGATGTGCTCTGCTTCAGCAGCCAGGGTTCAGTTCCCAGGTGCAGACCTACGCCACTTGTCGGTGGCCATGCTGTGGTGGTGACCCACATACAAAATAGAGGGAAATTGGCACAGACGTTAGCTCAAGGAAAATCTTCCTCAACCAAAAAGAGGAAGATTGGCAATAGGTATCAGCTCAGGGTGAATCTTCCTCACCAAACAACAATAACAACAACAACAACAAAACAAAAAAACCTACCATTTGGGCTGGCCCCATGGCTTGGTGGTTAGGTGCTCGCGCTCCGCTGCTGGCGGCCCGGGTTCGGATCCCGGGTGCGCACCCACGCGCCACTTCTCCGGCCATGCTGGGG
Organism: Diceros bicornis minor; assembly: GCF_020826845.1. Taxonomy (NCBI): domain Eukaryota; kingdom Metazoa; phylum Chordata; class Mammalia; order Perissodactyla; family Rhinocerotidae; genus Diceros; species Diceros bicornis. The sequence goes on along the minus strand of NC_080747.1, from coordinate 62,262,626 downwards.
CTGCGTCCCACATACAGCAACTGGAAGGATGTGCAGCTGTGACATGCAGCTGTCTGCTGGGGCTTTGGGGGAAAAAAATAAATAAATAAAATCTTTAAAAAAAAAAAAACCTACCGTTTATCAAACACTTACTAGAGTAAATAACAATTGCATTAAGAATCCCATTTAGTTCTCAGCCTTGAAAGCAGGTACAAATATGCCCATTTTACAGGTAAGGAAACAGAGGCTCAGATAGGTTAAAATAGCCAACTCTAATTCATGGGGTGACTAAGTGGCAGAGACAGGATTGTAAACCAGATTTGCTGTGAATCTGGACCCTCTGCCCTTAACCACTACAATTTACTGACTCACTAGCTCCCCATTTTTCAATGCAACCTCTTTCTTCTCTCCTCCTCCCCTCCCTCCTCTCTCCCTTTCCTAAAAGTATCTTTCCCCCCCGGGCCTTGAAAATGTCTCTTTTGGAAACCACAAGTAAATAAAAGCAATCTGGTTGGATGTTCTCCACGGGCTTGGGGAGTCACGAGTGTGGATGGGGAGGTGTGGGATGGAGGGAGGTGAGGGGTTCACCAGGTAAAGGAAAACACATTTGACTGTCTGCTGCACCCCACCATCCTGCCCCAGACGAGAGTCGGCAGACCCATGGAACAGGTCTCCAGAAGAGGAGAGGCTCCCTACTGCTTTTCAGCTTCCCAGTCCGTGGACTCCTCCCTTTTGACAGTGATGTTTTCTACCCGCAATCTTGTGTGGCTTGGGGGTTGGCCAGAGGAGGGAGGCAGAGGGGGCCCAACCGGAAAGCGGGTGGGGGAGAGGAGGACGATTAAGAAAAGGAAAGCAGCTGGAACTCATCTCCTGGGGTCTGGCCCAGAAGGAGGCCAGGCCCTGGGAAATCTGCTCGTCTCCTGTGCCGTCCCCTCCTCCCAGCCTCCTTTTCAGTCTGTGTGACCCAAGGACTTAGGCCACGTGTGGCAGCTCCCAATAGCAGGGGCTGCAGCCGTCCCAGCAGACATGGAGACCCCCACAGGGAGGGAAGATGCACTTCCAAGCTGCGAGGAGCCAGTTGCCAAAATTTAGAGCTGTCCTTCCAAGTGTCGACGTGCAAGTCAGGGAAAAAATCTCTGGGTGTGCATGACTCCAGCCAGCTGAGCAGTGTGGCCAGCAAGTATGTGGATACCTAGAGATAGAAGGACAAGAAAAGTACTGGACTTGGTCAAAGGAGAACTTTAAACTTCAGTATTTCTGCAAGACCAGTCTCCAGAGGAGCTCAGCAGAGGTTAGGAGCTCATGTGTAGAGAAAGGAACCAGGAAACGAATTTGATTGAATGAATGTGAGGGAGACTGAGAGAATCCTCTATAGAGGGTCTTCAAGTCATTCCAGACTTGTTTTAAATTTAAAGAAAATTAGATCATTCTGGAATCATCCTTTGGCTGTGCATGAGATCAGGAGAAACTATTTTAGAAAATAGAACATATCATTTCACTCCTCTGCTTAAAACTACTGGGAACTTCCGTTAGAATAAAAATAATTTCCAAACTTCCTGCTGCAGCCTGCAGACTTCATGACAGGCCCCTGCTTATGTTTCCCGCCTCATTTCCCACCCAGTAGGCTCCAGCCATGCTGGCCTTCATAGGTTCCGAGAACTCCAAACTCAGGGACTTGGCGTCTGCTGTTCCCTTTGCCTAGAAAAATGTTGTTCCTGGCCTCAGCTTATGGTACTGCTTTTCAAACTACACGTTGTTCATGGTGAAATTAACTTAGTGGGTCATAAACAACTTGAAAAAAAACTGAATGTAAATATAACAGAAAATATTAGAATGTACCATGTAATAAGGATAGGTATTTTTTTATGAAACATGTATATGTGTTTGTGTATTCCAGATTATGATGTAAAACAAAATTCTTTCTAATGAGTCTCAGTCCATAAAGTTTGACAGTCACTGGCTTAGGAGTTGGTGATGGATAATTCAGGCTTTTTTTCCCTAACAAAAAGCTACTTTTGATTTATAAGCTTTCTGATCTCTTTGTAAAGGCACTATTATGAATGTTTGATAGAAATGAATTGAGCCTGGCCTCAAAGATCGTTAACCAGCTCTAAAAAGCTTTCACGTGTCATGCTTGAAAATTAGTTAGTAGTTTGTAGTCTCCAGGTTGTATGCCTTTGTGGTATTAAGAGATGGCTGCATTTGGGATCCCTGATTAAAAGTTCTATAGCAGACATTGCTGTTTAGCCAACCCATCAGCCTTCCCCAAACTCCTGTTCCCTCACCATGTTTTACTACAGAGGCTGGAAAAGCTAGATATTCCATTTTCCAGGCTCCCTTGCAGCTATGGATGGTCATGTGACCCAGATCTGGTCAATGAGATGTAAATGAAAGTCTGCTCAAATGTTGCTGGAAACAATTTTGCTTTTCTCATAAAAGAAGCACCAGCTGGCATTGCTTATACCTCGCCTCTTCTTCCTGCTTTGAATGCAGATGTGATACGTATAGCTCTTTGGGATCAACAGCAGCCATCTTTTGACGATGAGGGAAAGTCCTAGAAAATCACAGAGATGCTGGTGCTGATACCTGGGAGTTCTGCAAGTTCTGCTTGTATCACATTTGCTGGTGTCCCCGTGGCTAAAGCCAAGCTCAGAATCAGTATGGCAGAGGACTACCCAAGGGGTGGATACCAGGGAACATGATTCATTGGAGCCATTAATATAACAATCTATCATTACCTTCCTCAAGACACTTTATTTCCATCTATTGGAAAATTGTTGTAGTGTACTCATTTTATTAGAACAAGACACTTAACTGTCATCTGCCCCTCAAAATTATTGTAATAAATATGCAAATCTATGATGTCTAAGCTGAATGGTACCCTCTTAGATGTGGGATCGTAGTGCAGTGCACAACCTGCACAACCATACCTAGTGGCCCTAATAAGTCTTAATAATCTACTTTGATTGTGTGTGAGGGTTAACTTCAACCTTTATGTATCTTTGGTGCTTCACACCTAATACCATGCCTGACATTTTATGAATTCGTATCTTCTGTCACTTCCTCCAAATTCCATTTGCCTACCACCGAGCTGCCAGGGCTAACGTTTTAAGCAAAATGATTAGAGAAACTAATATATTTTGAGTCCTTCTAATGTTCCAGGCACTGTGCTAAATATCTCATTTAATCCTCACAACAACCTTAGAAAGTTTTTTTTTTTTTTTTTTGGTGAGGAAGATTGGCCCTGAGTTAACATCTATTGCCAATCTTCCTCTTTTTGCTTCAGGAAGATTGTCACTGAGCTAACATCCATGCCAATCTTCCCCTATTTTGTATGTGGGACACCTGCCACAGCATGCCTTGATGAGCAGTGTGTAGATCCGCACTGGGGATCCGAACCTGCAAACCCCGGGGCCGCCCAAGCAGAGTGCACGAACTTAACCACTACACCACCAGGCCGGCCCCAGAAAGCAAGTATTTTTATTATTCCCATTTTATAGGTGAGGAAATTGATACTTAGACATATTATGTAACCTGCCACAAATCACACAGCTAGGACAAGGCAGAGGGAGACTGGAACTCAGATCTGTTTGTTTCCTTCCAAAGCACATGTTGGCCATCCTCTGAGCAGTGTTTCTCGCAGTGAGAGCTCTGGACCACCTGCTCAAAAGCACCTAAGGTACTTGTTAAAATGCAGAGTCCTGGGCCCCATCCCAGACTTACTGGCCCAAAGGGTAAGGCTTGAACTTCTTAGCATGGTTTACAAGGTTCCTCATAATTTGGCCTTTGCCTTACTATCCAGCTTCATCTTGGGCTGGTCCTCCCCTTGCCCCCATTGTCCTCCACCCAAATGCACACACTGCAGATACACACAGAAGTACTCGGCATGTTGGAACATGTTGGCCCCTCACCTTGGAACTTCAACTCACATAATGCAATTCCTCCTTGGAATAACTGCTTCCGCTTCTTCCCACTGGCCCAGTCCGGTGAAATTCCTTTTATCCTTCCAGGCTCAGCCTAAAAGCCAGCTTCTCTGAGAAACCTTTCCTGGTGCCCCTTCTAGCGACTGGACGCTGCTGTTTCTGAGCTTCTCTGGGTACTTCACAGCGCTACTCCACACTTCCCGACAAGCCTGTTAATTTTTTTTTTTCACACCTTTATTATTGCAGAAGGTTCTTCAAGGGGAAATGTGTATCCAAGATTTCGACTGGGGCCCCAAATTCACAATGAGTCATATTTAGACTTTAGATGATGTATTTTGGAAACAGTCCAATTATATTGTTTTGTGAATGTGTGTTAAGAATTAATTTGTTTAATGTAAACATTTAAAATATTCTACAATTTTTGTGACTTTTTTGGCATTTATCAATTTTTTTTAAAAAAAGTATTCTGGGAGCCTCAGCAAAAGGAAGTGGCCTGGGATGCTCTTGGCCTCTGAAAGACTGCTGGGGGTTAGAAGGATTCAGAAAAAGTTGCTCTGGTTGGTATTGTCCTGGGTTTTCTTCCCTAGCAGCTCCTGTCTGAAACTGATGGAGACAGTGCCAGGGTTAGAATTGAGTCCAAGAGTGGCAAAAAAGGAAAAATGAGGGAGAAGCCATTGCGTGAGGTGGCAGGAGGTGTTTTGTCGGAGAGGCAGCAAGAAGGAGAAAATAAGACAGCGCTGAGGCAGGCATACTGAGACTAGTTTGTGAGCAAGGGGAGGTGCACCAAGCTCTCTGGGTCCACAGAAGGAAATCTGGACTTAGCTTTTATTTAATCCAAATGTTTTTGCCCTTCTTAGAGAGCAGAAACCAACGCACAAAAAGCCAGGATCCTAATAATTAAATTTTTTAAAACTTGAAAGCAAATCTCTAGAGACTTAGACACTCACCACAGGACATATGGACAGGGAGGGCCTGAATTTCTGCGTCTTAAAGGAAAAAGAAACCCCTGGTTTCCCATCTCCCCCCGCCCCCGGCAGGCAGCTCTGACAGAGCCCTCTCAGATCCCCTGAGGCTTTGCCGCCATCTGCGGCTGCCGCTTCACCGTAAGGGGGAACAATGACAGGAAATCAGGGTCTCCTACTACACAAGCTCTAACCCACGACGGGGAAGCAGCCCCTTGGCAAAGCAAGAAGTAAGAATTGCTGACTAGGTTCACCCTCCCTCCCTGGGAACCCAGGGGAGGGCTTTGCAGAGTTGGTGGTGTCCTGGAGAGAGGGTGGCCTTTGTGAAAAGTGCAGGTTCAGCGGGATGCCTGGCATGACCGCTCCCGGCCGCCCTGAGTTCTCCTCCAGGAGGGGGAAGGGCGCACAGGGAGCCGGGTGTGAGGACTTGCTTCGGCAGACACGGAAGGCCTACGACCACGCAGTGCCGGCTGTTGGCTGGAGAAAGAGAATAGGGTCTGGGAGAACAGCCAATAGAGAAGGCCCCTGGGGTGGCTCGTTCGTGAGTTCATCCGTCCAGGCCGGTTAAATGACAGGCGACTGTGTTGCCTAAGAAGCAGTTCACACAGCTGAAGGTGAGAGAGCTCAACAATAGCAATCATGATGCTTTCCTCTGCGTGTGATTCACTGTGGAGGGTGTGCAGGAGAGGGCGGGAAGATAGACTGAGAGAGAGTATGACTTTTTTTTTCTTTTCTAGTAGCAAGTGTGGAGAGCATGAGCAATGATAAATCAGAAATGCATTTCTCAGAAATCTAAAAATAAAGTGATTTTGTCACCGATATAATTATTAACAACATTTCAAAATTTTTTCTGACTTGCACCTCCTAGTTAGATTTTAAGCTGTGCAGGGCTCTTTGTGATGAATAAACACATGGTAGGCTTTTGCAGTCTAACAAGTTTATGTAGCAAGCTGCATTCTTTTTGATGTTTATGCATAAAGAGAAGCCACATGGAAATTCGGATGAGGCATGGAATTCCAAGATTTTAATAAAGACCAAACACAGGAAAAACTAAACTACTTGTTTGGGATGAATGACGTTCTTTGCCAACTGCCTGTTAAGGCATTTTGATTCCAACTCAGGAAGGAGGGAAGGATGGGAGGGAGGGAGGGAGGAAGGAAACATCTTTAGGGTGCATTTAGTAATGCATTCCCGCCTCCCACACCAATGGCATCTTTCTTCTTTAGAACTCTATTTTTATCTTTGTTCTCCTTCTAGCCTCTTTCAACATTCTTCAGCTTGCAGGTGGGCAATGAGGCATGAAGAAGGTGAAGTATCCAAACTGAGGCCCAGTATGAACCTGGTTTCAAGTAGACTTTTCTTTAGACCTCACTACCTCTGCTACAGCCTAAATTCCCAGCCCCCTTCTAGCATTTGTAGGCACAGAGCCAGTCTCAGGCGTGGGAGTGGAGCAGAAGAGCCATTTAGTTCTGGTCTCATGTTCATGGAGGGCCTCACATATGGCCTTTTGGCATGATCTCCAAATGAGCTTACACGTGCAGTCATTATGTTAGTGTGCGCGTGTCAAGAGCATTGATTTATTAAAGGATATTTAAGATATAACAATTAAAATTTTTGTAACTATTTTGGCATGTCTTCATTTAAAAAATATCTTCAGAGCCTCCAAATGAAGTGGCCCAGGCCTCTTTCACCTTCTGAGGAGACTTGAGCGCACAGTTATCGCGCGCGCACAGCAAAGATGCCTCTTTCTTTCATACAGCGTCGCCCTTGATGAACTGGAGGGTAGAAATTCTCCGCATTAGTGGCCTGCCTCGCGAAGAAGCGAAGGGGAAGATGACAATCCATCTTGTAGGGGCACCCTTGGTCTCCAGGACGGTTTTTTTCTTTGGTTTCACAGCATCTCCTGAGCTGTCAGTGGAGTTTGTGGGTTGGGGCGGAGGTGGGCAGACCCAGAGAGTCGCGCACGTTCTCTCGCTCTTGGCGACAGCGACGCCCCATCCTCACGGGGCCCCGCGGTGGAGGGTTTCCTCCCTCCGCTCCCTCCTCCTCAAAGAAGTGCCGGGCGGCAGACGCTTAGTGTTAAAAGGAAACGTAATTAACAACGAATGTTTCCCCTTTGAGATAATGCGAACGCCCTGGGGAAGCTGCCAAATGTGGTGGGGGAATCACAGCTGGGGACTTGGAGGAAGACCGCGCCAGTGGCCGCGACCAGGCGGGCCTGGGATTTTATGTAAATACAGCGAGGGGAGGAAATGAGGGCAAGTTAGAGAGAAAAGCAAGGTTCGAGACCTTGATTAGCGGCTTTTTCATCTTTCGGATTCCTGAGAGTCAGCCGAGAGCAGAGGGAAGGGGTGAAGGCGGGAGCAGACGGTTGGCTGCTGCCTGTGGAGGGGACACCTGGGGGGAGACTGAGGCCCTGCGGGGGGATGGAGTCAGATGGCTCCGACTAGGCACGTGGAGCAGACCACCCCTTCACTTGTCAGTGCCGCCCACACAGCTCTCGCTCCCGTCAAGGACAGTCCCAGGGCCTGGGGCGCCTGCCCAGTGCCGGGCGCAGCGCTGGGGGCAGGGACGCAAAGGTAAGGAACACACGGGGGCTCACGGGCTTGGGAGGAGATGGGCTTTGGGGAGAGAATTACAAAACAGAGTGGTGGGTGCAAATATTCACACAGGGCAGTCGAAGAGCAGGGAGTTTGTCAATGTTGTTACCATTATTTATTTAACGTTTATGATCTTTTATTTTGGAAGGCTATAAGCACCTGGAGGAGGGCAGGGGCCAAGGGTTGTCTGTTTTGTTCACTGCTTAATCACTCCCACCTAGAATAACTCCTGGCAAATATATTGAGAACAGCGTCCATTGACTAAGTGCTTATGATATATAACTACAACTATGTAGATGTAGTGTGTGTATATATGTGCATATATACATATGCATACATGTATGTGTATATATGTATATATAAGTATACATATATACTTTATTGAAGTCATCTGATCCTATGCATAACCCTATGAGATATCAGCAGCATTTTATAGATGATCAAACTAAGGCATGGGATAATCGAGTACCTTGTGCAAGGTCACATAGTAAATTTGGCTTTGAATATAGGCTATCTGCCTACAAAACCTATGTTTTTAATCATACTTCTGTAAATAGATAAAGAAGATATTTTGAAATGAGAAATTGATTTCCCGGGGAGAGTCTAAGGCCTTCAGAGATTGAGGAGCATTTCCTTCAGGACTTGAAGAATGACTAGGAGTCTGAGAGGGCTTTTGGGGGGCTGGGGGGAATCTTTTATTTTCATACCTCTGTTCTTCAGGTGGTTGAGAGTAGGGCATCCTACAAGACCCGCTCATGTTTTGTGTTCACTACGATTTCCCAGGAGTTGGGCCGATTGCCTGTCTGAATTCCGGAGCAGGTGGCACAGGCACAATTGCTCATGGTGCAGAGGGGCTGTGAGTGAACAGAAAGGGGGAAACTAAGTTCTAGTATCTTTGTACAGAATTATACTCCATGCGAAAGCGAAGAGATGGGGCCATATTCAGTTGGACAAATGTGAACCAATTGAGCCTTATTTTTGCTGCCCTGAGTTGTCTACATTTTCCCACCTAGATCTTTCTAATCTCTTAGATACCTAACTGCTTTCTTCCTCCCTGTCTAGATCTGTACTTGGGAAAAGAAGTGTAACTCATTCACAGTAAGGTGCAAATGGCCAATAACATTTATATCAGCAAGCATTTAATGAGCCTACCCTGCAACTTGATAGGTAGATGGATACATAGAATGGATAGATTAGTGACAAAACATGAACAGAAAAATATTAATAGTAGAATCTAGGTAGTGAGTATATGTGTTTTCACTGTGAAATTGTTTATTTTTGTTGTATGTTTGAAAATTGTCAAGGCCTTGATTCCTATATGGGAAAGGGGAATAAGGAGTATGGGTACAAAAAGGAATAAGACAAATCTTTGTCCCTAAAGACCTTTTAGTCATTACAGGAGGTAAGGCACATATACAAATAACTGGGTTCTAAATCTGGGATAATATTTTGAGATCACAAGTCAGGTCTTTTTCCTCTATGTTCTTTTCCTTCTCCCATCTAAGGCAAGGGATATGACTGACTGGGGAAACTAGAAGGAGGCTGCAATCCTTTTTGGTTTTTATGTCTGAAACTTCAAACTCTTAGGAAAAGGAAATGCCCTAGAAGAGCAGAGGAGGAGTGTTGTTTCCTAACCCCTCAGATTAAAAAAAGATTCTGGAAACAGAGGGGCTCTGCTGGCTCGTGTTAAGTAGTAAGTGATATCTCATTGTAGTTTTGATTTACATTTCCCTAACAATTAGTGATGTTGAACATCTTTTCATGTGCCTGTTGGCCATCTGTATATCTTCTTTGGAAAAATGTCTGTTCAGATCCTTTGCCTATTTTTTAATTGGGTTGTTTGTTTTTTTGTTGTTGAGTTGTACGAGTTCTTTATATATTTTGGATATTAACTCCTTATCAGATATATGATTTACAAATATCTTCTCCCAATTGGTAGATTGTCTTGGTTTTGTTGATGGTTTCCTTTGCTGTGCAGAAGATTTTTAGTTTGATGTAGTCCCATTTTTTTATGATTTCTTTTGTTTCCTTTGCCTGGGGAGACATGGTATTCAAAAAGATACTGCTAAGACTGATGTTAAGGAGTGTACTGCCTGTGTTACTGTGGAAAACAGTATGGAGATTCCTCAGAAAATTAAGAATAGAACTACCATATGATCCAGCTATTCCACTTCTGAGTATTTATTCAAAAAACACAAAACCGCTCATGTGAAAAGATCATTGCAGCATTATTCACAATAGCCAAGACTTGGAAACAACCTAAATGCCCATCGATGGATGAATGGATAAAGACAATGTGGTATATATACACAATGGAATACTACTTAGCCATAAAAAAGATGAAATCTTGCCATTTGCAACAACATGGATGGACCTTGAGGGTATTATGCTAAATGAAATGTCAGATGGAGAAAGACAAGTAGCATATGATTTCACTTATATATGGAAGATAAAAACAACAACAACAACAAACAAACACACATATAGAGATTAGATTGGTGGTTACCAACAGGGGGAAGAGGGGAGGGAGAAAGGAGTAAAAGGGCACATGTGTAATTAGGCCACATGTGGATGGTAATTAGTCTTTGGGTGGTAAGCGTGATGTAGTCTACATAGAAATTGAAATATAATGATGTACACCTGAAATTTATATAATGTTATAAACCAATGTTACCTCAATAAAAAAATAATAACCAATGTAAAGCACTAAAAAAGAAAAAAAAGAAAAGTGGTAAGTGCTCAGATTAGAAATGGCTGTGTGTGGTTTAGGAGAGGACAACCACCCTTTCCTAGCTTATTGACCAAATCAGGACACATCTGACAGTGAAAGGAGGCACTATTGGTAATTACACTGGGGCAATAAGCATAAAGCAGGACTGTCCCTGGTAAACTGGGATGTGTAAACCGGGAACAGAGGCTGCCTCAGAAAAGATCTGAATGCCCTAAGCAGGGCACGGAAGCATCAAGCCACTGGGCCTGAAGGGGCCATGCAAATAGGAGTGATGGATGGATGTCCCAGTGGTAAACCTGGGTGACAATTACTTGATGGTACTCTCCCCCTTCCCCCAGGCCTTAGCACTGCCTGAGCCCCCTGGAACCTTGGCACAGCTCAGGGTGACGCTGGGGGAGGGGAGTGGGCCTGGAAGCCATCAAGATGAAATGAATATTACTCATCTATTCATTAAACCTGGAAAGGTAAAAAGAGAGAAGGAACGAGTAGATGCTAAAAAACTATGAGCTTCACAAGAACAGGGATCATGTCTGTTTTGTTCAATACCTTCTAGCAGAAACATTTCAAAGTAAGACTTAACTGTTGAATAAATGAATGAATGAGTGAATGAAATAAATCTGTGCCCTGGGAAGAATGATAGCGCTAATAACAGAAATAGAGACAGGAAATGAAGTGGGTTTAGGAGGGAAGATAGTTTTGGTTTTGAAAATACTGATTTTGAGGTGGCAGCAGTATACTTCTGAGTTCTGTGTGTGAATAAACTGGCTGTCGTCGAATGGAGCTTGCAGACAGAGGTCAGTGCTGGGTACAGGAGCCAGATGCATGTTGGTAGTGAGTGTCATGGAATGAATGCCATCACTCAGGGGGAAAACAGAATAATACAGAGCGCTGGGGGGGGGCTCAAGGGGAGAAGTCAAAAGAGACAAGAAGGAATGACCAAGCTATTTGAATTTCAACAAGGGTCAAAGTTTACATTAAAAGAATGACTCGCTAAGGATGGAATTTAACTCACAGGCAAGGCGTGTTGCGAGGGAGCAAGTAAACATTATCTACTGAGGCAGGCTATTAATTGTCCCCAGTATCTTTTTTTTTGTGAGGAAGATTAGCCGTGAGCTAACATCTGTTGCCAAGCCTCCTCTTTTTGCTGAGGAAGATTGGCCCTGGGGTAACATCTGTGCCCATCTTCCTCTAATTTTTATGTGGGACGCCGCTACAGCATGGCTTGATAAGTGGTGCGCAGATCCACACCTGGGATCCAAACCTGTGAACCCCAGGCTGCCAAAGTGGAGCACGAGAACTTAATCACTAAGCCATCAGGCTGGCCCCCCCACGCCGCCCCGTATCTATTTTTAATTCCTCTGTTTAGTAATAGAGGACCTTGCCCTTACTGAGTTTTTTTTTACCCAACAATTTATTTGAAAATTTTCAAACATACAACAAAAATACAAGAATTTTACTGTGAAAACACATGTACCCACTACCTAGATTCTACCACTAAAATTTTACTCTTTTTGTTTTATCACTAATCTGTCCATTCTGTCTATCCCTGTACCTCTCCATCAATCCGTTTAAATTTTTGATGCATTTCAAAGAAAATTCCAGATGCACCCTAAATTCTTAGCATGTCTATTATTAACTAGGGTTCAATATTTATTTAGTTTTTTCTTTTGATGTAAAATTTAAATACAATGAAATGTACAAATATAGAGTATATGCACTGTTTCTCCTTAATATTTTATTATAAAAGTTTTCCAAATACATAGCAAAGTTGAAAGAATTTTATAATGATCCCTTGTATACTCACCGCCTAGATTTTACCATTAACATTTTCTTATACTTGCTTTATCACAATCTCTCCATTTATCTGTTTATCGATCCATTAACCCACCTAATTTTTGAGGCATTTCTAATACTTTCTTTCTCTCCAATACTTCAGCATACATATCATAAATAAGAGATAGATGTTTACAGTTTTCTATCTTTTACATGTAGTAAAATGCACAAATCTGTAGTGTATATTTGCTGAATTTTAACAAATGCATATACCTGTGTAACTCAAACTCCTATCAAGATATAGAACATTACCATCACCCCAGAAAGCTCCCTCATGCTGCTGCCCACTCGACCCCTGTTCCTGCCTGTGCCAGAGACAATCACGGGTTTCATTTTTTTCCACTGCAGATTTGATTGGCAAATGGAATCATACAGTATGCACTCTTTTGTGAAAGGCTTCTGTCACACAGCATAATATGTGTGAGATGCATTCATGTTGTTGCTTGTATCAGTACTTCATATCTTTTTATTACTGAGTAGTGTTCCATTGTATGAATATGCCAAATTGTTTGTTCTCCTGTTGCTGGATACCTGGGCTGTACCCCGTTTGGGGTTATAATGAGTAAAGCTGCTATGAACATTTTTATACATCTTTTTGTGGGCGTATGTTTTCATTTCTCAGGGGTAAATACCTACGATTGGAATTGCTGAGTCATAAGGGTAGACATATGTTTAGTTTTAGAAGAAACTGCCAAGTATTTTTCCTAAAGTGGTTATACTATTTCACACTCCCGTCAACAGTGTAGAGTTTTGGTTGCTCCACATACTTACCATTTGGAATTGTCAGTCTTTCTAATTTTAGCCATTCTGGTGCATGTGTAGTGATACTCATGGTGTTTTAAATTTGCATTTCCCTGATGATTAATGATGGTGAGCACTTTTTCGTATGGAAAAATGTATATATTTTTTGTGAAGTATTTGCTCAAATCTTTTGCCCATTTAAAAAATGAGTTGTTTGTCTTTTTCTTATGTTGTAGAAGTTTTTTATATATTCTGGATACCAGTCCTTTGTCAGATATATGATTTGTGAATATTTTCTTCCAGTCTGTGGCTTGCGTATTTATTATCTTAATGATAGCTTGTGATGAGCAGAAGTTTTTAATTTTGATGAAGTTAAATTTATGTTTATTGCTTTTTGGGACCAGTTTCACAAAACTTTGCCTATCCTCAAGTCACAAAGATATTCTCTTATGTTTTCGTCTAAAAACTTTATGATTTTAGCTTTTATGTTTAGATCTATGATTCATTTAAAATTAACTGTGTATGGTGAAGAAGAAGAGACCAGATTCATTTTTTCCCATATGGACATCCAGTTATTACAGCATTATTTGTTGAAAGAACTTTTTCCCCTATTTAATTGTTTTAGTGCCCTTTGTTCCCCCCAAATAACCATATAAGTGCCAGCCTATTTCTGGGCTCTATTCTGTTCCATAGATCTGTTTGTTGATCATTAAGCCAGGATCACACTTTCTTGATTAATCTAATTGTATAGTAAATCTTGAAGTCAAGTAATATAAGTACTCCAAATTTGTTATTATTTTCGAAAATGCTTTAGGTATTCTAGTGTCTTTAAATTCCCATATAACGCTGCAATGAACACATGGGTGCATGTACCTTCATGGATGGACATTGAGGGTATAATGCAAAGTGAAATAAGTCAGAGGGAGAAGGTCAAATACCGCATGATTTCCTTCATTAAGTAGTAGATAATAACAACAATAAACAAACACATAGGGACAGAGATTGGATTGGTGGTTACCAGAGGGGAAGGGGGGAGGGAGGAGGGTGAAAGGGATAATTCGGTACATGTGTGTGGTGATGCGTTGTAATTAGTATTTTGGTGGTGAACATGATGTAATCTATGCAGAAATAGAAGTACAATGATGTACACCTGAAATTTTTACAATGTTATAAACCAATGTTACTGCAATAAACAAAAAATTAAAAAAAAAAAATTCCCATATAAATTTTAGAACAAGTTTGTCAATTAAAAAAACATGTCTCTTGGGATTATGACTGGATTACATTGAATTTATGATCAGCTTGGGGAGAATTGATTATTTAAACTTTCTGTTTATTTAAACTCCTTTAATTTCCTCTCAACAATGTTTTATACTTATATATAGAGGTCTTATATGTCTTTGGCTAACTTTATTCCTAAATATTTTGTATTTTTACACAATTATATATTATAATTATAAATTAAATTTCTAGTTCAATTTTCTTTTTTTTGAACTAAGATAAAATTGACATGTAACATTGTATAAGTTTGAGGTGTACAACATGTTGATTTGATACATTTATATATTACAATTTGATTGCCTTTGTAGCTTTAGCTAACACCTCTATCACATCACATAATTATCATTTCTTTTTTATGGCGGGAATAATTCAGATATAGTGTCTTAGCAAATTTGGTGTTTATAATACGGTGTTTTGTCTATAATCATTATACTGTGCATTAGCTCTCCAGGACTTATTTATCTACTATGTAGTTCTAGTTCAGTTTTCAACGATTTCCTGCTAATGTATAAGAATACAATTATTTTTTGTATATTTACCATGTATCTTGAAACCCTGTTAAATTCACTTATTAGTTCTAACAGTTGTTTGTGGATTGCTTAGGATTTTTTTTTAAAGCAATTTTGTCATATGCAAACTTTTGCCTTTTATTTCTTCTTTTTGCCTTGTGGCAAAGCCTAGGAGCTCCAGTACAATCTAAAACAGAGGTGGTTACAGTAGATATCCTTTAAAAAAATTTTTTTTTATTTATTTTTTTACCCCCAAAGCCCCAGTAGATAGTTGTATGTCATAGATGCACATCCTTCTAGTTGCTGTACATGCGACGCGACCTCAGCATGGCGGGAGAAGCGGTACGTCGGTGCGCGCCCGGATCCCCAGCAGCGGAGCGCGCGCACTTAACCACCAAGCCACGGGGCCAGCCCTACGGTAGATATCCTTGCCTAGATCCCAGTTTTAGGAGAGAACATTCAGTATTTCACTATGCATATATGATGTTAATTGTAGATGTTTGGGTGAGTTGTATTTTTCAAGGAAGTGCCCATTTCATCTATATTGTTGGATTTTTTTTGCATAAAGTTGTTCATAATATTCTTATTATCCTTTTAATATTTGTAGGATCTGTAGATCCTTTGTGACATAGTTACTTGTATTCTCACTGTTTTTCCTAGATTAGATTAGCTAGGGATTTATCAATTTTGTTGCCTCTTGCCTTTTTAAATTTTCTCGATTGTTTGTTTTCTGTTTTGTTGATTTCTACTTCTGCCTTTGTTGTTTCCTTACTTCTTACTTTTGGTATATGTTGCTCTTTCTTTAGCTTTTTGAAGTGGCAACTTAGGTGTTGATTTTAGACCATTCTTCTTTTCTAATATAAGCAATGTAAAGCTATAAATTTCCCTCTGTTCACTTCTTTCAATACATTACACAATTTTTAATATGTTTCATTGTCATTCAGTTTAAAATATTTTCTAATTTTCCTTATGATTTCTTGTTTTTTGACCCAGGTATAATATAGAAGTGTGTTGTTTAATTCCCAAATGTTTGGGGTTTTCCTAAGTATCTTATTGTTATTAATTTCTAATTTAATTCCGTTGTCAAAGAACATAATCTGTATGTTTTACTCATTTTAATTCTATTGAGATTTGTTTTATGGCCACGCATATCGTCTACCTTGGTGTATATACCATGTGTAATCGAAAAGAATTGTATTCTTCTCATTCGCTGTAATTTTCTGTAAATAGTTAGATCTAGGTGGTTGATAGTGTTCAATTTATCTACATCCATCCGGATTTTTTGTCTAGTTTTTCTGTCAGTTGATGAGGGAGAGATGTTATGTTCATGAATTTGTATTGTTCTCTCTTAAATTTGTTCATTTTTGCTTTGTGTATGTTGAAGTTCTTTTAATCAGGTGCATACGTATTTATGATTGTTATATCTTGCTGATGAATTGACACTTTTATCTTTATGAAATGTCCCTTTTTATTTGTGGAAATACTTTTAATTTTTTAAATTTTATTTATTTTATTTTCTTCCCCCAAAGCCCCAGTAGATAGTTGTATGTCATAGCTGCACATCCTTCTAGTTGCTGTATGTGGGACGCGGCCTCAGCATGGCCGGAGAAGCAGTGTGTCGGTGCGCGCCAGGGATCCGAACCCGGGCTGCCAGCAGCAGAGCGTGCGCACTTAACCGCTAAGCCATGGGGCCAGCCCAATACTTTTAATCTTGAAGTTTATTTTATCTGATATTAATAAAGCCACTCTAGTTTTATGATTAGTTTGCATAGTTTATCTTTTCTCATCTAATTACTTTCAACCTATTGGTTTCTTTATATATTTATATTTTAAATATGTCTTGTAGAAAACATATAGTTGGATCTTGCTTTTTTATAATTTATTTGGATGGTTTCTGCCTTTAAATTGGAGTGTTTAGGCCGTTAAAATGTAATGTAATTATTCATAATGTTGAGTTATAGGGCTACCATCTTATTTGTTTTCTCATGGTCTCCTCTGTTCTTTGTTTCTCTGTTCTTCCTTTTCTGCCTTCTTTTGGATTGTTTGAGTATTTAAAAAAATTCATCTTTAACTTAGGAGTTGACTGTGTAGTTATAGCTTTTGGCATTTCTTAATTGATGATCTAGGGATTATAATTACAGATCACAATGCTCTGTAATTTATTAAATCTTTATTTTTTTTTCCATTCTTCAAATGGGATAATTTCTATTGATTTATTTTCAAGTTCACCAACTCTTTCCTTCATCATCTCTATTTTGCCTTTAAATTCATTCAGTGTATTTTTCACTTCAGATATTGTATTTTTTAGTTTTACAATTTTCATTTGTTTCCTTTTTATAGTTTCTATTTATCTGCTGAAATTTCACTATAAGCTTCATTAATAAACACTCATGAAGAGCCTTTATTTATTTTTATTTTTATTTTTATTTTTTTTGTGAGGAAGATCGGCCCTGAGCTAACATCCATGCCAATCCTCCTCTTTTTGCTGAGGAAGACTGGCCCTGAGCTAACATCCATGCCGATCTTCCTCCACTTTATGTGGGATGCCGCCACAGCATGGCCTGACAAGCAGTGCGTTGGTGCGTGCCCGGGATCCGAACCCGGGCTGCCAGCAGCAGAGCACGGGCACTTAACCGCTACACCACGGAGCCGGCCCAAGAGCCTTTATTAATGAACGTTTTCCTTTACTTCACTGAGCTATATATAATATTATTATATTTATAATAAATATATTTATTATATAATTATTGCATATATTATTAATAATAATATAATAATAGTTTAAAATCTTTTTGTGCTAATGCTAACCTCTGAGTTTCCTCAGGGTTGGTCTTTGCGGATTGTCTTTTCTCTTGAGATTGGATCACAAATTCCTGCTGCTTCTTATGTCAAGTGATTTTAGATTGTAACCTGGATAATGTGAATATCATATCCTGGCAACTCTGTATTCTGTTATATATTTCGCTGAAGAGTGTGGATATTTTTGTTTTGACAGGCAATTAATGTGGTTGGAATCAAATTTCAAGCTCCATCTTTTGGGCAGTAGCTCAAATCTCAGTTCAGTTATTATTGTATCATTATTTTTATTTATTTATTTTTAACAGGAGCCATGAGTGATTTTAATACATGAAAAAATATGTAAAGGGGTAAATTATTCAAATAATATAGGCTATCAGGCTAGTCATTTGAAAGCAAACGAAAGTAGATCCTTACCTCACACTAAATCTTGTCAACTAACATGGGAGCAATGATCCATGAATAATATAGATTAACCCAACAAAATTTACGTCATGCGTTATAAAAAGGGAGGTATGCTGACAATATGTCAGGTTCAAAGGTTAATTTCTTGGGTCAATGATATAACAATTCAAGGAAGCATACACATTTGTTTCAAGTTGATTTCTTTTTTTTTTTTGTGAGTAAGATCAGCCCTGAGCTAACATCCATGCTAATCCTCCTCTTTTTGCTGAGGAAGACCGGCTCTGAGCTAACATCTATTGCCAATCCTCCTCCTTTTTTTGCCCCAAAGCCCCAGTAGATAGTTGTATGTCATAGTTGCACATCCTTCTAGTTGCTGTATGTAGGATGCAGCCTCAGCATGGCCGGAGAAGCAGTGTGCGAGTGCGCGCCCGGGATCCGAACCTGGGCTGCCAGTAGCGGAGCACGCGCACTTAACTGCTAAGCCACAGGGCCGGCCCTCAAGTTGATTTCTAATGCTCAAACTATTTACATCAAAATTTACAGAAAATAAGATAAATCTCCATATGAATACCTCAAAATAAATGATTTACCTAAAGTCCACATCTCAATTGCATAACTCCTACAAAAGTGGAACTTTCTATTTTAAGTTATTACTAACAGAGCATCCTAAATCAACTGGCTTAAAAATAAATTTAATCTTTCACAAAAGAAATAGTCCAGAGGTGGAATGGCTATAAGGTTGGTTGGTTCAGTGGGTCAATAACATCATTTAGGTACCAGGTTATTCCAATCTTTCTGCTCTCCTGTGCTTAAATTATAATTCATTTTTGAAAAGACGTAACCAGGCATCACATCCAGACAAGGAAATGTTCAACAAAAGATAAGATTCCACTTCACTCTGCATGATTCCTTGAATCTTTGAGGAAACCTTTTCCAGAAATAACCTGTCGGATATCTCCTTTGTTTATCTGTCTAGAATTGGGCCCTGTGACTACTCTAAACCAATTGCTGGCAATGAGAAAGGGATTATTATTAATAATTGAAACTAATCAGGATTTATCCCCTACCCTGTGAGGAGGAATTGATACCCAAACTCTGCCAGCAAACAGTGAGGAGGGAATGACTAGGGTAGTCACTCAACAATGTCTGCCGCAAACCCATATTAATGTGTTCCTAATTCATTCAGTAATAGGAAGGAATACAGCTTAATGTTTAAAAACACTATCGTATCAAATAAAAATACAGATAATTTGTAAGTTACATGGTATTTTGTGTTCTGCACACTTACACTTATGTAGGCACCCAAATAAAATAGTAGATGGAAAAAATTAGATAAAAATAGTATTTTAAGTACATTTTTTAACTGTATAGCGTGCAATGAGTACTACAGCTGGTTTTCACTCCTGGAGACTTCTGGCATTAACAATTGAAAATTATCTATGCAAAGTTTTCTATTTTATGCATAGATTTCTGATTCTTTTGCTGACAGATCCAGTTGAAAATGTTATAAAAAACATTGGGTTTTTTTTTTTTTTAAGATATAATTGACATTTAACATTGTATTAGATTTAGGTGTACAACATGATTTGATATGGATATATTATTGCAACATGATTACCTCAATAGGTTTAGTTAACATTCATTATCACACATAGTTAATATTTTTTTATTGTCATGAGCACTTTTAAGATCTACTCTCTTAGCAACATTCAAATATACAATGCAGTATTGTTAACCATAGTTACCATGCTGTACATTACATCCCCAGGATGTGTTCATCTTATAACTGGAAGTTTGTACCTTTTGACCACTAACCCATTTTGCACTCCCCCATTCACCCATTCATCCATTGATGGACACTGAGGTTGTTTCCATGTCTTGGCTCTTGTAAATAATGCTGCAATGAACATGGGGTGTTGATATCTTTTCAAGATAGTGATTTTGTTTCCTTTGGATAGATACCCAGAAATGGAATTGCTGGATCATATGGCAGTTCTATTTTTAACTTTTTGAGGAACCTCCATACTGTTTTCCATAGTGGCTGCACCAATTTACATTCCCGTCAACAGTGCACAGGGTTGCCTTTCTCCACATCCTCTCCACCACTTGTTATTTCTTATCTTTTTGATAATAGCCATTCTGACAGTTGTGAGATGTAGTTTTGATTTGCATTTGTCTGATGATTACTGATGTTGAGCACCTTTTCATGTACCTGTTGGCCATCTGTATGTCTTCTTTGGGAAAATATCTATTCAGTTCCTCTGCCTATTTTAAAATTGGGTTATTTATGTTTTTTTGCTATTGAGTTGTATGAGTTCTTCATATATTTTGGATATTAACCCCTTATCGGATATGTGGTTTGCAAATATTTTCTCCTATTCTGTAGGTTGCCTTTTCATTTTGTTGATGGTTTCCTTTATTGTACAGAAGTTTTTTAGCTTGATGTCCTTCCACTTGTTTATTTTTGCTTTTTCTGTCAAATCCAAAAAATCATTGCCAAGACCTGGGTCAAGGAGCTTACCTGCTATGTTTTCTTCTAGGAGTATGGTTACAGATCTTATATTTAAGTCTTTAATCCATTTTGAGTTGATTTTTGTGTATGGTGTAAGACAGGGGTCCAGTTTCATTCTTTTGTATGTGGCTGTCCACTTTTCCCAACACCATTTGTTGAGACAAATTGTATATTCATTTATTGTATTCATTGTATATTCCTGGCTTCTTTGTCCAAAATTAATTGTCCATATATGCATGGGTTTATTTCTAGAGAGATCTGTTCCACTGATCTATATGTCAATATGTCTTTATGCCAATACCATCCTGTTTTGATTACTATAGCTTTGTAATATAGTTTGAAATCAGGAAGTGTGATGCCTTCAGCTTTGTTCTTCTCAAGATTACTTTGGCTATTTGGGATCTTTTGTGATTCCATCCAAATTTTAGGATTGTTTATTCTATTTCTGTGAAAAATGCCATTGGAATTTTGATAGAGATTGTGTTGAAACTATAGATTGCTTTGGGTGGTATGGATATTTTAACAATATAGTCAGGTATCTCAGCGATGGGGATACATTCTGAGAAATGCGTCATTAGGCGATTTCGTCATTGTGGAAATATCAGAGAGTGTACTTACACAAACATAAATGGTATAGCCTACTACATACCTGGGTTATACGGTACTAATCTTGTGGGACCACCATCGTTTATGCAATCTGTTGTTAACTGAAACATCATTATGCTGTGCACGACTGTGTTAATTCTTCCAATGCATAAGCATGGAATATCTTACCATTTATTTGTGTCGTCTTCAATTTCTTTTTTTTTTTAATTTATTTAAGTTTTTGGTGTTTCTTTTTTTTTGCTGAGGAGGATTCGCCCTGAGCTAACATCTGTGCCAGTCTTCCTCTATTTCGTATGTGGGTTGCTGCCATGGCATGGCTGACTAGTGGTATAGGTCCACGCCCGGGATCCAAACCCACAAACTCGGGGCACTGAAGTGGAGTGTGCCAAACTTAACCGCTACACCACGAGACTTGCCCTTCAATTCCTTTCATCAATGTCTTACAGTTTACAGTGTACAGGTCTTTCACTTTGGTTAAATTTATTGCTAGGTATTTTATTCTTTTTGATGTAATTATAAATAGGATTGTTTCCTTAATTTTTCTTTCTGATAGTTTGTTATTGCTCTATAGAAATGCAACATATTTTTGCATATTGATTATGTATCCTGCAACTTTACTGAATTTTTTTATTAGTTCTCCAGTTTTTTGATGGAATCTTTAGGGTTTTCTATTTATAATATTATGTCATCTGCACACAGAGACCATTTTACTTCTTCTTTCTGATTTGGATGTCTTTTATTTCTTTTTCTTGCCTAATTGCTCTAGTTATGACTTAACATTACTTATGTTGAATAAAATTGGTGATACTGGGCATCCTCCTCTTGTTCCTGATCTTAGAAGAAAAGCTTTCAGCTTTTTACCGTTGAATATGATGTTGGCTGTGGGCTTGTCATAAATGGCCTTGATTATGTTGAGATATGTTCCCTCTATACCCACTTTGTTGAGAGTTTTTATCATAAATGGTTGTTGAATTTTGTCAAATTTTTTTCTGCATATATTGAGATGATATGATTTTTAGCCTTTATTTTGTTAATATGGTGTATCACATTGATTAATTTGTGGATGTTGAACCATCCTTGCATCACTGGAATAAATTCCACTTGATCATGGTGTATGATCCTTTTAATGTATTGTTGAATTTGGTTTGCTAATATTTTGTTGAGGATTTTTGCATCTGTGTTCATCAGGGATATTGGCCTGTAATTTTCTTTTCTTGCGGTGTCCTTGTCGGTTTTGGTGTCATGGTAATGCCGACCTCATAAAATGAGTTTGAAAATGTTCCCTCCTCTTCTATTTTTTGGAAGACTTTGAGAAGGATTGGTGTTCTCCTTTAAATCTGGTAGAATTCACCCGTGAAGCTCTCTGGTCCTGGGCTTTTGTTTGTTGGGTGGTTTTTGAGTACTAATGCAATCTCCTTACTAGTACTTGGTCTGTTCAGATTTTCTATTTCTTCATGATTTAGTCTTCGGTAGGTTGTATATTTCTAGGAAGGTATCCATTTCTTCTAGATTGTCCAATTTGTTGGCATATAATTGTTCATTGTAGTCTCTTATGATCCTTTCTATTTCTGTGGTATCAGTTGTAATGTCTCCTCTTTCATTTCTAATTTTACTTGTTTGAGTCCTCTCTCTTTTTTTCTTGGTAGTCTAGCTAAAGGTTTGTCTATTTTTTTATGTTTTCAAGGAACCAGCTCTTAGTTTCGTTGATCTTTTCTGTTGTCTATTTTAGTTTCTATTTTATTTATTTCTATTCTGATCTTTGTTATTTCCTCCCTTCTGCTAACTTTGGGCTTCATTTGTTGTTCCTTTTCTAGTTTCCTGAGGTGTAAAGTTAGGTTGTTTGTTTGAGATCTTTCTTGTTTCTTGAGGTAGGCATTTATTGCTAGGAACTTCCCTTTAGAGCTGCTTTTGTTGCATCCCTTAGGTTTTGGTATGTTGTTTTCCATTTTCATTTGTCTCAAGATATTTTTTGATTTCTTATTTGCCACATTGGTTGTTCACTACCATGTTGTTTAATCTCCACATATTTGTGTATTTCTAGTTTTTTTTGTTGTAATTGATTTCTGATTTCATACCATTGTGGTCAGAAGAGATGCTTGATATGATTTTAATCTTCTTAAATTTATTAAGACTTGTTTTGTAGCCTAATATATGATCTATCCTGGACAATGTTCCATGTGTGCTTGAGAAGAATGTGTATCCTGTTGCTTTTGGATGGAATGTTCTATATATGTCTTTTAAGTCCATCTGGCCTAATGTGTAGTTTAAGGCCAATGTTTCCTTATTGATTTTCTGTCTGGATGATCAATGTGTTGATGAAAGTGGGGTATTGAGGTTCCCTACTATTATTATATTGCTGTCTATTTCTCTCTTTAAGTCTGTTAACATTTGCTTTATATATTTAGGTGCTCCTATGTTGGGTCCATAAATATGTACAAATGTTATATCATCTTGATATAAATGTTATATCATCTTGTACAAATGTTCTATCATCTTGTTATATCATGTTGTTACAAATGTTATGTCATTTTGTTGCCAATGTTATGTCATCTGGTTAGATTGACATCTTTATCATTATTTAATGACCTTCTTTATCTCTTATTACAATCTTTATCTTAAAGTTTATTTTGTTTGATACAAGTATAGCTACCCCAGCTTTCTTTTTGGTTTTCATTTGCATGGGATATCTTTATTCATCCCTTCACTTTCAGTGTGTGTATGTCCTTAAAGCTGATATAAGTCTGTTGTAGGCAGCATGTAGTTGAGTTTTGTTTTTTTATCCCTTCAGCCACTCTATGTCTTTTGACTGGAGAATTTAGTTCATTTACATTTAAAGTAACTATTGATAAGTAGGGACTTATTATTACCATTTTGTTAATTGTTTTCTGGCTGTTTTGTAATTTGTTCCTTTCTTTTTCTCTTGCTTTCTCTTTGTGATTTGATAATTTTTTTATAGTGCCATGATTTCTTTCTCTTTCTCTTTTGTGTATCTACTATAGATTTTTGCTTTGTGGTTACCATGAGGCTTACATAAAATATCATAGAGTTATAGTAGTCTATTTTAAGTTGATAACAACATAAGTTCAAATGCACTCTAAGGCCCTAGATTTTCACTCTACCCCCTACCATGTTTTATGTTTTTGACATCACAGTTTATACCTTTTTATCTTGTGTATCCATTAACAAATTATCCTAGTTATAGTTATTTTTACTACTTTTTCTTTTTTTTTTTTGTTTGCTGGGAAAGATTTGCCCTGAGCTAACATCTGTTGCCAATCTTTCTCTCTTTCTTTTCTTTTTTCCTCCCCAAAACCCCAGTACATAGTTGTATATTCTAGTTGTAAGTCCTTCTAGTTCTTTTACATGAGGCACTGCCACAGCATGGCTACCGACAGATGAGTGGTGTGGTTCCACACCCCGGAACTAAATCTGGGCTGCCAAAGTGAAGTGTGCCAAACTTTAACCACTAGGCCATCAGGGCTGTCTCTGTCTTTTAACCTTCATACTAGATTTATAAGTGATTAACCCATCACCATTGTAACATTGTATTATTCTGAATTGGACTACATATTTACCTTTACCAGTGAGATTTATACTTTCATATATTTTCCTGTTACTAATTAGTGCCCTTTTGTTTCAACTTAAAGAAGTCCCTTTAACGTTTCTTGTAAGGCTGATTTAATGGTGGTGAACCCCTTTAGCTTTTGCTTGCCTGGAAAACTCTTTATCTCTCCTTCAATTCTGAAGGACAACTTTGCTGGGTAGAGTATTGTAGTTGGCAGTTTTTTCTTTCAGCACTTTGAATATATTGTGTCACTCTCTTCTGGCCTGCAAAGTTACTGCTGAAAAATCTGCTGATAGTCTTATGGAGGTTCCCTCATATGAAACAAGTTGTTTTTCTCTTGCTGCTCTTAAGATTCTCTTCTTGTCTTTAACTTTTGACAATTTAATTATAATGTGTCTTGGTATGGGTCTCTTGGGATTCTTCTTATTTGGAACTCTGTGGTCTTCCTGGATTTGGATGTCTGTTTCCTTCCCCAGGTTAGGGAAGTTTTTTGGCCATTATTTCTTCAAAAAGCATTCCTGCCCCTTTCTTTCTCTCTTCTCCTTCTGGGACTCCTGAAATGTAAATATTGGTCTGCTTGATGTCCCTTAAGTCCCTTAAGCTATTTTCACTCTTTTTCATTCTTTTTTCTTTTTGCTCCTTTGGATGAATTCCACTGCCCTGTTTTTGAGTTCACTGATCCTTTCTTCCACTTTATCTATTCTGCTGTTGGACTCCTCTATTGAATTTTTCAATTCAGTTATCGTCTTCTCAGCTCTGTGGTTTCCGTTTGTGATTTTCTCATATTTTTCTAGCTCTTTTTTTTTAAATTCATGTCATAATAGTTTATAACATTGTGAGGTTCCAGCTGTACATTATTATTTGTCATTCACCACATAAATGCACCCCTTCATCCCTTGTGCCCACCCCCCAACTCCCTTGCCCCTGGTAACCACCAAACTGTTCTTTCTGTGTGTTAGTTTATATCCCACATATGAGTGAAGTCATACAGTGTTTGTCTTTCTCTGTCTGGCTTATTTCACTTAACATAATGCCCTCCAGGTCCATCCATGTTGTTGCAAATGGGATGATTTTGTCTTTTTTTATGGCTGAGTAGTATTCCATTGTATATATATACCACATCTTCTTTATCTGGTCATCTGTCGATAGACACTTGGGTTGCTTCCACTTCTTGGCTATAGTGAATAATGCTGCAATGAACATAGGGGTGCATAAGCTTCTTTGGATTATTGATTTCAAGTTCTTTGGATAAATACCCAGAAGTAGGATAGCTGGATCATAGGGTATTTCTATTTTTAATTTTTTGAGGAATCTCCATACTGTTTTCCATAGAAGCTGCACCAGTTTGCATTCCCACCAGCAGTGAATGAGGGTTCCCTTTTCTCCACATCCTTTCCAACATTTGTAAATTTTTATTTTATTTTATTTATTTATTTAGTTTTTGTGAGCAAGATCAGCCCTGAGCTGACATCCATGCCAATCCTCTTCTTTTTGCTGAAGAAGACGGGCCCTGGGATAACATCTTTGCCCATCTTCCTCCACTTTATATGGGATGCCGCCACAGCATGGCCTGACAAGCGGTGCATTGGTGCATGCCTGGGATCCAAATCCGGGCCACCAGCAGCGGAGTGCGTGCACTTAACCACTACACCATGGGGCCAGCCCCAACATTTGTTAGTTTTTGTCTTAGTGATTATAGCCATTCTCATGAGTGTAAGATTATATCTTAGTGTAGTTTTGATTTGCATTTCCATGATGATTAGTGATGTTGAACATCTTTTCATATGCCTGTTGGCCATCCATATATCTTTGATGGGAAAATGTTTATTTATATCCTCTGCCCATTTTTTGATTGGGTTATTTGTTTTTTTTGTTGTTCAGTTGTGTGAGTTCTTTATATATTATGGAGATTAACCCCTTGTCGGATATATGATTTGCAAATATCTTCTCCCAGCTGGTGGGTTGTCTTTTCATTTTGATCCTGGTTTCCTTTGCCTTGCAGAAACTCTTTAGTCTGATGAATTCCCACTTGTTTATTTTATCTTTTGTTTCCCTTGCCCGGGTAAACATGGAATTCGAAAAGATCCCTCTAAGACTGATGTGAAAGAGTGTTCTGCCTATATTTTCTTCTAGGAGTTTTATAGCTTCAGGTCTAACCTTCAAGTCTTTGATCCATTTTGAGTTAATTTTTGTGTATGGTGAAAGATAATGGTCTACTTTCATTCTTTTGCATGTGGCTGTCCAGTTTTCCCAGCACCATTTATTGAGGAGACTTCCTTTTCTCCATTCTATATTCTTAGCTCCTTTGTTGAAGATTAGCTGTCTATATATATGTGATTTTATTTCTGGACTTTCAATTCTGTTCCATTGATCTGTATGTCTGTTTTTGTACCAGTACATGCTGTTTTGATTATTATAGCTTTGTAGTATATTTTGAAGTCAGGTATTGTGATGCCTCCAGCTTTGTTCTTTTTTCTCAGGATTGCTTTAGCTATTCAGAGTCTTTTGTTTCTCCATATGAATTTTAGGATTCTTTGTTCTATATCTGTGAAGAATGTCATTGGGATTCTGATTGGGATTGCACTGAATCTGTAGATTGCTTTAGGTAGTATGGACATTTTAACTATATTTATTCTTCCAATCCATGTGCATGGGATATCTTTCCATTTCTTTATGTTATCATCCATTTCTTTCAATAATGTCTTATAGTTTTCATTGTATAGGTCTTTCACCTCCTTGGTTAAATTTATTCCTAGATATTTTATTCTTTTTGTTGCGATTGTAAATGGTATTGTATTCTTGAGTTCTCTTTCTGTTATTTCCTTATTAGAGTATAGAAATGCTTTCTAGCTCTCTTTTGAAATTCTCACTTTGTTCATGCATTGTTCTCCTGACTTTGGTGAGTATCATTGTGACCATTAATTTGAACTCTTTATTGGGTAAATCACTTATCTCTGTTTCATTAAGGTCTTGTTCTGGGGTTTTAACTTTTTCTTTCTGTTGGAACATACTCCTTTGTTACTTCATTTTCCTCAACTCTCTGTGTTTGTTTCTGTGCATTAGATAAAACAGCCACCTCTCCTGGTCTTGAAGGAGTGGCCTTGTGTAGGAGATGAAACTCAAAATTCAACCCTGCCCTACCTCTTGATTGTCTCTCAAACCTTTGTGATTGTTCAAGCAGCTTTCTTTGTTCTTAGTGGTTCCCAGTAGTGGAGGGTGTGCCAAGACCTGTGCATGTCCCAAAGGGGAGGGTCTCAGTCAGCACCTAGATGCAGGTTGGTTGAAAGCAAGACTCTCAAGCAGCAGCTTTTAAAATATGCAAAAATTCCTCCTTTAGGGGAAAACTGGAAGATGGGCATTTCTATCTGTTCCCTCTGCACTGAGCCCTGGGCTGATAGCCAGTTAAGAACTGTTTCCTTTTTGCTACCATCCTGTTGAACCTGTGAACACAAGTGCTGCTGGCCACGAGAGCCAGGCTATCAAAGGATGTGTCCTCTGGGTGGCAGCCACAAAAGCCGGGGCACCAGGCGCATGCTCAAGCTCCTTTCACAGGGACACTGGTGACCTGAGGTGGGGCAGAGAGAGAGTGCAAAGATGGCACCTGCTTGGCCTCGTTGGTCTCTGAAGAGGATTGCAGTTGGCTCCTACATGTATGTTAAATTGGAAGCCTGTCCATGAGGCTACAGCCTTTAAGATCTGCAAACAGGCCTTGTTCACAGAAAGACTGGGCTTTTCAGGCTGGTGTCTCTGTGCTGTGCCCTGGGGGGATAGCTACAGTGAGTCTGTATGAGCCCATTAGGAACTGTCTCTTAGTTTTCTATAGCCTTGTGGGTCTTGTGGAGGCAAGGCCTGTTGGCTTTCAGAGCTAGATGTTTTGGGGGGCCATCTCTCAGGTGGAAGTCTTAAAAGCTGGGGCACCAGATGTGCATTCCAAACATTTCGCTCTTTAGGGAGAAGCTGGGTGTTGTGAGTTCCCTCCAGGTTGTGTGTCACTATGCTCAGGGTGGGGTTTGGTGAGATTGTGTTTCAGCCTCTCCTACCCATTTTGATGTGGGTTTTGTCTTGTTCACCGGATGTATAGAAGTAGCTCTGGATTTTTTTTCAGAGGGAATTGTTCTATATGTAGCTGTGGATTCATTGTGTCCGTGGGAAGAAGTGAGTTCAGGAGCCTCCTATGTCACCATCTTGAACTGGACTCTTTTTATTTTATCTACTTGTTACAGCAGCTTAGGTTACACCTTAACTATGATAAAAAAAATCCCTGAGAGTTTCTATCTTCAGGATCTCCAGTAATTGGATGAAGGATAAAAACCAGTTACCTATTTAGTCAATGTCAAATAACTAGTTTGCCCTAGTTTTTAACTTTTTCTTCCCACTATTTTTTTTTTGTGTGTGTGTGTGAGGAGATCAGCCCTGTGCTAACATCCGCCAATCCTCCTCTTTTTTTGCTGAGGAAGACGGCCCTGGGCTAACATCTGTGCCCATCTTCCTCCACTTTATATGGGACGCCGCCACAGCATGGCTTGCCAAGCAGTGCGTCGGTGCGCGCCCGGGATCCAAACCAGCGAACCCTGGGCCGCCGCAGCGGAGCGCGCGCACTTAACCGCTTGCGCCACTGGGCCGGCCCCCTTCCCACTATTTTTTAATTGAGATATAATTAACAATCAGTAAAACACACAGATCTTAAATGCTCAGTTTGATGAATTTTGACAATTACATACACCCATGAAACCACCACCCAAAGCAAGATATAGAATATTTCCATCATCCCAGAAAGTTCTTTTATTCAATTTCAATCAGTTAGCTTCCCTCCATCCCTAGGCAACCATTTTCTCATTTCTATCAGTATAGATTAGTTTTGCCTGTTCTAGAACTTGATATAAATGGAATCATACAGTATGCACTTTTTCGTGTGTAACTTTTTTTGCTTAACATAATGTTTTTCATCTATGTTGTCATATGTATCAATAGTTCATTCTTTTTTATTGATGGATAGTATTCCATGAATTAATGTACTGTAATTTGGTTATCTATTTACCCGTTGATGGACATTTGGGTTGTTTTCAGTTTTTTGACTATTGTGATTCAAGCTGCTATGGATATTTTTCTACAAGTATTCTTGTGGAGATATATTTTTATTTCTCTAGAGTAACTACATAAAAGTGGAATTGCTAGATCATAGGGTAAATATATGTTTAATTTTGTAAAAAACTACCACAGTTCTCCAAAGTGGGTTATACGCTCACCAGCAATGCTTAAGAACTCCATTTGTTCCACATTCTCACCAACACTTGATTTTAGTCATTCTAGTAAGTGAGTAATGAAATCTCACTGTGGTTTAAATTTGCGTTTCCCTGATAATTTAAAAATATCCATCACCTTTTCATGTGCTTCTTGGCCATTCATGTATCTGTGGAATGTCTATTTCTTTTGCCAAGCTTCTAAAATTAGGTTGCCTTTTTATTGCTGATTTGTATTCATGTGTCAAGCATATTTGTATTTAAGCATTAGGGACAGAAGTCCTTGTGTTAGCTACCTCCTACTGATTTCTGATCAGTTTGATCTGAAGAGCTGTGGTTCTGCTTTTGTTAGCAGGCTGATAAATAAATGAAAAGCCATTTGGTTTAAAACTAATTCAGCCTGACCTTGTTTTTCCGGAAAGCCCTGATGTGGCCTGTTGAGCATGCATTGTACATCTGCTTTAAACATTTACTAAGTCCCAAAGACAAGAATGATGCCCTTAAAGATAGGGATTTAACTTCCCCCCATATCGGAATTTCTTTATGGATGAGCATCTCTTCCTGGAAACTAAGGATTAATTACCAATCTGCTGTGCTCACCTTGTGACCACTGATCTGCTGTGCTAGCTAAGTATATTGTGACAGTAGTAAAAGAGATATTCCTATCATATGTGATGTATGCTCTTTGTTCCAAGATGGTATATAACCACTCTGTACACCCCACTTCTTTGGTGTGCTTCCTTCCTTGGGGAAGGAAGTCCCTGGGCTATAGTTCTCAGACCTGGCTCATATAATAAACTCATCCCAATTTTGATTTATAGATTGATTATGGATTATTTTTATCAACAAGCATATCATATACGTTCTCAATTAGCCATGGCAGTGCACATATTTAAGTATCCAGAATAATGATGATCATGCACATTTCTTGCCCTATCTGCCAAACATGCTACTCTCTCTCCTACCTGTGGAGGCACATTATTTAATCACATCTTGATTTCCTTAGATCCTAAGCACATTATTCCTTAGCCTTTAACTGACATTTACAGGAAGGCCTTACAATTTGTCTTTAAACCCTGTTATATCATCTTCCAAATTTATTGTTCAAAAAGAAGAGGTCTTCAGTAAGATTTGTAGAAAATTCAAGGAATATATTTTTAAAAGAAGCAAAGAAAAACAAGTAGAGGAAGAAAAGGATTTGCATTCTCATTGTGAAAAATATATGTCTATTCAGGGTTTCAAACTTAGATTAAAGCAATTATTCCTTGCTTTGGGGAAAGTTTCCTCAGTTTTAAATAACAACATCGAAACACATCCAGTGATGCCTGATTAAATTGAGTTTATTATTAAACTCACTATTAAACCTCTTGAGTAACCTTAGAAAAGGTCTATTTATATCCTCAGGTGAAGCTCATTTTTTGCCTGTCTACTTGCACAGAACCCTCGTCCTGGAAGGGATATCAGACTGTCCTCCTGTCTTTTAATAAATCTGCTTCCAAACCAGTTCATACCAGCTGGATCTGTATTCTATTGTTTTCTTTTAATTGTCAAGAAGGAAGACTCATGTTTTTAAGTTCTCATTCCAATGCCTGTGAGCTTACTTTGTTGGGTTATTCCTTCTTAACTCATTTCCTGTCACTACAAAACAAACCCAGTTCCTATATTCTGCTTTCATTAGAGAAGGGAAATGGCTCTCATTCACTCTTATACATACTTAAACATACCACAAAGGCTTCTTGTAGGTATCTCTCTCTCTCTTTTTATTTTTTGCTTGAATTATGTGAAATTTTTTTCCCCTAAATTGAAAAAAAGCATATTCTTGACTTTACTCACAGGTTTTCCCTTCCAGTTCTTTACTCGTTCCAACTTTATCCTTTCTAAGTCACCCCCAAAAAAGAAAGAAAAAATATAATTGGAATCATTTGGGAAATGCAAGAACAGGATGATGACAGTTGTAGAGGTTGAGATAGAAACACAGACAGGGAGAGAGAAAGGTATAACACATGGAGACACTCTGGGAGACAGACACACAGAGGCGTGCAGAGGCAGAGCTGGGCAGACAGACTGACAGACACAGCTTATACATGCTCTTAAATAGGCCTCAATTCAAATCTATTGCTTTAGGTACTCTGAGGAATATGAGTGTATGAAGTACATTTAAAGAAAACATAAATGAGAACTGCTTTCCTTTGGAAACTTTCTCCTTAAAGAGTTATAAATTATCCATTTGATATGTACTGTTTTTTCCTTTATTGTCAGAGAAATAGTTCTTACAGAATCAACAACTACAAAACTCTATGTGATACCAAAAGGTAACACTAGGGTAATAGTCTAGCAGAATAAATCTCTGCCAGTTATCAATTTATTGCCTCTTAGCTCCACAATCACCCTTTAGTATATGTTCTGTGATAGAGGACAGAATCACTTTAAGTCTCTCCCTTACAGTGTGCATGATGTTAAGCTTTCTCTGTAGAGGGTGCTGGAGGGGCAGGAGGGAAGGAAAAGACTATATTGCTGTTTTGGCTGTTGCCTGGTCATGAGTGGTGTGGGTGTGAGGACATCTGGTGGAGCTCTGCCCCAACCATGGGTTCACTCAGTGACCGTGCAGTCTCAGCAAGTGGTAACCTTCTCCCTGCCTTGTGGACTAGAAACCCCAGGGCCCTGAAGGAGTCTTGTGTGCATCGATGCCCTGAGGGCATTCTGCCAACACCCACTGCCCCATGCGGATCACCTACTACTCAGAGGGTTTCCCCCGAGCAGCACCTCTCTCTGCAGGCCCCCACTACCTGCCTTGCGTGCACATCCATGTCATGGGTGCTGAGCGAACTCACCAGGCCTGCACTCTGGAGGACTGCTTCCTGCTTGCCCAGGAACTGCAGACCAGCTCTGGCCTGGGCAAACCAACAGAATTCTCTGCTATCAGTGGGCTGAGTTCTCCAAGGAGGTCTGAACGTCAGCCTTAGGAGGACACCCCTTTCCAAGTTCGTCTTTCCTTAGGTACTCTCCCGTAGCTCCAGGGTATTGTATAGAATTTCCTTACATTCTATAGTCACTTGTTTATCAGAATTTAATAATTTCTTAAACTTCCCCTGTTCACCCCACTGTGTAAAGCAACAGCAATATTGATGTTTTAGCAAGAAATGCAGCTGCCTTTCCACTTAGAGAAGATTTGAGAGGAAGTTACAGAATGAAGTAGGAATAAATGAGCCAATTTCTTCACTCAACTTTTTTCTTGCCTAATTTTGATTTTAGGGTTTTGAAATTGGGTGATAGCTCCTTTCACTTCTCAACGGAAGTTAACACATTTTTGTTTCATTGGCTAGACTGTCAAATCCACACCAAGAGAAATTCTGACTCCTAGGTAGCATGAGACCTGTGATGTGAGGAAGCGACAGAAATCTGAGGCAAGTCCCCACTCACAAGGTCTGTCGTGATTTCAGATTAGTGCAGATATCATGGCAGAACTTACTTCCAATTCCTGACATTCCCTCTGAGTAAAAATAATTAGTGCAATTGAGCCTGAAAAAGTGCTTAGCTTGTTTAAATTTAAAACAGATCTAGGAGAAAGTGAGCAGGGAAAAAAAAAACCATCACAATCTTGGGGATTATAAAAATAGCAGGGACAGTATTAACTCACAATAATGACGTTAACGAGAGTAACATGACTGGCTTTGAATTTCTGGTATTATTATTACATGAATTCCTACTACTGTGATCACAACAATGGAAACTATACACATGACTGTTGTCAGTGGCTCTCAAATGTTAAGTGTATCAGAATAACTTGGGGAACTTGATAAGATGCAGATTCCCAGCCTACTTGGTTGTGTCCCAGCAACTGGCACTTTTGAGCACCCTGGGATTCTGATGCAGATGGTATCTTGCCCGCACTTTGAGGAACCATGACTGACTTAGTGTCTGAACGAGCTCCCATAAGAAAAGTGAGGTTTTATTTAGAAATAAGTAAGAAAACTGTTCGTGTGTCCCTTTCTGGTATTAGACTGGTCTTTATTA
Organism: Diceros bicornis minor; assembly: GCF_020826845.1. Classification (NCBI taxonomy): domain Eukaryota; kingdom Metazoa; phylum Chordata; class Mammalia; order Perissodactyla; family Rhinocerotidae; genus Diceros; species Diceros bicornis. Next base: position 62,228,929 of record NC_080747.1, on the reverse strand, counting down.
TTTTATCCCATGCTTCATTCCAAAGAGTTAAGGCAGCAATAAATACCTTGTCCCCAATAATCTCTGTGTAGAAAGGCCTTTTGCGTTCGTCTGACTACTTTATACTTTGCTGGAGATGGAGAAGTTATTTCTGGCTGAAGTTCTTCCTTTTTCTTTCCAATAGTAAGGTGAATAAAACTCATAGTGTTCTAAAAAAGGAAAAATAATTCCAACCTAACAAAATAAAGCCAATAATGTCATGGAAAATTAAAGAGAAAAATCTGGAAACATGTAAGAATAAAAAGCCAACGTTTTCATAGGTATCTGGAAAAAAACCCAATATCTTAATAAAAGATGCTTGAATAAAATACAAACTTAAAGGTAGAGCTCATATTAAGAACAACCATGATCTACCTTTTAAACTCAGAAGAGATTTTAGATCAGATATTAACAATGGGATAATAGGAAAACTGGGATGTCCCAGGCTGGTTTCTCCTTTATATTTCCCAAAGGACCTCACTTCAGCCCTCACTCCTCACCTCAACAGTCACTCATTCTTAGTGGTTGACCCAAACTCACTAATCTTCAAGTTTGAACACCAGTTGTGCAAAACAAAACCTCAAGTGTTCCCCTGGAGCAAAGGAAAAAAAGTTTGGTTTCGACAGCGCCTCTTGGAGAAACTCGGACACCTTCGCGACGGCTCCTCCCTGCCTTCTTTGGGCGTAAGCGGCCGCCAGAAGAAACAAAACAGCATCAGAAAAGGCTGTCAACCAACATGTAGCAACATGTCCAGGAACTTACTTCTTAAGTGGCTGAGGAAGTTGGAGGCCTCCCAATTTTGTCATAGGACATGGTGCTTTCTTGGAACTTCACAGGTTTCTTGAGTATCAGCATTTGGATTACTGCAAGGCCTTCCCACTCCCACCTGACATGTATTTCTGAAAAGACCACATCCACAGGGACAGTTAGAGACTGTGAACAAACATTCTTGATGATGTCACGTGTGTCCTGAAATCTTGACCAACACGTTCCTGGTTGCTGTGTCATGATCATGGCTGAGGATTTGTTTGGAGGAAGAAGGACGGCTTCTACTGTAGATGATTATTTTTTTAATAGTGGGAAAAGAATGCAAAATAGAAAAAGGGTAAAGAACAGGCTTATTTTCTAGCTAAAGGCATTTAAAAGTTAACAATGAAAACTAGGTTAGTGGTTTCTTCTCATCAGAGCACAGAGGTCAAGTCCTGTTAGAATAAATATCACATCTACCTAAGAATTAGATTTCATAGTCACCCTTGGTACCTCACTCATGTCACAGAACATTTCAGTGTAGCAAAAGAAGGGATGTTCTCCCAAGAGTGTCATAAGCTTTCAGGTGTTGTGGCATGCAAAGTAGCATTACCTGCTATTCTACTGTGTGGAGGAGGGATCACTTACTTTGACATGTATAAATTACAAAAGGGATGGAAAAAGACTGTATGTGTAAAATGCTGCCAGTCAAATCCTTAAGAATAATCATTCAGAAGAGTGTTGGGAATTGGGAGCTCCAGAATCCTTCCAAGGAATTTCACTAAGAACAGCTGAAGACATTTGCTGGCTGGCTTCAACGTGATCTGACCCCAAGGAACCACTCAGTATCAGCAAGACAGTTAATTACCAATTGGAGTTGACTTCAGGCTCCTGTGTTGGTCTAAGTCTGATGAAATGTCAGTAAGGTGCACTGTTTACCTTGACTTCAAAATGAGCATGCAGTGTGGCTGTAGAGTGCGGTCGCTGGTTCCACTGATTTCCTGGGAGATGGGACCTCTGAATATAAGATACAAGCTTTTGAAAACAAATATTCCTGAAAACCAAGGTCCTGTCCTACTGTATCAATGGAGTCAGAGAGTGTAAAACCGCCACAGAACAAAGCAACTGCTTGGGTTGACTGCTCCCAAGAAACTGCTGGGTGGCCTATTCGTTCTAAGTTTTTCAACAGACATCTGTACTGGGACCAAAACTACGGTTTTCAAGTTCTTAACCAGAAGATAAATTTCATTAAGTAATGAAAATGTACTAAGGAAGAAAGAAGGGCATTTTGTACCCTCATACAAACTTCACTCTCCCAATACTCTAGGACTGGCTGCTATGGTACTTGCAGCCCAAATCAGCAGAGGTGGCCACCAGCCACGGATTAAGCACATGTGAAAACAACAACAAAAAATAACGCAGAGCCTGGGATGCACCACCTGCTCCAAGTATTAGGCCGTTGCCATCTCCAGCAGCTGTTACATGGCCTGGCCACTGGCCCATAGCCTCCTTCCGTGGTCCTAGTCCGTTTTAAGAGACTTACAACTTGGGCTCTTGAGTCCCCTCTGAGACATTGTTACTGAAGCACGATAGTGCAAAGTCAGTCTTTGATGGCAAGGAGGGAGTTTTTAATAAAAGTGTGGTTGATAGGTTTGACATTTTAGGAAAACAAACTTTTTTTTAAAGCATCAGTGAAACAGCCTGATAAATATATCTCACTAAATATAGGGTGTATTGAGCCCAAATCCCGTACAGGAGGACAACATGAATTCACTTTTGAATCATTCAGAAGAGTGAATTCACTTTTGAATTGACTTGGATCCTGGCCTTCCTCATGTCACACAGGTTGGAGAGTTGTTGTCCTTGTTAGTAAAATTCAGCTTTATCTTCCCACCACAGTGATGATGACACGAAGCACTAGGAAATGATGCGACACCCATGCGATAAAGCCTTCTTCCCCAGGAACGCGCGTGTGTTCCTGTTTGTTGCAGGAGTGAAGAGGTGAGGACTGACAGCAGTGGAAACTAGGATTCTCCCTACTCAGTTTAACACAAGTGTAGACGGTGTACTCAGATTTGTAAAAATCAGACGAGTTTAAGAAAAAACAAAAGTCTCCACACTCAGTGTCACTATCTTTGGAATTCTTCATTTCATTAAGGTTGTCACAAAATACAAAGCTCAAACATAATTGTCTACGTCCACCACAAAATAGAATCAAATAAGTGGTTAGCACACAAAACAATGATCTTTTTTCATTTTAAAAAATATAAATAACAACAATGTTCAAGGTTTTACAATTTTCTTCTGTGTGTTTCTTTTTAAGGCTTTATGTTGCAGACCCTTCATTAATGAGTACTTGTACCTGTCGTCAGAACACACTGCCCACAAGCAAGGAAGGCCACTGTGGATACATTCCTGAGGGTGACACACACTGATCTGTGTTGCCTCGGCCTGTTAAAAACTAATGATCAAACACCCTCCAATCAGTTCTCACAGTTTCATTAATTTTCTTTCTACTACAAGTAATAATAGAAAGGGGCAAGTTCCCAGCAGCATTCACGCTCTCAGAAGATCAATCATGAAGGGCAAGAAGAAAAAAACAGGCTTTTTCCTGGACAGAATTTTTCCTTTTATCCAGAAAAACCCCCAAATAACCCATATAGTTTAAACAGTGGTTTGTACTAAAACATTTTTCAGATTAAATAGTGTTGAGAGAAAGGGTGATCTTTTGGTTGGGTATTTTAGAAGAGGTTAAAGTGGAGAGGTTAATGTTGGAAAAATACCACTGACAGTACCTCCCCCAACGGGAGTCATTTCATTGGCGAGGTCGGGGGGCAGAGCCAGGGCCCCTGCCTTGGGAATGAAATCCGGGGGAAGACTCTCCAGCAGACACTTGACCTGCTCCTGGCCAAGTTTGATCTTGTCGTCCAGCTTTCGCTGCTCAATGAGGAGTGTTGACTTCATCTTCACAAAATGCTGGTAATCCTGGAGTTGCTCCTCTGAAAGGTAATTGGCCAGGATGTCCAACACCACCCGCTCCCTTCGGTCCAGGTTCTCCTTGAGCTCCCGGGCATCCTCGTGCTGTCCAGCCAGGACCTTCCTCTTCTCGTTCAGAGAGCTCTGCCAGGGCGAAACAAGCAGATCAGCGAAGGGCAAGGGGAAGGAAGAAAAGAGCCAAACAGTCTGCAAAGACACTTTTTCCAGGACTGCAAAATAGCTACATTTCTATTTCAATTGTCACTCTAAAGTAAGGACACAATTTTTGGAAAATCAGTTTATTACCCTTCTGTTGCATGCATATGGTTCTCTAACTTGTCCTGTGGCAGCTTTAATTTGAGAGAGGTTACATTAAATTGGCAGGGGTTATGACTTTAGGCTTCTAGACTTAAAAGGACAATCAGTGATTCCACTTATATGAGGTTCTTAGTCAAAATCATAGGGACAGAAAACAGGGACTAGGGGGTGGGGAAAGGTGAGTTACTGTTTAATGAGTAAAGAGTTTCAGTTTTGCAAGATGAAGAGTTCTGGAAATGGATGCACAATAATATGAATGTACTGAATATTCCTGAACTGCATACTTTAAAATGGTTAAGATGGCAAATTTTCTGTTATGTGTAGTTTACCACAATAAAAAAACTGAAGGGGGAAAAAAAGGGCCAGTCATCAAGTACTTACATTTATGGTGGTTCTCAAAGTGTGGACCAGCAGCAGCACCTGGGAACTTGTTAGAAATGCTAATTATCAGGCCCTAGTCCACCTATGGAATTAAAAGCTCTGAAGGTGGGGCCTAGAAATCTGTGGTTTAAAAGCCTTCCAGGTGATTCTTTTGCAGCTGAAGTTTGAGAACCTCTATCCTAATCCACAATCAACAATGGGAACGTTTTATTCACCATCTCTGAAGAAATCAGTTTCCATTTTTCAGCCCTCTGAATCTAACATGAGGAAATTCTATTTAACAATGATGGCAATTTCGTATTCTGAGAGTTTCTTACACAAACCCAATGGTAAGGTAGCATGTTATCTTTAGGGCTAATTTACTTTATAAAAATCTTTAATGTGGTTTTTTTTACCCAATGTGCTGACACGTAATGAATGTCATTTAAAATTTTTCAAAAATTCTATATTTAACCATTCATACTTTTCAGGCCAAAGTGATTGAGAAACATTAAAATGAAAATTAATCAAGAAATAAGATTATTTAAATATATACCTCAATACAAATTAGCTGATGTAGGGTTATGAAAGGCTCATGTGTCTTTACCCTAACTTCCCTTGAACTGGCCTGTGAGATCTTACATCATACTGCCTGGGGGAAAAGTGCAAAGTTACAGGTTTATCTTACAAACTTCTCCATTTTCACAGGCTTCTTTCTCCCAATCAGAAAAATACATCTAAAAAAAACCCCTTAGGGATTGAATTTGAATGAAGACACCGATCAAAATATTGTAGAGGTGTAAGTTAACAAGTGAGAACCTCTTTCTCACCTTTAAAAAAAATTGTGAAATATTTTAAACATCCGAAATCTATAGAGAATGGTATAATATCCATGTACCCATCATTAGTAGCGCCACATCTTAACATGAACATTTTCATATTTGTTTCAGATTAAAAATAAATCAGAGGTTCAGGTGAAGCCTAGATATACTTCTCCAATCCCCCCATCTTCCCCCTTTCCCCTCACTGGTAACTATTGTCCTGAATTTGGCATTTATTGAACCAAATATGCTTCCTTTTCTCATTTGTTTATACTTTTAGTTTCTTAACAAAGACTAATCATTACAAAAATCAGTACTACCGTAGTACCTGGCAGGTGGGCAAGCTTTCACTTGTATTTAAGAGTGTGTGTGTGTGTGCACTAAGTGTTGAGGTGAAGTCAATTCTGGAACAACTCATCTTCCCCTAACTAAACACTGCTCCAGGATTCCTACCTCAGGTATCTGCAGATCCATCCAGGCGGCCAAACAGGAAACTTGAATTACCTTCTATCTATCTTTCCCCTCATCTAACACACCCTGCAATTCAAACTCACTCTCTAACTCATTCCCTATTCTCTATCCCCATGACAATTGCTTAAACTAACAGCCTAAACCCTCCTTGCTGGACTCTTACAATATAAGTCTCCCAACCGTAAGCATCATCCTTACCCCTCCCCAGGCTGGTTATGTCATGAAATTAGTTCACGTCTCTCTCAGCCTACAGGCTCAAGTCCAAAGTCTTAAGTAGGGCACAGAAGGTCTTCATGATTATTTTTTGCATTGGATACTGCTGACCCCTCCAGATCCACTCTCCTGAGCCCTGCTCTGTGCCTGGCTAAGCTGAACTCTGAGGGCTGCATCACTTGGGCTCCCTTGCCCTCTGGGTTTCACCAGTGGGAGCCATGGGCAGGAGACTGGAGGGTGGGAGAAGAAAGGAATTGGGGCATTTATCCCCGCCTCCCTCCTTGCCAGGTGGTGGTGGCTGCATTCTTTCACCAAGGCCTCAGTGCTGCAGGGCAGCTATGGCTACAGTTCTGATAAGGGCTCCCTTCCTCCTGCTCCTTGAGGTCTAGAGGTAGTAACGGTTTCCCCACTGATGCTAGCCCTGGGGGGGACAGGGAGCTTCATTATCCCTTCCTGGTCTCCCTTAATCCTTCCCACACCTTCTTAGAACTTTCTTTGTTGATCTCTTTTGTTTGAGCCATCTACTTCCTGTCAGTTCCCTGACTACATACTTTTCTAATATTTCCTTACAATTTACTATTTTTAAAAACAAATCAGGGCTGGCCCCGTGGCTTAGTGGTTAAGTGCACGTGCTCCACGACTGGCGGCCCGGGTTCGGATCCCGGGCACGCACCAATGCACTGCTTCTCCAGCCATGCTGAGGCCGCGTCCCGTATACAGCAACTAGAAGGATGTGCAACTATGACATACAACTATCTACTGGGGCTTTGGGGGAAAAAAAGGAGGAGGATTGGCAATAGATGTTAGCTCAGAGCTGGTCTTCCTCAGAAAAAAGAGGAGAATTAGCATGGATGTTAGCTCAGGGCTGATCTTCCTAACAAAAAATAAATAAATAAAAATAAAAACAAACCAAACAATTACTCGATGCTCTAGACATACCAACCATACGCAAATCAGTTCCTGAACATGCCATGCTCCTCCTTGACTTTGTCCATGACATTGCTTCTAAATGGTGAAGCCCTTCCCCTCTTAGTCTACCCAGAATTAAGAAATTCTTCTAGACACACTTCTTCTAGACACAATGCTTCTTCCAGACCGATTTTCCTCACTGTATGTTGAGTTCCTTGAGGACGGGGCCTGTGTTTTAGCCAGTGTTCATCCCTAGCGCACACAGCACCTGCTATTTGACAGGCTCTCGTTAGCTGCTTGCTGAGTGGAAGAAAGGACAGCACTTTTGAGGCAGGTACTATTAGACAATTTCTAGAAGAGGAAGCTAAGGCTCAGCACATTTACATGAGGAGGGCACTCGCTGGGAGTGGAGCTGCAGAAAGTTCCTGGATGCTCAGAGTCACATTCCTAAATGCTTACCATCTAGACTTGTTCTAATCCTTTTAAAATCTATTTGAAAAAAGACATCTTTCCTTTTAATGCAATATATTAGGAGAAATAATTGGGAAATCCCTCATAGCACTGAAAGAGAGTGCTGTAGATAGGAGAAGGAGCCAGAAAGCAAAGGAGCTTCTTGATGGCTGGAGCACTTATCACCTTCTGGCACATATATATATATATGAAATAGTTACAGTTCCATTTATTGTCTGATTCCCCTTGATAAGTTTCATAAGGGCAATGATCTGTCTGCTTTGTTCACAGATGTATCCCAAGTGCCCACACCAGTAAGTGGCATGTATTAGACACCTAGTAAATATTTGATGTACAGATGAGTAGATGAAGAATGCTCTGCAGCTATGGAATTAAGTTCAATGTAGTAAATAAAACTGGGGGTCTATAACAGGAGTCCTCATATCCTGGCTCCATCACCTACTGGTCTGTTGTGAGGATTCACTGAGACTGCACATAAAGCACGTAAGCCCACAGTGCCTGATGAAGAAGAAGTACTTGAATTTTACCCAGTATTACCATGACTGTTCCCTGTCCTCTACCTTCCAGTGAGGGGTGCACTGGAGACCCCTGGGTGCACCCTTACTGCCTGCAGCCCCTCCCCTGCAGATTCCTGGAGTTTGAGCTCACGTTCCTGTGCCCTCTCCTCATCCCCAACAGTTTTGTTGTACCTCTCTTTTTTTTTTTTTTTTGGTGAGATCAGCCCTGTGCTAACATCTGCCAATCCTCCTCTTTTTTTTAGCTGAGGAAGACTAGCCCTGGGCTAACATCCGTGCCCATCCTCCTCCACTTTATATGGGACGCTGCCACAGCATGGCTTGCCAAGCAGTGCGTCGGTGCGCGCCCGAGATCCCAACCAGCGAACCCCGGGCTGCCGCAGCAGAGCATGCGCACTTAACCGCTTGCGCCACCGGGGCCCCCTCTGTTTTTAATGTCAACACCCATCATGCTTTTATCTTTTTTTTTTTCCTGGGATAGAAAGGAAGGAAAGAAACTCTGGTACCCATGTTTCTACCTTACTAAGCATTCCCTGAGCCTGAAGTGTCAGCATTACATCTTGGCATGGAAAGTGCCTTCTTCTCTGTTTCCTGGTTGTCTCTATGTTGGACTCTCTCCCTACTCCAAAGAGATCTTAATCTTCCCGAGAAGGGATCATGTCTAATCGTACCTCTCTGTGCACATGGGCACAGAGGGAAACACTGAACTGAATTGCTAGGCCACCTACCCTTTCTTCATTACTGGCATCTTCACCAAGGCCGCTCAGGACGTTCTCCACACGGGCCAGGCGCCCCGAGAGGGAGAGCAGCAGGTTTACTACCTTGTCCAAGTCCCCGATGAACATCTTGTACTTGTCAAACTCATTGGGCTTGCAGAACTCACTGATCAAGGCCTCCACCTCTTCTCCCAAGGCGTTATTGAGCTTGATGTCCATCAGCAGACTCCCCTTCGCTTCCTGGAGGTTCTCAAGCTTGTGGGTGAGGCTTCCAATCAGCTCAGCCTGTAACCACAGAGGAGACACACAGCAACGTTAGCCAGCCAGAGTGGTCAATGGGAGCATGATTCACTTCTCCCAGCCACATCCTGTCTTTTCTTCAAGGCTCAACTAAAGGCACCCCTATATGGACTTTTATGGACTGCCTCCAACATTAGGCCACAATATTCTTTCCTTTCGCTGAATGTCTACAACTGCCTTTCTCTGAACCTATTCAGTCCTCACAGGCCAACACTTCATCACACGTATCCTCGTACTGTTTTCCAATTGTGTCATGCTGTGTACAGCTCTGCCTTTCCAACTGGTTTGTTAACTACTCACTTTTACAAGTCTTTTTGAGACATGCTCTCATTTGATCCTCACAACAAAACCACAGGCAGGTAGGGTAAATATTCTTGTTTTACAAACAGAGAAGCCAAGAGTCAAAGGAGTGAAGGGACTTGCCCAAGGCCACAGAGCTGAGTTGAATATTAATCACAGCTACCATCTGTAGAGCAATTACTATGTGATTGGGAGGAAGGGAGAAACTCTACATGGATGACTTTATTCAGTCCTCCCATCAATCTTGGAGATATTATTTTATCCACATACAATAGGTGAGGAATCTAAGACTCAGTGAGGTGACACATATACCATTAGGTGGGGCTGCCCTGAACTCACGTCAGCCTGACTTTAGTCATGGCTTGTACAATCATTATAAATATTCACACCAAGAACTTTATCAGAATTCAGCCCCTCCCTCTTTCCACTACACCCCACTGTCTTCAGTTACCAGAGCTATGTAATTTGCCACCTTAGTTACAAATTTCTATACAGATAAAACAGTTACACAAATATCCAATATATTTAACTGAAGAAATGAAGTAAAAGTCCTAGTGGTTTCAAGTTTGAGTTCATTTATATTAAGTGCCTGCTACTTTTTTGCTGCAAGAGAAATTAAACTCCATGGGTTTTGAAATTAGCCTTTCATTTTCCTCTTAGCCTAAAGTAGCCAGATGGAAAAAGAATATAACCTTTTTTGGTTAAAACCTATTTCTTTACCACTAAAAAGGTTCCAGCTCAAAAAAAAAAAAAAGCTTTATACGTATATATAAAAAAATTTATGTATCTCTATCTCATCTACCTACCTATATATATATCCAAGCTGTGTGGCTTCACCTGGAAACTTGGTAAAAAAAAAAAAAAAAAAAAAAGGGTCACGACATCTATGTTAGAGTAAATCTTCATTTTTAAAGAAAGGGAAAAAATATAAATATTTTTGACTAACAGAATTGAAGAGTACTGATGACTTTGTCTACTATTTCTTCAAAATCAGCACCAGAGAATACAATAATCACAATGATACAGAGAAATATTTATTTCTCCATGATCTGCCCATCTTGGAGTTGGACCACCAGAGGTACTTCGATCTTACTAAGGCTTACAATGTTTTTGAAATGTCCAGGTGCTGGATTTAATGGTGACATTGTGTTGTCTTCTCAACCTGCCTAATCCCAGAGGCTGAAGGGTGGCTAAAAAATTCCCATCTGCTGCACCATCACATCAGGCGTTACGATCTTTGGCTTTCCTCAAGCTGTTTAGTTAAGACAAAGTCAACCCAAAAGACAATTTTTAGTAGTGGAAAAAACTGTATTGTGTATGTTACTCCTCAACTGAAGAGTCTGAGCCCAGAAAAATGCAGGTGGGAGAGAACAGTGTTTAATGTTTAATTTTCCTTATATTCTCCTGGAAAACTCATCCTTTTCCAAAAAAACAATGCTGGCTGGCAGCAGTGGTATTTGCCTGTGAGATAACCTGCGAGGCACCTCTAGCAAAACACCCAGCAGGTGTGATCTTTCACTGTGGTAACAGTTCTTATGAAGAGAAGAGCAAGGATACTGGAAAGGAGAGCAGTAGGAGAAATAAACACCACCTGCTGACACATCTCCCAGCATTCCTGCTGGACAGAGTTAAGTCAAGTCAAAGGTCATCGTTCCTGTTTTTCAGATCCATAATGAGAGCGAGACTGACATCACATGAGGTGATGTGATGGAGTTTTTAACCTCGTAGCTTGCATTTCCCAGGCTTGCCCCTCTAAATGTTACTGGACAATACCCTCTTATAGAAAACCAGGTTATACCAAATCCAAAGAGGTGGTGAACTGAGCAGCACCATTCTTATCACTCCAACCTCAGGAAAAGGCCTTCTGCTTATTCAGATTTGGGATCCATTTTAACCTCATGTTGTGAGAAGTATAATTTCTAGAAAAAGCTTTTTAAAAACTAAATAGTAGAAAGAAAAGAAGGTAACAGCCTCATGTTTTTCATTATTCCTATAAATATGACTTCTTTTGAAACTAATACTGTGTGTCATCATTTCTGGAAGGAACTTCAAAGCACTTTTGTTAATAATTTGGTATTTTAAAAAATCCTCATGACTCAGGCTGGTATTTTTGGGGACAGGTGTGATGATTTTTAATTTGCAAATGAGCAGGAACTGGTGAGGATTAGTCTGCCCTCACGTGTGGGGGTGCGTGGTGCAGAGAGGGGAGAACCCTTCCCCCACGTTTCCACTAGACTCTGCTCACCGACTCTCTCAGGCTCCTATGCAGGTCAGCAGAGCTGAAAGGGCAGCCAACAAGCAAGCACAGCTCAACCGGCGAGGACGGGTCAAAGAATGTGACACAGCTGAACAGGGACCAGGCTCAGCAGTCCCATCCATTCAGTCTTGCCTCTGTAGACCGTTTTTGTTTTCAAAGACCTCAATGCTAGGCAGATAAGCCTATCTGTAGAGGAGCTGATGTATGCTCCAGGCTTCATGGTATAAGGAAGAAAGAATGAGACAAAACGTCTAGGAGTGATCCAGGGAGGCTTCTGTGGGGAGAACCAATGCACATTGTGTGGCATTTTGATCTCTGAAAGCTATTTGCTGGGCTGTCATGTGACATCTCACAGCTCAACCATATACGCTAACGCAAGAACGGCTGAGCAGTCCTAGCAGGCACTCCTGGCTCCAATGCTGCATATTTGGATGTATTTGACTTTTTTTATTTTACATGCCCTTAAAATATGGAAATTTGGATTTAAAAATTCTGTTAAAAGGGATCTGAGTAAGTAAAGGCAACAAGGGAAAGTTGGCTGTACTAAATAGCCATTTCTTTGCCAGGGAAATCTCTTCAAAAAAACTACCAACTTCTACCCGCAGAATTCTCTGGGGGAGAGAGAAGAGCTATTCTTTGGGATTTTGTTTTGTCTTGTTAATAACATATTAGTCTCTCAGGAGCTACTTAATTTGCAAAATCATTGGCATTTGTCTACTTCTCATCTGGCATAAACTGTTAACTTGCCCAGTGAGATGCTATTTATGAGTTCTTTCTCTAAACATAGTTTAAGAGACCCTCCCTCCCACCTCACCATCTGCATGCAGCAATCCTGCTGGGCCCTCTCCCACCTCCTTCCTGCTCCAAAACCAACACGGACCAGGAGTCAGGAAACCTGGCTCAAGGAAACTCACCTGCAGGCAAGTCACTTGACCTTGTGTGTCTGTTTCCTCATCCTAGGAAGGGCATAATACTACCTGCCTAAAATTAATAGTAATGTGTAACTATCGAGCTCTTCTCTGTTCCAGGCACCACTAAGTGTTTTACTATTCAATTACTACTCACAATAACCTGATGAGATGGGTACTATTATTATCTCCATTTTACTGATGAGGAAAGTGAGGTGGATAGAGGCTACTAATTTGCCCAATCTCATGCAGCTAGAAAGTGCCAGGCTTAAACTCAAGTCATCTGGCTCTAGTGTTCAGGCTTTTAATCACTACATTAAAATAGCTCATAGGAATGTTATGGGGCTCAAATAAAATAAAGCTTGTGCAAGCATTTTGGAAAATATAAAGATATTATACACTTTCAAGTTATTATTTTTGTGTGTGTGCTATCATTAAGATTAGGCAACAATTTGATGAATGTATCCCACTCAGTTTAGGTAGATGCCTCCAGGGAATACCCAACTTCTCCCCAACACATGACAACATGGCTTTGCCTTCTGCTCGGAGGACTTGTGCTGCCAATAATGTCACTACAAACACACAGTTGGCCTCTGTTGATTGACTGTCATCATTTCAAACAAGAGCGATTCACGGCTCCTAGCCACATGGCTGGAGTTCAGGGACAGAGTGGAATTCAGGCTACTGCTGGCAAAAACTAGGACTAGATGAAGACGTTTCAAGCACAGGCTTTGTTGCTGTTTCTTTCTTTGTCCGGTTTTAAATGGGAGGCTCCAGGCAGCCACACACGACTGTTTTCTTAGCTGAAGTTTCACCCAAGAGAGAAGTCAGGGGCAGTTTCTGTCCTGAGGACAGCAGCTGGATCAAACCTCCATCTCATCTTGTGTGACCTGATCAAAGCAGAAAGATCATGGGGACTCGACTGCTACTTCAAATACTCTTTAGCACATTCTCTGTCAAGAGTGGTTCTTTAGGGGCCAGCCCCGTGGCTTAGCGGTTGAGTGCGCGCGCTCCACTACTGGCAGCTCAGGTTCGGATCCTGGGTGTGCACCGACGCACTGCCTGTCCGGCCACGCTGAGGCTGCATCCCACGTACAGCAACTAGAAGGATGTGCAACTATGATATACAACTATCTACTGGGGCTTTGGGGAGAAAAAGGGAAAAACAAAAAAAAACAAAAACAGGAGGAGGATTGGCAATAGATGTTAGCTCAGGGCCGGTTTTCCTCAGCAAAAAGAGGAGGATTGGCATGGATGTTAGCTCAGGGCTGATCTTCCTCTTCTTAAAAAAAGAGTGGTTCTTTACCATCTCCTATCAGGAAGGCATGTGACCAGAAAGTTGTTGCACCTACTTAGTATGGTCTCTTGGTTCTGGGTACCAGGAAGTTTTGACACACTAGAAACAATATTAAATTTCTTTAAATTCAACTAAGCTCATCATCCTCCCTCCCGAATGACCTCCCCGTTTTCCCCATTTGAGTTATGACGATCCCACTGCCACGAACTGAGGAGTCCTTGACTGTTTCCTTTCTTCCATGCTCCACATCCTATCTGTCTAATCTGTCACCAGGTTCTGTCTATTTTACTTTTTTTTTTTTAAATCCATCTATTTCTTACTGCTCCTACTGCACTGCCCTAGACCCATATGCCCACCTTCCTGGACAGCTGTAACACGCCTCCAACTCCCCGCTCTCCCTCCTGTCTGACTCCACACACAGCTGCCAGACAGACTTTTCTAAAACGCAAGGCTGCCACTTCTCTCTGCTACTGATAAACCCCGGGAGGGGAACTTGTAAAGCTGGCCAGGATGGCACAAGCCCACTGCAGCCTCTCCCCACCCCATCCTTACTACAGCTAAAATCCCTGGACTCTGAGGAGGGCTCTGTCCAGTTACAACAGGGGTGGCGAGCCAGACCTGCAGTGTGATCCCGAATGGGGGTGTTTCCTGTCCCCCTCTCTCTTCTTTTCTAGCTTTGACCTGAGGACAGCCCCAGTGCAGAACTGCACAGAGCGTGCAGCAGCAAAAGCTGAGAAGGCCCTGCCTTTAAAACCAGAGGACTAGAAAAGCTCTGTGAGCTAAAGAGTGTGGGGGAAATCCTGTTTCCCCCGCCCCTTCTCTTTTTTTTTCTTCTTTTTTCTCTCCCAGCCCTGCCCCAAGGATGGATCCACGTGCAGGGCTGTACTGCACAGTGATGGCACAGGCACTTCAAACCCCCGGAGAACACCCTTCTTTCTGGTCAGAGGAACTGGGAAAAGGACCCTGGGTGCCAAAGAGCATGAAGGGAATCCCCACTAGTTTTTCTTTCTCTTTTATTGAGGGTGGTCCCAGCCATGCAGCACAGCACAGCAGCACAGGCCAGAGGCCCAGGAAATGGGCTGCTGGGGGCCAGGGTGTGGGGAAAATAACGGACAGGAGAGAGCTGGAAAAGAAAATGCCCTAATTCTGTGTCTGAACTCACTGAAGTCCCAGGCTCACCCACAAGCTGCACATGTGTGGGTCAGACCCAAAGCAGCAGAGCAAAGGTTTTGAGAACTGAACTACGATAGAAACAACTACCCAGTCCCAGACTAGCCCCCGAACGGTGCATGTGTGGGACAGACCAGTACAACACAGCAAGGGCTCTGAAAGCGGAACTGACATCAGAACCATCACCCAAAGGTGGGACAGAACCTGTAGTCTGAACCTAACTAGGTTGATTGCCTGCTAAAACAAAAACAAAAACAAAAACAAAAAATCAGCATTATCCAAGGATTTCAACAGAAAGCAGTCTCACAACATAATACTCAAAATGTTCAGAATACAATACAAAATTACCCAATATAAAAAGAACGAGTAAAATGTGAGCAATTCTCAGGGGAAGACAATCAACAGGTGCTAACCCAGAGATAACCCCAATGTTGGAATTACCAAAGTCTTTAAAACAGCTTTTATAACCATGCTCCATGGTAGAAGTAAACACTCTTGAAGTGAATGGAAACATAGACATTCTCAGCAAAGAAACAGACACTATAAAAAAAAACTGAGTGGGGACTGGCCCAGTGGTGCAAGCAGTTAAGTGCATGCGCTCCACTTCGGCGGCCCAGGGTTCACGAATTCGGATCCTAGGTGCACACCGATGCTTGTCACTGCTTGTCAAACGATGCTGTGGCAGTGTCCCATATAAATTAGAGGAAAATGGGCACAGATGTTAGCCCAGGGCCAATCTTCCTCGGCAAAAAAGAGGAGGATTGGCATCGGATGTTAGCTCAGGGTTGATCTTCCTCACAAAAAAATAATAAAATAAATGAGTGGAAATTTTAAAACTGAAAACTATTAATATTTGCAATAAAAAAAGAACAGAGCTTTAGGGACTTGTGGGGTAATAT
This sequence comes from Diceros bicornis minor, assembly GCF_020826845.1. NCBI lineage: Eukaryota > Metazoa > Chordata > Mammalia > Perissodactyla > Rhinocerotidae > Diceros > Diceros bicornis. The sequence continues at coordinate 62,213,263 of NC_080747.1, read as the reverse complement.
CAAAAGGTCTAACATTTGTGTCACTGGAGTCCCAAAATGAGAAGAGAAAGAGATTAGTGCATAAAAAAATATTTAAAGACATAATGGCTGAAAACTTCCTGAATTTGGTGAAAGACCTAAATTTACAGAATCAAGAAGCTTAGCAAACCCCAAACAGGATAAACCAAAGACATGAGGCCCATACACATCAAAATCAATCTGCTGAAAATCAAAGATAAAGAAGAAAATTTTGAAAGCAGCCAGAGAAAAACAACACGTTGCCATAGGAGGAACAAGTATTTAAATGAGTGCATTTCTCATCAGAAACCATGGAAAAAAGAAGAAAGCAGAACAGCAATTTTCAAGTGCTGAAAGAAAAAGAACAGTCAACCCAGAATTCCATATCCAGTGGAAACAGCCTTTAAGAATGACAGCAGAAGAAAGACCTCCTTAGAGAGAAAAATGAAGAATTTGTCACCAGTAGACCTATTCTAAAAGAAATGTTAAAGGAAGTTTTTCAGGCCGAAAGGAGGACAGACCAGAGGGGAGCCTGGAACTTCAAGAATGAAGGAAGAACAGCAAATGGGCAGCTGAGAACCCCGTGGGTCGCCAACGATCTCTTGGGGAAAGTCAGCTCCGAGGAACAACAGTTTCTTTTTGGTTTTTGAAATATTCCACTAAGTCTCTATGCCAAAGCCTTTTGGCGTTCAGAATAGAGAATCATGGGATCTGTTTAAGAAGATTTTTGCCGAATAGATACAGCAGAGTTTAGCCAAAGAATGGAAAGCTCTAATTATTAAGCCGTCTCTAGTTTTTATGTGTGTCGGAAGTTCAGACAATGAAGTGTTTCATATTCTAAGTAATTTTTGTATTTACTTGGAACATTATAATTCATTATCTATGATGTATACATAGAAACTGTATTAAAGTAGAATTGATTTAAAATGCTGATTTCAATTTTAAAAATATTTATTCATAAATCAGGACTCTAGTTTCCATTGACTCTTTGTGAGTTTCATGCCTAGAAATATATCTGAGGTTATTAATAACTTTAAATATTAGGTAACAAATGATTACTTTGCAAAAGCTGGTGGAAGGCTACACTCTGCCTCAGAACAATCTTGACCAAGCATCATTTTTTAAAACCGTCCTTAGAAAAGCTTGTTGTATAACAGGAAGAAAAACGCACTTTCAGCTTTATGCTGGACATATTAATAGACACCTGCAACAACATCACTTAAAGCTCACATATTTTCTGTTTCCAAATCAGAATGTAAATGCAAGTGACATTAATGAAAATTCTATTACATATTAATAAATTTGTAGTTCATTAAAACAAACAAAATTCTCATAGGGTTCTCCACTGTCACATTGTAAAACTCGACCTCTTTGGCATTTCACACAAAGCCCCATGTGATCTGCATGACTTTCTGGCTCCTGTGGATCCTCCCAGCCTCCTCTGCTGCTATTTGTGGCCTTCCTTTGTTATTCTCTATATTTGGTCATTTCTAATTTAATCACAAGCCTTTTTGTTTTACATTCCAAAATATCAAACTACTGGAAGTACCTTTCTTCAGCACACACACTCCCTATGGTGTTTTCACACCTCTAGGCCTTTCTCATGCTGTTCCTTTGTCTTCAATGCCCCCTCTTCTCTTGTCCTGACTCATTCTGACACATGCTGATTACTTCAGTGTAAAATGTGGCAATACAGGTGTCAGGGCAGTTTTGTGTAAATAGATAATACAGCACTACATAAAAAAACATAGCCCACACCTAGAACATAAAAAGTGCTCAAGAAATAGTACCTAATGTTACCTCTCATGAGGATTAATCTTCTATTCCTTCATATTCTCAGTCTAAAAATACTTTTTGCCACATAATCCTCAGAGTGAGAGGGTGATAATAAAGTGATGGAAAAGTGGTTAACAAACAAAATTAAGATGGGAGAAAAAAGCAACAAGTAATCTGCCACATTGTTATTGTAAAGCAGGATATGTCTATGTGCAAAAAACAAAACAAGAACAAAAACTGTGTAAAATGTTCAGTTCAAGATGTCATGGCAACCTGACGCTTGTAATGGTGTTTATACAGCTCCCTCTTTGGGATAAATATAGACAGACTAGAGCAAGGTAGGTGTTTTTTTTCCCCCCAGTCAGAAGACTCATTAAATGGGGGCACTCAGCAGTGCTGAGGAAAGGATGTGCCAGGAGTGTGCTACGGAGCAGGTGTGTACGTGGGAAAACCTTGGGCGGGGAGAGCGTGTGTTACTAGAGCGGCTGTGCCAGCATGTCGGCCGTGTGCCGTGAGCCCCGAGCTGGAGCAGCAGGAGAGAGAAGAACACTACCGATGGAGGTGCTTCTGAAACCCCGAAATCCTCCTGTCCCATAACCCCCTGCGCCCAGGGTCCATTATCCTGTGGTCTCATCTTAGCACATAAGCAAGAGGGCTTAGAGCACATGTTACAGAATACATGAAACAGAATCACGTGAGAAAGTTCCTCCTGGAATTGGTACCACTGAAAACCACTTACATTCCAGGATCAGCGAGAGGCAAGCTTTAACAAAGAGTCCTTTTTCAGCGTGCACGCTTGAGTTATATGAAGAGCTGTAAGCACAGTGGCAAGCAGCCCCTCTGTGACCGCAAGGAAAGAGGAATGGCAAGAACTTTCTCCCCTGCAGGCACAGCTGGGCTTAGATCTCCATGGCATGTGGGAAGACAGCAGCAGCATCATGGTCATTTTTTTTTTAATTTTTTAATTTTATTTATTTTTTTCCCCAAAGCCCCAGTAGATAGTTGTATGTCATAGCTGCACATCCTTCTAGTTGCTGTATGTGGGACGTGGCCTCAGCATGGCCGGAGAAGTGGTGCTTCGGTGCGCGCCCGGGATCCGAACCCGGGCCACCAGCAGCGGAGCGCGTGCACTTAACCGCTAAGCCACGGGGCCGGCCCCAACATGGTCATTTTTAAAATGCTTAACATTTAAGATTTCTGTAGGAGTATCAAAGCTAACAACTAAATTCCAACACTGTGCTTTCAAGCTATTCATTGGGGTATTGGAAAGAGAGTTGGGGAATCTAAAGATTAACATTAGCTTTTCTCAGAAATGTCTTTTGATAATCGATCTCTCTTTCCTTGAAGTTTCTCGATTTTCTAGTTTTCTTTTTGACTGTGAAACATGAAATGAAAATCACACAGACCATTGGCGCTGGCTGGTCAGCTCTGAGAAAGTGTTGGGGTCCCTGTGCTGAACTAGGAGGCAGATGACCTGGGTTCTAGTCTCATCTATGAGAGAGAAAATAACTTATTCCCTGTAACCTTCACTTTTGTCTCTTGTAAAAATGAAAATGACAGAAGAGCTATGAGGAAATTGCTCAAAGTACCACGCAAGTCCAGAATCCAATGGTGGTTTGGGCGAGGTTCGTGATGGCCAGGCACCTTCCCTTCCTGCCGGGAGGGGCCTGTAACCCTGCTAGGACCTTGACAATCTTTCTGGGGAGAGCAGGACATAGGCCCCAATTCTTTCTTTACCTTCTTTTCATTGACATCTGCTTGCTCCTCTTCCTCATTCACCTCTTCTGGCATATCTTTGATTTTGTTCAGAAGTTCAGCCTTGGGAGCAGACACACTGTAGTAGGCAGAGCAGTTGACCAACATGCCCAGCGCTTCCTTGTCTTCACTTCTGGGTCATAAAGAACAAAAAGTACAGCCACACACAGCACATAACAGAAGCTTCATTTCATCACACGTCTGTCCATTCAGAAATGTATAAAACATTCTATTCAATTTCTTCCTAGAAACTGGGATGAACTAACTAATAAATATTTACTAATGAGTGATTACTATATGTAGGGCTCTTGAAGCCAGGCAAACACGGGATGGAAAACCACCAAAGGCAGTAGTGGGAAGAGGAGTGGGAGTTGGGACCGTGGACCTGTCATTTAACCTCTCTGCATAGTCCTCCTTTTGCAATAAGTAAAAGAATGATACTGACTCCCTATTTCACAGAAAGACAATGAGGGGCCATGACTCAATCGATGTTAAAGTATATTCAAGATGCTGCACAAATCTCAGATTTTAGGTTATTTCCTACTCTTCCAGGATTTCCCATAATCTTTCTGATCCCTACTATAATTGTTGCTTGGACACTTATCAATGTTCCTTCTCATGTAAGCCTGATACCACATATAAACCTGGGAAATTGGGAGCTTTCTGGTCAAAGAATACAAGATGTGAAATCTACTCATTCATTACATATCAGGGGGTTTCAAGGCTGGAGAACAAATTAGTAATTGAGAAACCTCATATCTAGTGTTCTCTGTTTTACTATAATCAAGCTGCCTTTCAGACTACAGGTCAGATCCTACCCACTGAATAAATGACTCTATGGAAGTGAGTTAGGTTCTCTTGGAGAAGTATTTCAACTATTCAATCTTATGACATTATTTAACATCTAGACCATCATTTTACTACGGAATAAAGAACCACAAAAAAGTTATTTTTACTAGTTTCCTGCTTGATGGGACTATTCCTCTAAGCAATATAGTTACATTTAATCCAGTTAATTGAAAAAATAGGAAAAAGGTCTTCTGATATGTTTTTTCTCCCACATGTATTCATTTCATTACAAATGGGCTTCTTGGGCATTTGATGAACTAAACCTCACAATGGCTATCTGCTGAGTCTCATGCACAACAAGACCATGCTCATCTTCACCAGAAGATGGCGCAGGTCACTCGTTTAAAAGCACTCTGGAAGGTCTCAGTGCTGCAAAAGCTACATGACCATTTCACTTCTAAATTGACTGAGAAGGTATATTCTCAATGATAATGCTAGGAAATGCTTCTCGAAGGATGTATTTGTAAATTACTTTGGTCTTTCTACAGCAAGTGGTCAGAGAACAGAATGAAGTAAATGGAAGCCCCTCACTTTGACCTGTGACAACCACACGAGGTGAACTGACTGGCACACCCACAGAAACACATCTTTGGGTCCTTCGTGGCACCCAGGGGATTGCTTTGCACGTTGTAGGTGCTCAGTAAATGTCTGCTAAACACATGACCCTTGGTAAGTCACTTCACCTCAATTAGTCTCTGTTTGCCAAATCTGAAAAAGAAGGATGGACAGGTGACTGTTCAGGCCTTATATTAGGAGAGCCTCCAATAACATATCACGTAACTTCTAAGTCTTACATAGCTCTTTCCTTTCTCCCGGCCCTCCCAAGTCAAAACACGGTATTCTTGTTAGTAATTTGGTTAGGATCAGTTGGAAATTTCTAAAATGCAAGCCCAAATTGAGATAAAATGTTCTGTTTTATTTAGTCTGGAAGCCACTAACTGCTGAGCCCCAGTCTGTCTAGCCACATAGTTTTCATAGAAAATTAAAAAGAAAATAAAAACCACTCTAAATCTTTCCCATAGTAGTCCTTTACAAAAATCAAACATGCAAGAAAATATTGCAATAACCCGGGAGCAGTTGAAAGAATAAAAAATTCAGACGGCTCACAGTCCTTTCACCCCACGGCCGGGCGTTGGGACACATGTTACAGGACAATAGACACGTGCTGCTCAGGGAGCTTCAGGAGCAGAGGCTCACGAACAAAACCACGAGTGCGCCCCCATTCAGATCTTTCTTGATTTTCAGGATCTGAGCAAACATCCACCCTAACTCTTCAAAGGTGAATGTCAGTGTAGTAAATAAATCTATTTCTCTAGGCTCTCATCCTTTTTTAACAGATGGTGTTCACCTCCGCCTGGGGGGCTTCTGTCACACTCACCACTTCTCCTGCTCCTCTCTCAGCACTGACCCCTGGAGGACTCTCTGTAAAGCTAACTCTGACAGAGAACGGGCAGTTGTGGAGTTAGAGGCACTGTATGATCGTTAAGAGAGCAGGCACGCTCAGAGTGTTGAGGTCAAATCCCAGATGCCATCACTCACGTTTTCTCTGACTTTGGTTGGGCATGGTCTTAATTTCTCTGTGCTTCCATTTACTCATGTGTAAAATGGAGATAAAATTGGTAGCTATCTCAGAAGGTTCTTGGGAAAATTAAATAAGATAATGTTTATATAAAGAAATCAATACAATGCTTGACATAAATAACATGAACAGCAGGTATTAACAGCAATTATTATTATTACTATATTTTTCTTGTTGGGTAAGTGCCTGGTAACTCAAGGTCAGTTTGTCCCACATCCTACTCCTCAAGGCCATTCCCCTAAGGCTGAAATGGAATGTCACTCTTGGGCCAGGATCTTTGGAAGCAGGAAAACATCAGATAAATGGTCCTAGACTTACCTCTTGCCTTCACATCCTAGGTAGTTGACAGTTCTCTGCGTGGCCTTCTTCTTTATGCTGTTTTCCTTTAGCAAATTAACATCTCGGGGAAACAAACCTTCCATCAGGTCCATAGTTGTCTTCATTCTGGAGTCTGGATCCAAAATGTCTGCCAGAGATTTGTCTTGGTGGACAATTTCCTTGGCCAGAGCCTCTGTTCTGATGTCTTCTGAGGTCTTCTGAGGACCAGAACTGACATTCTTTTCTAAACCCTGAGTCTCACTGACTGGGTCATGGATGAGGCTTTGGGTCCGGATGGGAGGCAGCTGCCCAGGGCTTGGTTGCTGGACAAGAGACCCAGCAAGTTGGGGCAGAGCGCCCACGGTGGACAGCAGGTTGGTCTCAGTGGCCTCTGAACTCTTGATAGAAGTTTGGGATCTGGAAGCTAGTAGCTGACTACCAACCAAATGGGCTGCACCAGGCCTGGGCCTTTCCTTGGCAATAGTCACCTTGGCAAATTTGCTGGAGCTGCTGGGGGTATCAAAAAGAGAGTGGTAAGAGAAGAGTCAAGAGAAGGGCGAAGGAAGACTCAGGGCTGTACCTTCCCATATCAGGAGTGGAGCAAGGTGGTCACACTTCTGAGGTTATTATTTCCTCAAAACCACCAAAGGAGCCTTCTCCTGAGCCTAGTAGTTGGTCACAAGGAGGTTGTAGACTTTTTAAGGGGGATGGATCAAGGAGGAATTCAGTTTTGGTGAATGCTGCTGTGAGACCCAGAGCCTTCTGAAAGGTCCAGGTGAACAGAGGGTGGTGGAGGTAAATTACATGGTGTTGAGAGGAAATTACCACAAAGGTGAGGTCGGGCAATGTGTTTTTTTGGTGTTGAGAGATCCCTTGTCCTAGGGAGTATGTGTTGAGAAATGCTTCTTCCCCATTCCTCTGGCTTCCTAGAAGTTTTCCCTAAACACTACTGACCTTTAGCCCTACTCTTTATTCCTCCCCATGAAAAGGGGGTGACTTTGGACAGAGAAGCTGACCATTCACAGTCCAGCCTCTTCTCTTCTAAGAGTAAGGCTGCCTCCAGGCTCACTCTGTGTGCTCGCACTCCGTGTGTGTGTGTGTGTGTGTGCGCGCACTCGCACTCCGTGTGTGTGTGTGTGTGTGTGTGTGTGTGTGTGTGTGTATCTAGCATGGACTGTGACTAGGCGGGTAAATCTATTTAATCTGGGGGCTCAGTTTCAGAAGGCCCACTAACACTCCAGCCTCAGCTGTATCAGTGATAAATGTAATGTTTTTGTCATCTATGTACCTTCTTCTTTCGTCTTATTTGTTAACTGACTCAGAACTCGGGCAGGGAAGAGGGATGCTATTTATGTGGTCCCTTTGAATCGGCCACGTCCACAGAAGTGAACTGTGCCTCCTGGGTCTTGGCTTTCATCTTCACTGCTCCCACCCCTTGGTGCCCAATGACCACGAGTATACCGTCCACCCAAGGTAAACAAGTAAAACAGTCCTGCCAGGTCCATGAGCTGAGCTTGTATAAAAAACCCACACCAGGGCTGTCCTGTGGCCAACAGAAGCAGGCTCTGGGAAGCCCGGAGCGTGAAAATCTCTTACTGGTGAGGGAAACCCTTTTCTCCCCCGTGGAAGGCTCTTACCGAGTCTGCTCACTCACCTGGCATGGGGCTCCTTGTGATCCTCGCTGTCCAGCTGCGCCTCATACACAGCTTGGGGCGGAGGTGGAGGAAAGTCATCCAAGGTATTCACTGGGGTTTCCTGGCTAGGTGGAGGCGGCGGGGGTGGGGGAAGAGCTTCAAATGTAGGGCTGGAAGTGGCATTGGGGTGCAAGTCCTTCACAAACACCTCATCATCATAGTCCTCCCGAGGTGGGGGGGAGGTCTGCAGGACAGACTCGGATATTCGAAGGGAAATCCACCCCAGAGTGCTTGGGACCCCAGGAGGCGTGTCTGGGTCAGAAGTGCTGCTTGAACTTGGAAGATTTTGCTGTTTTTTGTAGTGCTTCAGGTCAGCAAACTCAGGCGACAAGGATTCTTCGGGGAGGCTGTCCTCTCTGACTGCATGGGCCCATTTCACCCGTGGCGGGACAGGCTTCTGAGGCAGTGAGACCCGCTTCCTCATTCCCTCTTCTATCCCATGCTCTGGGCTGTTGGGCTCATGGCCCCTCGGACTGGGAGGCTGGGCCAGGCTGTGACCGTTGCTTCTGTGGGTCACTGCTGGGGTGTAGGGCAAAAGAGGCTGCTGCCCCATCTGACCATCCCTTCCAGTCGGCTGATCAGCAGCAGCCTGTGAGCAGAAGCTGGAGGGGACAGGGGAAGGCAGAACAGAGCTGAGGGGGGTCAGTGGTATAGCCCTGGGATCTGTGAGATGCCCCTGCATTCCTGTGGGCAACGGCCTGGGGCAAGGTGTTCTGCTGGCCTGCCTTTGATGGTCCAGCAGTCTAGGACATTCGCTGGGAACTGAGGCACCACTAATTGCTTTGCAGCCTGAACCACCCCAACGAGGGCTAGGATGGTGTTTGAGCAACGGCATCTCTTCTTGGCCTCTTTCCAAACAACTGAGTGACCTGCAGCAGGATACAAACACGAGGGGTACAGCTCTGAAGAAAGGGGCAAACACAGAAAAAAGCATTTGATGGGGAGAAGGCCCCCAGACTATCTTCCCTGGGCTGCTCATACAAAGAACCAAGTTTAAATTACGTACCAGACAGGAGTAAACTCCTACAGGAAAATGTCACATGGCAAGCCTGGGGTCACAAGGCATTTCCTTGTATTAGCCCCCACCTCCCGCCCCCAGCACCCATATAAGGCAGCTTTTGAGGACAGGCTTCAGGATATAAAAAGAACAAGTAGGTACATTTCTTCCCCTCCTTTTAGGACTACTTTGGGAACCAGCTCCTGACTCTGGGGAAAAGGAATGCTGCCTCATTCTCGCCCAGTGTGGGCCCCACGGGGAGGTCTGTTTGGAAAGCATTTGCATGGGCTGCTAAATCTGGAGGTTTTATTTACAACTTTCTGTTAGTCTCCTAGTGTTTTCATTTCTTAAAATGGAAAGTAAGGAGGAGGGGGAGAGTCTCACCTAAGGAACTAACATGCAGTTACCTCTGGAGAAAGAGGTTGACAGTAATGAGCAGACAAGGTGCCCGGTAATTTAAACAACTGCTGTCTAGGCTCCAAGGAAAAACCCAACAATTTCCAATACTTTTGTTATTGTGTTCTAAAGGAAAAAAGGAGAACAAAACAAAGAAAAGAGGAGTCTGCAGCACTGCCTGCCTGCCACACGCGAGTTAATATGAGGATAAAACAAGTCTCCAGCAAACCACCATAGTTTGTAAATTCCACATTTGGAGCTCCCTGCTTAGGATGCAAGCAAATCTGGAGAGCAGATGGCACTTTTCATTTTACAGACCTGAGTCCTGCCTGCCACAAAATCGTCTGAATGTCAGGCTGCACATGGAAGGAAAAGACCGCAAAGAGCCAAATTAGCTCTTCTCGTGCCGTTATTTTTTCTTTATTATAAATGCAGATGGTTCAATAAGGGGCCCATCTCTCTCAGGTGCAGCCCCTCCCCTCCTGTCACAATCCTTTTCATTTACAGGCGGTTTCTTTACCAGGAACCTCTCAATAGCCAAGCTTGGCTACTGCGTTCTTCCTGGTGGGTTCCCAAATGGGTAAACGAGAAACCCAGAGGCAGGAGATGCGCTGGGGTGCTTTCTTCTCCCACATCTTATTCAATGTGGTACCCCAAACACCTGGCACAAAATATCCTCTCAGGAAATGTCTGTGGAATAAACAATGTCTCTTCTGCCCCACTGCTGTTCAGACTGTAGGACATGAACTATTTTTTTTTTTTTTTTTTTTTTTGAGGAGATCAGCCCTGAGCTAACATCCGCCAATCCTCCTCCTTTTTTGCTGAGGAAGACGGCCCTGGGCTAACATCTGTGCCTATCTTCCTCCACTTTATATGGGACGCCGCCACAGCATGGCTTACCAAGCAGTGCATCGGTGCGCGCCCGGGATCCGAACCAGCGAACCCCGGGCCGCCGCAGCGGAGCGCGCGCACTTAACCGCTTGCGCCACCGGGCCGGCCCCATGGACATGAACTATTTTTAAACTTAGCATCCTCCAATAGGACATGGAGTCACTGGAATCTGATGTTTTAATGACTAATTCGGGAACCTTCATTTTATTTATTATATCTTGAGGCTTTTTAAAAAGGGGAGACATCCCTAAAACACACAGTAATACAATATTTATCCTTTAAGGATCCAGCCCAAATAAACCTTGATGTGATGTTTTTAGTTTATGTCTAATCTTTTTAGTTTACAGGAACCATACTTAAACTGCATATTTTGAAGGTAATATTTGAGTTAAATGCTTAGTTTGGTTGAGAATGCTTCTCCTTGGTGATTGTTTTGTATTTTTCCAAGAACAAAGAACACAGTAAAAAAGTTTTAGTTTGAGTCTCCTTTATAGTAAAGTGTGAGAGGCAAGCATCTGTTGATACATATCCAGGAATCCTAATATTCAAGAATGGAGTTTGAGAGCAATTGTCTGTTTCCTTCATAGCACCTTTTTTTAATGTGGTAAAAAATATAACATATAATTTACTACTTGAACCATTTTTAAATGTTCAGTTCAGTAATATTAAGTATATTCACATTGCTGTGAAACAGACTCCAGAACTTTTTCATCTTGCAAATCTGAAACTCTATACCTATTAAGAAACAACTCCTCTTTTCCCCCTCCCCCAGCCCTTGTAACCACCATTCTACTTTCTGTTTCTATGAATTTGACTACTTTAGATACCTCACATATGTGGAATCGTAGAGCATTTGTCTTTTTGTGACTGGCTTACTTCACTTAGCATAATGTCCTTAAGGTTCATCCACGTTGTAGCATATGACAGCATTTCCTACCTTTTTAAGGCTGAAATAATATTCCACTGTATGCATATATGACATTTATTTATCCATTGATGGAAATTTGGGTTGCTTCCACCTCTTTGCTACTGTGAATAGTGCTGCTATGAACATGGGTATGAAAATATCTCAAAAGACACTGCTTTCAATTCTTTTGGATATATACTCAGAAGTGGTTTTCCTGGATTATATATGGTAGATCTTTTGAGGAACCTCCATACTGTTTTCTACAGCAGTTGCACCATTTTGCAACCCCCTCAACAGTGCACAAGGGTTCCAGTTTCTCTACATCCTCACCAACACTTGTTCTTTTATGTTTTTTTGATAGTAGCTATCCTAATGGGTGTGAGGTGGTATCTCATTGTGGTTCTGATTTGCATTTCTCTGATGATTAGTTATGTGAAGCATCTTTTCATATACTTGTTAGTCTTTCGACTACCATTTGTGGAGAAATGTCTATTCAAGTCCTTTTTGTAACTGAGCTATTTGATTTTTTTGTGGTTTACTTTCACCTTTGTCTGCAGACCAGTTCTCTTTTGGCAGTGCTCTAGTTCACTATTAGTTTTCCCTTGTCTCTAGCTTTTAATTAACGCACCCAAGCTAACCAAAGTCCTCAGCCTCACCTTGAATACTTTCTTCACTTTAGGCACAGCTATGCGAGCAAGAGCACATAACTGTGGAAGTCTGCTCTTGGCAATTAAAGAGGTAACTTGATACCCATTTCCTGACCATGCTGGCTGCTTCTAAGTGACAGTATTAGTATTAGGTTGAGTTATTGAGAAGGGAATATAGAAAGGGAGAGAAATGGTGACTGAATGAAATATAAGAAAAATTAAAGAACTAGCTTGAAAAAACATGGAAGGTAGTAGGCAGAGGTTAAATGTATTAGCATTAGTAATAATATAGTAGATAGCCCTAGGACACCACATTAAAACCACATATAGGCAAGGCATGTGGTTCAGGAGAAACTCTTTATGGAAATTTCTACTTATTAAAGCTCGATGTGAATAGTTCAAAAATTCAAATTCTAAAAAATTGTACATTATATTTTTCTACCTAGGGGAAATGATTTTGATGGTAAATGTTTTGTTTTTTTTGTTTTAAAATGACTTACCTGCTATTTTCTATCCCTAAGTGCCTAAAAATTATGATTTTGAGTTTTATTTTTTTACTTCAGGTGCTTCCTGTGAGTATGTCTTGCTCTGTGAAGCTGTTCATGAAATGCTCATTCTTCCCCTAGCACTTTTGTCACTGGACCCGATCCTTTGTGCACAGAAGTGGAAAAGATCAGCCACACAAGAGAGGTCCACGTATGAGAGCCATAGGTTATGTTGAGAAGAGCATATCCATTAACTATTTTGATGCTAAACTTATTACAAGTCAACTATTGCCTCAATAGCACACATTCAAAACCTATTTTGAATAAATATCATTCTGAGAGAAAGTCATCTATAAATAAAAAAGTTCCCCACAGCTTAGATAAGATGGAAAGGCAGCACATGACACTATGAAATATCACAACATCACATTTCAATTTCTTGTAGAAAGGAACAGAAACATTTAACTCCAGCAGCCTTCATAAGGCAGAGGGCATCAAAAATATACATACATACCTGGATCCAGGGCCAGCCAAATAACATGGATCCTTCACAAGACTAAAGCCATTGTTTTCCCCCAAAAGCACATCCTTGAAATACAAGAAAGGCACTGTGTTATTACCAACAAACAGGTATTTGAATCTACCAAGGGGGTGGAGGTAGAGCATTTATTGGAGGCTACTATTTATTGTCAGGCACCATGGCAGTGCTCTGACATACTGTCCCATTTCATCCTCAAAGCCCCAGGAAGTATTGTTAACCCCACTGCATCGACGAGGAGACAGGCCCAAAGAGGTTAACCCTCCCAAGCTCACAAGCAGCAGAGCTAGGATTTGAATCTCAGTCTGTCTCACCAGGTGCCTCTCCTAACAAGGATATTTTCTAAGCAAAAAGTCTGATGACAATTATCTCCAGGGTTCAAAACAACTACTACCCTGGAAATATAATGATGAAAACAAATTCAAAGGGCCAAGCTTTTGAAACAGCAAGAGGGAAATATGGGAGATGTCAGGAAAAGGATAGTTTATTGAATTTAGCAGAAGTCTCAAATGCTCTGAGTTATAATTAGAGAAGATGTGAATCTGACTTGTAATATATTCTCTCTAGGAAAAACATCTCACCCACATGTAATATCAATAACTCTGGGGACTTTTACATCTCACCCACATGTAATATCAATAACTCTGGGGACTTTTTGGGGGTAATCATTTGTTTGTTAGTTTTAATAAGCATATATGTTGGTTTCCTGAAAGGGCCGTGGGTCAGTTTTTGATAGTGTAAAATTTGGCCCACGTGAACAGGTCCCTGATGAAGACAATGATGTTGCTATTGATGATAAAACATTCAACTCGCAATTATTTATGATAATAGGAGACAGGTAGACAACAGAAAAATTAAATCCATATATAACCCCTAAACTTAATTTCAGCAACTTATTTCACCATTTACTCTGTCCAAAGGGCTAACTGCTTTCCATCTTCTTTTTCTTTTTTTTTTTTTTTGCCCAGTCAGCGGCAGAGGTACAAACAAGCAATAAAAAGAGCCAAAGATGGTGGTAGGCCTGAAGAAGAAACAACCCTGAATGTCATTAGTAATTGCAGCTATTCCTCAGTGGGCATTTACTGTGGGCCAGACACTCTGCTAAGTTCCTTACAATCCTCCAATTATGTGCCTGGAGTTGTGTTAGGCACCTGCCATTTCTTCTGTAACTTAATCTATAAGAATGAGGAGAGGGGAAGTAACTGCAGCTCAGAGAGGTGAAGTATGTTACCCACAGTTAAGTAAGTGGAGGAGCTAGGATCCAAACCATGATGTCTTCAGAGCCCAAGATCTTTCTTTGGAATCTTAACAAGCTGAGTGGTGGCTGAGCTGGCTGCAATCAGACTTCAATGCTTTGAGACAAAGGAATTCCATGTGTATCTGATTTGCTCAGATATCACTATAGGGAATGGGAATTCCTGCTCTCCACAAAACCTTATGGTTCTTTTAAAGTCTTTCCCCACCCCACCCCCTCTGTTGACATGAATGTGCAGTTTTGCCAACAATTAAGTGGAAAAGCCTCTAGGTCCCCTTTAAGCTTCTACCCCAGTAACGTTTAAAAGTATTTTCCCATTCTATTATTTCCCTTGAATTACAGTATGAGCATAAGTTGATACTGATGTGAGTGTGCGTAAAATAAAGGAAGTGAGACCCAGTAACAGGCAATTGAGAGAACTCTCTAAATCTCCCATCTATCGAAATACCATTTAGACAGAAGGAAAATGCCTTCCCAACCTTGTAAAAGCCCAAGGAGGATACATTTCTGTTGCATTTCCTTGCTTTGATTGGGCATATATTCACTGTCAAAGAAGACTTGATTTTCTATAAACTGGTAAGAAGTATAAAGTACTTGTTACAGCGACTTGGAAAAAAGCAGTGGCTATGGGAGAAATACCAGATATAGCTATACCAACAGACACTTGTTTAATGTCTATTTGTTTTTGTTAATTATCTCTGACTTCCGATGACCTAAAAATACACCAGTTCTTATTCTTCATTAGGCATAGCATACTTAAAACTATAAACCTAAAGCCTACTGAATCCCAGTCTTCACTCTTGCTTTGGGTTCTGTGTTAGAAATCCTAATGTCTCTGTGACCAACAAAATATGAAGACAATATTTATCTACTTTCGAATATCAGTTTCAAATATCTGCTAAAATGAATTAGAAATCCATTTGAAAAATCTTAAAATATTATTTAAATGTAAATAACAGTAATGGATAAATGTCAAAATGAAATCAGTTCATTGATTGAAGTTTTCAGATATAAAACGTTTAACTCTCGCCTCTCTCCTCCTCCCCCAGCCTTTTTTTATTCAAGGAGGCAGCATGGTATAGTGACATGAATAGTCTGGATCAGACAGTATGGGGTCAAAACCTCACTCCCAGTACCCTGCGCAAATTTCTCATCCTTTCTGTGGCTCAGTTCCCTCATTCGTAATATAGTGATAACAATAGTATCTACCTCTTTACATAGATGTAAGGATTAATTTTATGCTTATAAAACAGTATAATGACTGGCACATAGTACACATTTGATTATTAGTAGCTATTTGTAACTTAGCATTTTATGGAAAGTTGATTCTGTTATTTATGCACAAGCTTGAATGGGTGCTTGTTGAGAGGTGCTAAAATGATTTACAAGCTGCATCCTACAGAATCAAGCCTACTTCCAACACTGTAGAATGCACTGAGCAATTTCCTCAGCAATTAAATAACATTTGTCACACCATCACATGGTGAATGTTTTACCTATCAGAAACCAAGGTCTCTGAAAATACTGTGAGAACCATAGAAGCCTACAACTTAGCATCTGGGAAAAAAATTCCCAACCAGGAGTCTTATTTCTCCAAAAGGTTTCTTTTTATAGCCTCTGTTATATTTCCATCTCTTGGATATTTTTCTGCAGCTTTGCAGGGCCCACCCATTTTAAAATGGTTAAGTTTTCCAAAGTCTCATAGAAAGTAGGAAATAAGCAAGAATTTGATGTGCTCTTCAGCTCTATCACTAATATTCATTTGTTCTGCAATTTCACCTTTCAAATGAAGAGGAATTAAAGGAGAGGTAATGGGAGGCTGCATGTTTCAGAGAGGACCATAGCTGGCTAAGAGAAGGCCCAGCCCTGCTGAGTATCATCTGAGCAGGTCTCAGGCTACAAGTGGTGGCGGCTTCTGCAGTCATTCTATCAGGCCCAAGAATGATCAATTTTTATAAACAGAGGAATTGATTTCCATGCTACCTTGTTCTGGAGGCAGAAACTGTCTTCACTAATGGACTTTTGAAAATGAGCTGAATCCTTGTCAAAAGCGTGTAAAATCCTGCTCTGCTATTAGCATTTGGCTGGCAGGAGCAAGTAGCATTTGTTCAGGATGCTATGGACTGAGCCAGCACCAGAAATAGACTCCATATTTTCGGTTTAAGTCGGGCAGATGCTCTCTACAGGGTCACTTAATTTCTCAGAGTTCTCTAAAGCTGGGATGAGAAAAATTTATATTTAACACCTTCACCAAAGCTTAGTGATAATGCTAAAATTCCTGGAATTTATTCAAATAAAAAAACAGAATATAATATCTTGAAATAATAACCACAATAATTATGTGGAGATTGGTTTGTTTTCTTTTTAACTAGTTCTACAAATAAGGTAGATGACAGCTGTATGAGAAGATTCAAGGAGCAGACCTTGCCATGGTCCAGGTCTCAGGGCAGGCAAGGTTTGGTTGCTGGGTGGGGGGATGAAGAAGAAAGCTCAAGAACACAGTCCTGGCACAATTACAATCTGGGGGATGAGAACCTATTCTCAGAATTCGTAAGAGCAAAGCAGCACAGATAAAGTATTTCATTTTGAAATATTTTCCCCCTCTGGCATCATATTCCTCAAATTAAGTATCTCAATATGGTACTGTCTTTATTGAGGAGGGTACCTAAATAATGTTCTGTATGTAGTTGTCTTTCTAAAAACTTTTTCAAATAACGTGAAGTATTTAATTGGGATTTGGAGAAATCCCTTCACTTTCTTATACCACCTATGATTTAGCTCTATTTCCCAATTTACCAGGCCTGAGAAATATTGGGTGGGAGGGAAGGCAAAATAACATTCATAGCCATCCAACCAATTCCCCAGGAGAGAATAATGACATCTAGTGAGGAATAAACAACAGAAGATAATTTGGTTTTCACCTAAACATTTCTATTTTTCTTTAGAACACACGGAGAGAAATGAAGAAAATGTTTGCTTTGCTAAGCTAACGAAGCCTATCAAACTAGCTGAAATCACACGTTACATATGTGGGTTTTAAATGTGTTTTGGTGGTTAGGGTAAGGACTGGAAATTAGCTCTGCTCTTCATTCTCAGGGGAGGAAAGTGGCTATTGGAGGCTTATGGAGGATTGCCTCGATAGATTTTTTTTTGTGGATTTATACCAGGGAGAAAATATTTCTGAACAGAAAATATCTGGGAGGGCGCAGTATTTTCTCTCAGAAGGCTGTGTATATGTGTGTTTCAGAAGCGGTGCGGCAAACAAATTTCTCAGGCAGTGACGGCTGAATCTTTCTTTGTCTGAAGCTGTTTCCTCCAACTAATGTCTCCCGCACACCACCCCCAATCCTTTCTCGACATCCTGCCCCTCCTTTACAGTCTGGTTCAAATCTCATCTCCTTCAAGAGAAGCTCTGAAGATCCCCTCAGAATTAATCACTTTCCCTCCCAAAGCATATTATTTATCACTCCTCCCAAAGCATTCACCAGTCATATTCTTCATTCATATTCTTGCTCAATTGTGAACCTCAGAAAGGTATGAGCCTTATTTTCCTTTGTGTTTCCTTCACTCCTAAAATACGGTCCTTCATACAACGTACGCTCTACAAGTGCTTGCTGAACGATTAACTTCTCTGCTGGGAAAAACAGAATTGGAGAAGGGGCAATGGAGGGGTGTTCTCCCCTGTGCTAACACATATGCGAATTCCTAGTGTCTTCTTGGTGGGAAGGGAACCGGGAGGCAGGCCACTGATCTGCAGGGCAAGCGGAGCCTGAGGATGGGCTGAGAATTAGGGAGATCAACCGACTCCTGGGAGTCGGTGCTCAGGTTCTGCTCCTAGCTCTGCCTGAAATTTCCAGTGGAAAGCACTTCATAATCGTTGCATGGTTTGGAGCCTTTATTAGAAAATCCCTTCATGTGACAATGTGCAAGTCTGTGATTCTCCTATCTCACCAGCAGAGCGTACAGAAAGAACTCTGATGGGAGTCAGAGAGACATAGGTTTGACGTGGATAATATACTCTACTGCGTAGGATTATTGTGAGGATTAATGAGATAATAAGCATACTTACCTGAGGACCTGCTACACACTTTGATGAGGGCCAGGAACTCAATAACTATCAAAGTCAGTAATTCTGCCTATTTTGTAAATATAAAATTCCAATACAAACACAGAGGGTGCAAAGCTAAAATCTTTAAAATAATGAGACACAGCCTCTATTCCATCAATTAAAAAAAACAAAAAAGCAAAAAACAAACAAGATAACCCCTAACTTTTCCTTAACCATGCATTCTTGCACTGAGAGATGGGTGACCTCCTAAAATGAAGTTACATCTCTATATATACAGATATAGATATTTATGTGTATATATACAAGATATATGTATCTATATAAGATATCTATACACCTATATAGATATCTCTCTGTATCTGTATCTCTGTAAGGATATCAGATAGGGCACTGAGAAAGGAATCACCTCATGAAAACAAATGCTACTCTTGCCTGTAAAAGGAAAACTGAAGGGGTAGGACGGGTCAGGGGAGCCGCAGGCACTAAAGCTTCTGGGGCCTAAGAGGGCAGTCCTAGGACCCCCGGCTGCACGTACCTGGAGCTTCTTGTCTGCGATGGGGGACGACCGTGACCTCACGTGGACCGGGACGGCCAGGACGTCTGAGCGCTCCAGCAGGTCCTCGGCCGACAGGGACTTCCCGGCCCTCCCGGCCGCGGCCCCCCACGAGGAGGGCTCCTGAGGGGTCCTGTGCACCCTCTGGGTGTCCTTCAGTCCGCCGTCAGCTCCACCGGGCAGCTCCCTCGGAGCTTGGTCCGCACGTCGCGGATCCCCGAGGCGGCGGCTGAAGGCGAAGGAGCCGCTGCGGTCTCGGGGGGCCCGCGAGAGCTCCCCCGCCGCCGGCAGGAGGGCGGTGGCATCCCTGCGGGGCTGCAGGCCGGGCTCCCGCAGCGAGCTGAGGCTGGAGGCCGAGGCGAGGCCGGGGCCCTCGGGCGCCGCGGGGCCGCTATGCAGGTAAGCGCTCTGCGCGCGCTCCCGCAGCGGCCCGGGCTCCTGGGCGCCGGCGGCGGCCGAGGGCCGCTTGCCGGTCTTGCGCTGAATGTAGTCGGCCAGGGCGCTCTGCTGGAACTGCTTCAGCTCGGGCCCCGACAGGCTGAGGGTGGAGCAGGCCTTGCTGTCGCGCTCGAAGAGGCGGCGCCGGTCGGCCACCGTGCTCTCCGGGAAACACAGCCCCCTCCTCGGCGGGCCCAAGGGCGCCGGCTCGGCCTCCTCCGAGACCCCCACCTCGTTCATCTTCTCGGGCTCCGAGTAGGAGCGCTTCTTCTGCTCGGGGGTCAGGCGCCGGCGCGGCCCCCTCCGGGCGGCGAGGGGCGCGGCCCGGGCCGGCTCGCCCTCGGCCGGGGTGACGCTGTGCCGCTCGCGCGGGGTGTGCGGGGACGGGGAGGCCGGCGCCTCGGGGCTGCGCAGACCCAGGTGGGCCGACGCAGGCCGCGGCCGCCAGGGCTTCGAAGCCCCAGGTGCCCCCGGCTCGAGGTCCCGGCGGCGAAAGGAGGTGGCCCCCAGCACGCGGGACTGTGCGTCCTTGATGCTGTTCCGGTAGGCGCGGCTGAAGGGGGCGTCAAGCACGGGCGACTCGGGCGAGCCGGTCCTGTGGTCCCGCCACATGGCCTCCTTCTCGGCCTCGCCGAAGAGCTGGAAGGTGCTCTGGCTGCGGACCAGGCGAGTGTCCCGCCTCGGGGGCTCACCGCCTCGGAGTGGGGGGCCACGGCTGCCCTCGGCGCCCCTCCTCAGCTGTGGACCACATGGCTGCCAGGAAGTGTCTTCTGGCTTCAGCTCCCCGTTTTTGAAGTGCTGCTCCCCATCGCCTAGGGCTTCACTGGATTCAGAAAAACGGATATTGGCTTTTGTCTCCTCGAAGTCATTCCCAGAAATATTGGAAGTTGGGACCGTCCTGTTGGGCCTATAGTTACAGCCATAACTAGAGCTGCCCGCACTCGGGGGTCTCTGGCTCCCTTGCTCTCGCTGCTCAATCTTGGAAACCTTCTCCAGCACCGAGCAGTGGGGCTTCCCATACTGAAAGCCCTGCAGGGCCGAGGCGCTGCCGGAGCTGAGCCTCCTCCGGCCCAGACTGGACGCCTGCTGGTGGGGTGGCGAGTGCGGCTCTTCATACCCTGGGTCTGAACTGTGGAACGAGACCAAGGTACTGGTTCTCCCCTCTGGCCTTGGATAAGAAACTGGCCTGTCCAGATGGCTCCTGTGATCAGGAACAGCTTTCCTTCCCGAATCTGCCTTGGTGTTGACTGCACAGGTGGGCCCGCCATCCACGTAGCCCTCCTGGGCTCCCCCTCCTAGCTCCAGGCTACTTTGCCTTCTTAGACTCTCAGGAATGTTCTGGAGAGAGGAGAAGGCTGACTTGGTCTTGCCAAAGTTGCTTGACGGGCTCTGGCTTAGGCCCTCTCTCTCCAGCCTCTGCCGGAGGTTGGCATTGTGGTCTTCGTGGAAATTGCTCTCCCAAGGCTCCGAGGGCCTGGAAGATCTCTTGTCTTCACCCACTTGCCAGGCTGGAGCCTGAGGGGATTTGAGGCTGTGGTAACTAGAATATGGTTTGTTGCTGTGGGTGCTCTTTTTCTCATTGGGATATGGGCTGTTGCCCTGGAGAGGGGTGAGATGTCTCTTCAGGGATGTATCCTCCTCGTTTTCAGGCACTGAAGGGAAATGGACTTTATAGGGGACACATTTGGCTGAAGTTTCAAGTTTCCTCTCTACTGAGGACACTGAGTCATGTTCTAGGGGTGGGTAGAAGGCAAACCCAGGCCTACCAGATACATTTTGGTTCCCATTCTCATCAAGGGTCGCCATCTTGTCGCAAGTCCCCTGAGGAGCTGTATATCCACTCTCCTTGGCCAGTGCAGGGTAGAGCGTGCCATTACTACTCACGGAATGCTGGGGCACCTGGGCAAAGTGTGGCTCCAGGGAAGGTACTGGGTAGATGCCAGTTGGCAGCAGAGGTTGGCCAGGTTGGGCCTTCTGGGTGTAATTATGCTTGGGCTTCACTGGGGGGCTGTTTTCTGGACTCTTCTCTAGCACAGTATGCAGCTGTTCCTCTATGAAGGGAGATTTCAGGGATCCTGCAGAGCTTGCCTGAGGCCGGCAGAACCGTTTCTGATCAAGGCTAGACAAGGAGCTGGGCCGCTCTCGGTGCCGAAAGGCTGCATAACTGTCACTCCGAGCTGGGGGCAGGGGCACACCCCCTTTAGGAGGCAAGTTGTCAGTGGCAGTCTCCAAGGAACTGGGGCACTGCTGGCTCCAGGATGGGGGTGGCGCTCCCTTGCCCCGAGGACCATTATGCCATTTGTCATAGCCCTGACCATCTGCTGATGCTTGGGCTTCCCGACCTTGAAGAAACAGGGCAGAAGAGTTCACCTCATATTCTGCTGAGACCCCCCTCCGGGGATCATAGACTGTCTTGACATAGCGAATGTCTGCCTGCCTCATCCCTTCTAAGAGGCCACCTCGAGCAGAAGTGGTGTCCATGGAGCCTGAACGCTCCCGCCCAGAGATGCCAGGGGGTGGATACTCTAGGATGCTAGAACTGGTGGAGAAGGAGCTGTAAGCCGAGTCTCTCTTGTTATGGAGGTGGCTGAGCTGGTCAATGCTGCTGGTGGACTTTGCAGGGGAAAGAAGATGGCAGGGTGGATATCCCCCACTGGGCTCCAGGCTCTCCATGCTCCCCTGGGAGCTGCACTGGTCAGGGCTCCGTCTCAGATAAGCATGGTCATAGTTGGAGAGGTCACTTGTCGAGGAGCTGGAAGAACGGGAGACAAAGCAGTCAGCATCACTGAGCTGTTATCATTTAGTAGGCTTAGGCACAGGACCCAGCTTATAAACGTAATCTTGTGCAAGATGTTTGGCTTTTGGAAGGGTGGGTGAAAAGGGCCATATTTGGGCCTTGCTCGGCCTCCCTGTGTGTTGTCACCAGGAGTAATTGCCCAACACTGTAACCTATGTGCCTCTAATTAATCACCCAAGCTTGCAAGGGGAGGGACAGAAGAAGGCATGTGGCCTTTGGGCACAGGCAGCACACTGATTTCATTTGCTAATTGCTGGAAATGACATTCTGCACGTGCCAAGAAATGAGAGAGGTGGGGGAGGAAAGAAGAGAGAAAGAGGATGAAGGGTGATTGAAACGGAAATTTTGTGTTTCTTGGGGCTGTTTATGGGAAGAAGGGGAAAAGCTTAGTAAGTGACTAGGCACGCGAACGGGTGAGGGAGACTTTGAGTGCACATGTATATGTTTTTAGTTAATATCTTTCCTTTTTATGGAATTGAAGGGCTACATCCTGGCAATCTTCCTGGAATCTCAACTGTACCAGAGACAATTTGTTTGTGGTGAGAAAGCCAAACATGAAGCTGAATGAGAGAAATCACAGTCAGAAAAAGCTGATGCGAGAGGGAAGCTGTGTAAGAAGTCCTAATCACAGGAGTCCATCACCTATGGATGGCTTCCCAAGTCTGACGAAGGCTCATACACTTGGGAAGGTAAAGACCTTCTATTCAACAAGCTCCTCTAGGTGGCTTTCAGAGCCGGCCTTGGGGAAGGGGAATGACTCTCAATCCTGGCATGGCACACCCCACAAAGTCGCCTCAAAACAAAATTACTTATAATTAGCTTTAATTATAAATTCAAAATAGACTTTACCCAGCATGCTGGGGGAGGGGGGCATTTTGGAAGGAATAAGTCGTTCAAAACTCAAACAGCAGTCTCCGTAGTTCAAACATTTGTGACTCACTGCTCTCTAAAGAAGGGTACATCACTAAGAGTTCTTGCCTGAGTTTCCATTCATTTAAGGCTCTACTATTAAAATTCATGGAGCTATTATTATATTTCTAGACTTCATGTAAGTAGATATGGTGCCTTATTGGCTGAGCATGTGATAATACTTTATGGCTGGACTAAATCTAGAATATATGGCAAGAGACTAGAAAGGCCATATTCTGAGTCAAAACTGGTGCTAGAATTCAACGAAGACTACATTTGCAGCAACTCACCTCAAGAATGTAATTTTTCTCTATCAGAGAAAGTCAACTTACTGAATGGAGCATCCTACTTTGGGAGGGACAGGTATCAATTCAAGGGAGAAAGGAAGGGAACAGCTCGCAAGCCAGCCAGACCAGGGAAATGAGTCCTGGCACTCAATGGCATGCATGGCAGGTGTCACTGCCAGATTTTAACCCCTACCCCCCATTCCCCTGCAAATGAAGAGGTTGTGTTAAAAATGCACATGACATAGCTCAGTTGAGGATAATTCCATACGACCCACTTATGCTTCCCTTTGTCTCCTCTAACAGAAGATTCAGAGCTAATACTTTGAGGGGAAATGGAAACAGTAGATCCCATAAGGGCTGTTTCATTCACCAATTCTATGCAAGTGGTAGACACTACTTAATCCTCCTTCCAACTGCTGAGAATTTTAGCAGTCTTCCACCAAAAGGATAATTCAAATCTAACTAAGGAGCACACACACAAAAAATAAAAGTAAATAAACTGATGGGTTAACTGAAACACTCACCTTTGAGTGGGAGGAAATGTCATCACTACTCTATCTCAAAATACAGAGATGGTGTCTAGAAACATGAACTCTCTGCTATACATCTCTCTAGCCAGGCAGAGCAAGGGTAGAGTAGGTTCCTTCCCGTAGCTAAAGGAACCTCAGGAGGAATGTGTCACGTGAGGACTTTTGTGCTGTGCTCTTCCCTCCTACTTGGGGAGGGCTCCATCCTCTCAGAATTCCCTTTCCCAAACTGACTGGGACTATGACCAAGTGACATATGCCACGCCATAGAGTGCCCTAATGTTGCCCTCTAGAAACAAGTTCTTCTACCACTTTCTGGAAGTAGTTATTTTGATTACCGTTGCCATTCCTGCTTCCAAGCTGGCACTTTATTTATTTTTTGTGAGGAACATTGGCCCTGGGCTAACATCTGTGCCCATCTTCCTCTACTTGATACGTTGAACACCTGCCACAGCATGGCTTGATCAGTGGTGCATAGGTCCGCAGCTGGGATCTGAACCTGCGAACCCCAGGTCACCGAAGCAGAGTGCGCAAACTTAACAACTATGCCACCAGGCCGGCCCCAAAGCTGGCACTGTTAATAGTGGGTAAGAACTTGGAATGAAGGTCTTAAATCCCTGCAATAGTTCCAGCTCACACAGAGATAGCCTTACTGTCAAGACGAGTGCGTCGAGTGTGTCAAAGTTCTTACTGTGGTCTTTCTTCCCCAACCTCTTTTTCTACTGTTCTCGCTTGCTGCACTCTGGGGTGACAGCCTCCTCCTTACTATAACTCAACCCATGAAATATATTCCCACGCCAGGGTCTCAGGGGCTTTGTACCCACTGTTCCCACCACACGGAATGCTCTTCACCTGGCTCACTCTCTTCCTTGATTCAACTCTGCATCAGAGAAGACTTCTGGAACTCACTATCTAAAGAGTACCTCTTCTCTCCTTCCTCCCTGTTACTGTGCTTTATTGTCTTCACAGCACTTACTGCTACCTGATGTTACATCATGCCCCTGTGGTTATATGAAGGAGACTTCAATTGTATCTACGATGTTTAGGATCTGAAGCAGGTATGACATAATGTTTGTTAATTCTGTGGTACATACATGCATTCTTATAATGTTACTCTCTATTTTGTGTACTTAAAAGCATTTTCTAAATACTTAGAACACAGCAAAGAGCACAAAAGAAGTGTATGAAAACGTTTCCTAAAGTGTACCTACAGAACGTTAATTCCTTAGATGATCAAATGTGTTTGGAAAATACTGGGCTAATAAGTTAAACAATTTTATTTACTGTAAGACTTCTGAGTCTTTAATAAACTATTGTTCATGGGATGTTCTAAAAGGAAAATATACTAAGCAGTGTTTTCTAAACTTATTTGACCCTAGAAACTTTTTTCCTAGGAGCAACTAATGGATTATTAATCCATGGAACACACTGGGAAACAAATATTTTAGGGTGGGGGCTTTTTATGTCTTGTTCAGCCTTGTACCCTCAATAACAAAATCATCTGAGACATAGTAGGTACTCAGTGCATATTTGTTGAATGAAGGAATCAGTGAACAAGTACTGGTACTTTAGTATCCTCTTCTGAGGAGTCTGGACGACATGACTTTTCAAGATCTCTTCTATAGTACTTTAATACTTTAGGACCATTGCATGAGATTTCTGTAGGACAGCAAAAAGACCATGACGGGGGTCTGACGGGAAGCAGCTGAAATATTATTTCAGTGAAATTCCAGATCCAAGCCAGCTTGCAGACAGTTAAAATTACATGTCTTCTGTCTCTTTGTATTTCTCTCTCCCTCTCTCCTGCCCCTCCCCTCCCTCCAGCTCCCCCATTCTCCAGCTTCTTCATGAGAAACAGATCCATAAATTTAGGACTGAGACAGGTTTCTGGAACTAAATGACGGCTGTCAGAGGGATGCCGACCAATCGATTCGGCATACTAGACCACTAGATGCCACTGTGCTCCTCAGAAACACGCCTAGAGTGCTTCTTCATCTGCAGCTGCCAGTGCCAGACCTTCTGAGCAGAACAAGCCCTCAGCCAGGGCTGCAAGCCGAGGCATGGAATAAACAGACCACAGGATGATGTGTGCGGGGGCAGAACAGAACCCACACATCTGTAGCATTTTGGGTAATCTGAGCTTCCCTTTCTCCCTTTGTACCCCACACAGTGCTTTTGTGCTGACAGTCATTGTGTCAGGGGGAGCTGTTCTGAAGTCTGAATTAGAGGGACAGAGTGGGAGATACAGGACAAGGGCAGATCCACCCGCCTAAACCCCTCTGGAGGTTGGGATGGGGAGGAGGACACAGGAGGTGGGGAAGTGCAGTCTTCAGAATATTGTACTTCTGATGCCAACTCTGCCATTCTCCTGAGGCCTCTGGGAGCTCACCATAGTTACCATAAGCAGGTATTCTAAGCACTGATTGCAGTAGTCTTATTTCTGCCTTTGGGCCAGCATGTTTTTTAGGTCACAGTATGACTTCAGATTTAGGGCCTCCTAAGAAGGTTAGGGGTCAGGAAGGCTCCAAAGGGCCTCACTGTTCAGGGGTACTCTGTCAATACGCACTTGCATTTTGTAAGTGTGTGCTGGTTTATGCCATTAACCTTGAAGTTCATTATCAGGTTTCACCATGCCTCTAGTTAAGTCTTCAGCCTAATTATTATAAATAGTTGTCATAATTATTGAGTGCTTACTGTGTTCCAGGAACTGCACTAAACATTTTACATGTTATTTTGTTTAACCCTCGCTAGGATGCAATGAGATATATATTATTAATTTCATTTACAGATGAGGAAACTAAGATCAAAGAGGTTAAACGATTTGCTCGAGCTCATGCAGTAAGTGGTGAAGTTGAGATTTAAACCTAAGTCTGACTTGAAAGCCCAAGCACCTTGCCATAATGCTGTCCTCCCGTCACACTGTTAGACACCCCTACACCTAACCTCCTAAAGGCTTCCACACGTGCAAGCCCACAGACCAGGAGCACTGTGCCTGCGTGGAGGTGGGCCCTGCTAGGGGACCTGTTCTCTGAGCACAGATGGCTCAGAGGGTGAGAATAAATTCTTTCCGGGTTATTGAGAGGGACATGGACAAGGGAGAAGAGTGTCTGTAACAAGGAGGAAATTATCTCTTGCTGTGGCCTGCAGCCTACCCTAATACACTGGGAGCCCTGTCCACCATGAGAGGTCTAGGATTTGGCCCTTGATTTGACCAGACATGAGTGTTAAGCGCCCTGAGTCCTGGCCTTGCCACATGCGTAGCCAACATCTGTTAGTTAAGTAATCCTTCTAGAAGCCACTCCCCCCTCCGCTGACACACACATGGATCAGCACTTGCATCTCATTTATATGTAGGACCCACATTCACTTGACCCCCCCCCCCAGCTGCCTACCATTACTCTTATCCAAGCACTTCCCAAAAGCGATGATCAATGGAGTCCGGCTCCCTGGGATCAGAAGATGGATTCCAATTTGCAGGGGTTCCAAGTCAGTAGTAAGTGTGGGGGAGTCCTGGCTAAGTTTTTGAACATGCCTGGGGAGTCAGGTTTGGCTCCCCGTCTCCCCAGTCCCTCTCAATTGTGTAAGGTCTGATTGCTTCTCCCACAACACTTATGGTGGCTCTGCTTTTTTATGACCAAACTTGACTGACACAGTGACCAGAAAGGCCGAGGAAATATAACTAGTGGTCACCTGCAATGGCCTGGATTTGAGGCTTGACTCAGCTACTGATCAGTTGTTTGACCTCGGACAAATTAGTCTCTCCAGCCTTCAATTTCCTGTTCTGTAAAATGGCGTTAAGGATACTGTATCTGTTTTAAAGGCATATATGAAGAACCACGTGAGATAATGTACACACTGAGTGGGCCTCAGTGTTAGTTTTTTCATTCGGGGCTAAGTTGGATAACCAGCCTTAACAGAGGGAGAAAAACCAAGTGGAGAGTTCAAGACATGAAAAAAATCATGCAGATAAAAAACAGATACATATTTGACTAAAGAAGAAAGGACATTAAGCATTGAGGGAAGAAGTTTGTCAATTTTTCTAGTAGAGTGTTATAATGTGGAATTGAGAAATTTCTAGTATAGTGTTATAATGTGTAATTGAGAAATGTCTGACTGAGAATGAACAGACCCCAAAAATATCCCAAATGGCCAGCCAGTGCTCAAAATAATTCTGGCCTCCCTTCACACCAATCTAGCCCAGGATATGAGGATGACTCCTACACATGTTAGGAGTTTTAAGAGGATGAGGAAGGTAGTGGGTAGAGAGATTTAATACTTGGGGTGAGTTTAAGAAAATGTTCTCAAAACGGAAGAAAATGTTCTTTTTTGGGAAAAGTCATTTGAAAGAAAGAACCCCTGGGTCTCAGCTCCACTTACCTGGAATGGTAGCTTTGGGGCCAAGGAGTGCCAATCATGCTCTGAGATATTTGCATCATGCTGGCATCGGGTTGGTTCTCCCCAAATTTGGTTGAATGCCAAGAGTGAGGTCGGCCTGCAGGTTCACTGCGCCTGGGGAGACACAGGGAGGGACGCCCAACATTAGAAGCATTCTCAGCTGAGTCTCTTCACTAATATGGTTTATGGATTTTGGAAGCAGACTGCTGTATTCTCAGAGATCAAAAACAATCAAGGAAACACTGGAAAGTAGATCTTACTGTTTGTTTCTCTTACTTACCATTGCTATTGTCTACTTTATTAATATTTTTATTTTCCTTTTCCTTTTGACATAATTTCAGCCTTAAAATAAAAATGTTATAAACTTAGTATAAATAATTCCCACATAAACTCTAGTGTACTGTTGGTGAGAATACAAATTGGTGCAGCCACTACGGAAAATAGTATGGAAGTTCCTAAAAAAATTAAAAATAGAACTACTGTATGATCCAGCAGTCCCAGTTCTGGGTATATATCCAAAGGAACTGAAATTAGGATCTTACAGAGATATCTGCCCTCCCATGTTCACTGCAGCATTACTCACAATAGCCAAGATATGGAAACAACCTACGTGTCTGTCAACAGATGAATGGATAAAGATGTGGTATATATATATACAATGGAATATATTCAGCCATTAGAAAGAAGGAAATCCTGCCATCTGCAACAACTTGCATGGACCTTGGGGTCATTAGGCTAAGTGAAGTAAACCAGACGAAGAAAGACAAATACTGTATGATATCACTTAAATGTGGAATCTAAAAAAGACAAACTCAGAAAAAGAATAGAGTGGTGGTTACCAGGGGGCAGGGGGTGGAGGAAATGGGGAGATTTGGTCAAAGGGTACAAATTTCAAATTATAAGATTAACAAGTTTGGGGATGTAATGTACAGCGTGGTGATTATAGCTAATAATACTGTGTCACATACTTGAATGTTGCTAAGAAGAGATCTTAAATGTTCTCACCATAAAAAAGAAATGGTAACTATATTATGGGATAGAGGTGGTAGCTAATGCTATGATGGTAATCATTTTGCAATTTATAAAGGTATCAAGTCAATACCTTGTACACCTTAAACTTACACAATGTTATGTATCAATTATATCTCAATAAAGCTGAAAAAAGAATTCTCATATAACCTTCACCTAGATTTCCTGCATGTTAACATTTATTAATTTAAAGCACATGGAGTTACCTGGGTCTTTCTCAGCCTCTGCTTATCCATATATAAAAATGGGAGCAATAATTCCTTCACACCTCCCAAGGGACTTTGTGTGGATATATGGTAAAAGCTTTCTGGGGATTTTGAAGTCCTCTGTCATATCCTGATGCTGGATAAATGGTATTATTTTAATTTCTTGGTAAAAACTACATAAAAATTTGCAGCTACCTTGGTGTTAACACTGATCTAAGCTACATCGTATAAACAACATGTTCTCAATAGTTTCGCATTTTGCAAGTCAATGAGTTCAAGTTTTAAACATCTTGCCCTTATAACACAAAGAAATGACACAGCCAAGGGAAGAAGTGGGTGTCCTTCAGACTGCAATACTGAAGAATGAATTTCGTAAGGAGGATTACACTACTATAGAAGGTCAGAGACAAGAGAGCGTGGCTGTGCTTTATTTTTGGCAAAAAAGTGAGGTGAGCTATCAGGCATTTCATGCAGAAAACTTTTGAACTTGAAGACTGTAGGGGAATTTTTCTGCAGTTTAGAAACACTTATGGGATCCAGGAATCCCATATTTGGGATTTAAATAAATTAAATAAATCCCATATTTGGGATTAAATAAATATGGGAATCCCATATTTACAGGAATCCAGGAATCCACTTTGATATGTTGAAGATAAAGCTGTAAGTACACCCACCTATTCATTTTACATGAAAAAATAAATTGGCTTTTGTAATATAAATGAAAAATCACTCCCCCAAGGCCAATAAAATTTCAAGAGTGTTAAGTATATCAGAATAATACTAGCCCAGGTGTCAGGAGACTTGGGTTCTTACCGTGACTTTATTATTAACTTGCTATATGACCCTGTGTAAGTCACTTCACCTCCCTAACTAAGCCTTTATTCATCTAAAAAATTAAGACATTAATCAAAGGGGTTGGATTAACCTAATTTTAATCTGAAATAACATTTAAAATGTATAAGAGAGACATTTAAGGACTTGCCAAGAGAGATAATGGTGATAGGAAAATGGTCTTGTGTGAAGCAAGGGACACAGGCACAGGAGATGTGTAGCAGTCAGTGAATAAACATTTATTGAACTGAAGGATCCTTTAAGTCAGGTGGACTGATGCCTGGGTTGCTAGATGGGCCAGGGAAAGTGAGAAAAACTGACATCTCTCTTGATAAAATTCTGGGGATGGAAAGAAGCTGAAATGTGGCTCAAGATATCAGCTCTGAGGTCAGATAAACCTGAGTTCTAATCCTGATACCACTGGTTTTAGTTTTTGGATTTTAGGTAAGTTTCTTAACCACTCTGAGTTTCCTCATCCGTAAAAGGCAGGTTATAACAGAACCTATGTCAGAGGGTTTTATGTGAAATTAAAAATTAGATAATGTACCCCATACATAGTAAAAGCTCAATAAATGTTAAGTATAATTATCATTAGTCATTCATTATTAATGAGTTGACAAAGAATAGAGAGGCCAGGGAGACAAGCCTGTCAGAGATATCTAAAAGGAAGGACAGAAAAGGGGCTGAGTGAATGGAGGAGGAGAGGGGAATAGGCAGGAGCTACTGGTGGCGATGGCTGGCCCAGCTCTGAGCTCCCCAGTTAGGTATTGCTAGTCGATAATTATGGCAGAGGCTGGTCTGAGACTTACTGTGATCACAGCCTAGAAGCCCCTGGCCACACTGGTGAGGCAGGGAGGCTGCCAGGGCAGTGGCTGTGAGTTCTAGTCACAGAGGTACACACATGCCAAGAAGGAATAGACCTGGCCCACCTGGAAATTAGGAAAGAACTAAAGGAAATAGTAGCACAGCCTTGGGCTAAAGGGATGAAGCAGGATGCAAAATCAAGAGACCAACAACGGAAGCCAATATATTACAACTCATCTGGCTCCTTGCCCCCATACCTTTCCAGGCCTCATAACAGGTCCCAGGTAACCCATACCTTTGGGTTCAGCACTGTCCCAAAGTTAAATCAACCGTTTTCTCAGAGGGAGAAATCAGGGAGCCCTGTGGCTCAGTAACTTAGCACACGGCATTCTTGCTGCTAGTCCCACTCTGACATTGGACACCCAGCTCCCTAGAAACCAGGCTGATGCCTCTTCAACCAGTTCCTCGAAGCCAGACTACCCCCCTTGAGCCCCAGTTCCTCACTGACTTAGATTCCTGCTTTATCACCCAGTTCCAGTGACTAGAAGTTCTCCCTGGCACCCCAGGCCCCTCAGGGGCTGGCCCAAATCACACAGCCTATAAGTCCCGGAGTCAGGGTTCAACCCAGTTACATATGACTTCAGGTGCTCGACAAATATTATTGGTTAATCATACAGCAAAAGCCCAGAACTTAATGAAAAAAATATGAAGTCTTTTTGGCATGAGGCACCTGGAGACATTTCATATACATATCATTTTGGACCCAAATGGATCCAAAATCATAAGAAGAAACAACAAACTGTCCTCTTCCTGCCCCATGTTCCGGCTATCTAGAGTGAGGAGTTGCCAGGATCCCTCTCAGTAGTAGGGTGCTAGCCCTGGGACTAGGTACTGGCTTTGAGAGGCCGATGGATGTCAGTGAAGAGTGAACTCGGCCCAGCACCTGAGAACAGTAACGCTGAGGATGGCTCTTCAGCAGCCTCATCCCCCAGTGGAATCTTTTTTTTTTTTTTGTGAGGAAGATCAGCTCTGAGCTAACATCCACGCCAATCCTCCTCTTTTTGCTGAGGAAGACCGTCCCTGAACTAACATCCATGCCCATCTTCCTCTACTTTATGTGGGACGCCCCCACAGCATGGCCTGACAAGCGGTGCATCAGTGTGTGTCTGGGATCCGAACCCAGGCCACCAGCAGCAGAGCACGCGCACTTAACCGCTACGCCATGGGGCCAGCCCCTCTTCCCCCAATGGAATCTGCCCAGACCAAGCTAAAAACACTGGTGCTGAGAAGCTTTTCCCACTCAAGGGAAATGGATGGGCCCTGAAAAGTTCTATAGGCTCCACAGAAAAAAGATCCCTCTTCCAGGCAAGGAGATGAGGTGTGACATAATGCTAACCAATAACTTCAGGAGTTCCAGAGAAGCCCTCTAGCCTGAAATCTCGAAGGAGAAAAGAGAGGAGGTGCCCTGAAGTACAATATAGCTACCCAGGCTTAACATCAGTCAGTACACCTCCTTCACGAAGGATCAGACACCTTGCTGAAAGTTCTCAATCAGACTTTGAAGTATAAAAGGAGGCTGTGGGCGGAACAATGAAGATAAATGGAGCTGTTCCACCTAAGTTAGGAGAAGAAAATTGCTCTTTGTTCTCTGAAGACAACAGCAAGGCTTTCTTTTAAATGTAAGCTATCCAGACCTTTCCTTGGTTCCCTTCCCATTCATTTAGGGGACATCCGTAGAAACTTTCTACACGCCAGCCACTATGCTGGCACCTGGGATACAAAGAATAAAATATCATTAGACCCAAATAATTCACAGCACAGTAGAAGAGACAGCTAAGTAAACGGCTATAATACTGTGATGGGTTCCATAAACAGAGTACAAGATGCTCGGTGAACTCAGAGGAGGGAGTCATTAACATTGTGGGGTTAGGTCAAGAAGGCTTCACTTTTTACTACAGCATGAAAGATTTCTCCAGATGGAAGGGGAAAAGGAAGGGAAGGGCATCTAGGTAGAAGAAATAGCATGATAAATGCATGGAAATGTGCAGGAACACGGTACAAGCAACTCAAGTAGCTGGAGAGGAGATGACGAATAAGGGGAAGAGGAGTAGATGAAGGTGAAGAGGTAGGAGGGGTCAGATCTTGAGATGCCTCACTAAACGTTTTGGACAGTATCCTGTGGAATTGGAAGCCACCAAGGAACCTTAGCCAAGGAGGGGCATATTCAAATTTGAGCTTCAGGAACATATTGCCAATAACAAGAAGAATAAATTTGAAAGACGAAATTGGAGGCTATTGTATTGGCCAGGGTAAGAGATAATGAAGGCCCAGCGCTAAGGCAGTGGCAGCAAACTTGAAGAGATGACAGATCTTAGAGCTGCTGAGGAGGCAAAATGCCCAGCCTAGTGACCACGTGGATGTAGGTGGTGTAGAAGAGAGTATAGTCAGGGGGAAGGCTGGCCTTTATATTCCTAGCTTGAACTAGAATGATACTATTATTAACCTATATAAAGAACTATTAGATGGAGGGGGTGGAGTGGAGAGGGGAAGAAGGAAATAGAGTGGGGAAGTTGATGGCTCACTCTGAGGCATGCAAATGTGAGGTGTACGGTAGGCTGTAGGGTCTAGAGGACTGAAGTCTGGACTGTATATAGAAATTTAGGAGTCACAAACCAAATGGCCTTTGAGAAAAGGTAAGTTGCTTGGGGAGAATGCATAGGGAGCCAAAGAAAGTAGTTTAAGGATGAGTCTTTGAGAACAATCACAATTTAGGGGAGGAAGAACTGGGGGAATAGCCCAAGAAGGAGCTTCCAGAGAAGAAGGAGGAAAACTAAGAGAGTAGGAAAGTTTCACAGAATCCTAGGAAGGAGAACAAGGAGTAGGAACTGCCAACCATCCCAACTGCTACAGAGAGGTTAGTCTGATGAGGGTGTCCACTGGACATGTCCACTGGATTTGACAACTAGTAAGTTTTTGCAATGGAATGACAAGGGAAGAAGCCTGATTATGGTGGGATAAGAAGTGAAGGATAAAATGGAGACAGAAAGGGCAGATAATTCTTTCAAAAACTTGGCTCTAAAGGGAAGAAAGAGGATGGTAGCTAGAAGACTAGAGTGGGCTAGAGGGTAAAAAGGTTTTCTTCTTGCTGTGTTATTTTAAACAATGAGAAGTTTGAAAAAGTTTATATGAGACAGAGTATAAGCATGTGCAGCTGCAGATAGAAAATGAAGAGAATATGGCATTCCTTAAGACTCATGAGGAAGTAGGAAAGAATGGCATTCCAGAGCACACGAGGAAGGTATAGCCTTATGTAAGAGTAAAGCCAGTTCCACTGAAATGAGGAGGTGGTAAGATGTTGATGCTCTTAAGTATGTAAGGGAGCGGGTGGGAGGAAAGTTGAAGGGACTTCTCACCCAATGTCTTCTATTTTCATTATGAAGCCTAAAAGAGGGAAAAGTAAGGGGATTGATGTGGTGGGTTGGGGCTCAAGTGGCATAGTAAAGGAGGACTATAAGAGTTGAAACTGATTAGAGATATTTAAAAGATTTAATGACTAAGATATGGTCTCTGCCCTTACGGAGCTTACATTCCCGTGGGGAGACCAAATGAAGTAATCCTATAGTAAATAATAAATCATAGAGAAATAACTCCTACAGTAAAAATAAAATAAGTGCCCAAGACTTGCAATGCTCCGACCTGGGGGGCTTTTTCTCTGGAGGAGACTGGAGAAGCTATTTACCCTGAGGTAGGGGTGGGTGGGGTCAGATTTTATCACAAGTCTAATTACATTAAGAAGAACAGGCTGATTTTGAAACAAACAAATCAAAAGGTCCTAAAAATATATTCCTTTCTTTTGGACACAGAACATATGTTGGGAGAAAGCTTCTGAGATAAATCTTTGTTTTATAAGATTCTTCTAATATGTACAGCTAAGTGATGAAATGAGGAAAAAGAATGAAAAAGATGACCAAAATATAGCCCACCAACTCTCATACCTTAGTGGGGGGAGTGTAAATCAGTATAACCTGAACGAAGAGCAGTTTGGCAACATCTTGCAAAATAATTTTTTAAATAACATCTCCATCAAAAAATTGAAAAACAACCTAAATGCCCATCAGTAGCAGACTAGTTAAGTCAGCATTACATCCATATTATAGAATACTTGAGTATACTAAAAGAATGGAGTAGCTCTATACATATTGATATGCAAATATCTCCAAAATATACGGTTAAATGATAATCGTAAGATGCAGAACTGTACATACATTATGCTGCAGAGTGTGGGGGACAACATACATAATCACTTATACGTTTATGAATGTAAAGAATATTTCTGGAAGGATACTTGAGAAACTTGAAACAAATTTATAGGGAGGAAAATTTATTTTTCACTGTATTTCTTTTTGTAACCTTTGAATTGTGTACCACGTACATGTATTGCCTATTAAAAAGCAAAATATTTTAAAAACAGCTTCTCATTTAAAAAATTATAATTCATTGTATCTTGAGATAACCAAAAACTCAAACAGCTGTTTACTGACTTTTTCAACGACACAAATAATTTAATAAGCATTCCTAAAGAGCACAGCATGCTTTTTACATTTTGGGATCACTTTGAACTTTAAGATGATAAGGAAATATTTTCCTAAAGTACATTACATCATGAGCACATCAATAAGAGTTAGAAGACAATTTAATTTTAAAATTGAGCAAACCAAGTTTTGTGTATGGGTGTAATTCAAACAAAGCCCTTTTGTTGCATTCCTAACCACAAACAAGGAAGCTTAACTGCGTGGGATGGGTAGGCTGATGAAACTGGAACTAGCAAGTGACACGATGTCCTTCTTAGATGATTTTGCCCTAACCCAGAGACTCAGGAATGCAAAGTATATTTCTGAGTAATCTACAATAAAGCAGTTCAGGTGTTTCAAGAAGTATTCCTTGATCACCTACTCTGTGCCTTCTACCTTGCTGAGCTATAGCTGGAGCTCTGGGAGGTCACAGATGGCCTCAAGGAGTTTATAATCTTGTTGAGGAGTCTTAGACGCAAGAAAAAGTATTAAACAGATTCAGAGTATCCATTCACTCAAAAAATATTTCAGTCCTACTGAGTGCCCAACACCATTCGAGGCACTTGACGCATATTTTTTCACTTAATCTTCATACTATCTTTATGATATAGGACTATCAATGAGAAAAGAGAGACTAAGCCCACAGTCACAAGAGTGGTGAGCAGCACAGCTGATATTTAAACTTGGGCATCTGTCTCCAGAGCCTGTGTTTTTAACTCCTAAGCAATGAGCAGTACAAATGAGAAGGGTGGGTAGACTTAGGAGCCAGACAATAAGCAAATAAATAGGATATTTTCATAGAATTATGAGGGCTTTGAAGGAAATAAAACCGGGTAATGTGCGAGGGTGACTGAGGGTACTGCTTTGGGTCAGGGACAGCCTCTTTGAGAGAGTGACATTTGAATTAAGATCTAAATAATGAGAAAGAGTCAACCATGCAAAGAGCTGGGGGCAGAGTGTTTAGCACAGAAGGAACAATGAAATGCAAAGGCCTTGAAGCAGGAATAAATTTGGAGTTTTCAAGAAGCAGAACAGTGTGTGGCTGAAGCATTATGAGTGAAGAACAGATAGTAGGAGAAGCCGTCAGATTATACTGGGCCATGTGGGCTCTGGAGCCATTTTGGATATAAGCACCAAAAAGGTCACAGGCTGCCAGTGATCAAGAACGGGGTCTGAAGTCCGCCAAACAGCCTGGCAGTAGAGAGGGACTTTAGATGAACTTGAAGGATTATGCTTTGGATAAGTGGAGAAGGTGACAAACACAACTTGGAAAATAAAAAATTCTAAGAGCTAGAGTTAATTTTTTTGTTGGCGTTGTCCTTCGATGAGCTATAAATGCTGAGACTTTGCATGGGCTCTTCTGGGTGCACTGACATTATAAAACCATGCCAGCTAGCAACTGGGCATGAGTTGAATGTGTAAGAATACAAATTATACTCAGACTACCAGCACTACCAAATAAAACATCCTATTTCTTAATCCACTTACTAACCCACCCATCTGCCATCATTTGTTTAGTGCACAATGCTATAATAGACAACCAGGTCCACCATAACAAGGTTCTAGTCTTAACCTCCCAACCGAAAAACAGAAAGAAAAAATAATATATCAAAATATTCTGTAAATATTTGGTCTATCTGGTCTATCTGAATTAACATATCATGGATTTAGGTTGAGGGTCTTCATGATACACTTACTGAACACCATACGCTTAGCCAGGGATAAAGCAAGCTTCTTAAGGTTCTTTTTGTGTGTTGCTATTTTTTCCCCTATTGTTCCTCATCTATTTTTAAAATTATGCAATACTTCAAACATATACAAATGTATTCAAATTAATATAAAGAACACCCAGGTACTCATCACCAAAATTTATCAAATCTTAATATTTTTCCCATATTTACTTCAGGTATGCTTTTGAACAGGTAATTAACTCATAGTTTCAAAAAAAAGATCAAAGCCATTGAGAAGTCTTACTCTCTGTGTTTCCCAGCCCCATTTCTCTTCCTCCCACAGCTAACCACTGTGGTTATAACCACTGTGGTTAATTTCTTATGTATCTTTCCCAGTGTTTTGTTATGCAAATACAAGCAAATATGAATATATAATTTCACTTTGCCCCTTTCACAAAAGGAACCATATGTAGTGTTCTACTCCTTGTTTTTTTTAACTAACAATACATACTGGAGATCATTCTATTTCAGTACTTAGAGAACTTCCTCATACCTTGTTTTCCTTTTAGCTGCCTAGTATTCCATTGTGTGCATATATCATATTTATTTAACCAGATCCTTTTTGTAGATATTTTTTGTTTCCATTACAAATAATGCTTCAATGAATAACCATGTCCATATACTGCTTTCCACCTATGCCAACATATCTGCAGAAATTCCTAGAAGTGGCATTGCTGGCTCAAAGTAAAATGTGCTTGCAATTTTGATAGTTATTGCTAAATTGCCCCTTTCACACTTTAAAGAGGAAACAAACTCAATATGAACAATTAAATGTCACTGTACAAGTAATTTGGAGGGGGGGGTATTATATCTTCTTTTCTTTAGAAGAATAGATGATTCATATTTGAACAACAATGTCTTTTTAGGCATTTCTTGTTCACAGGAAAATGATGGGCCCCAAATACTGACGATACAAGTATACAGCAATTGGAAACCATGACAAAGTCAAGCTACACTGAGCTGCACTCATAACCCTTTTGCATTCACAGATCCAGATGGAAGTATGTCCAGAATAAAAATCACTCTGTGTTGACATATGTTTTTGCATGTCCACAGGAGACAGAAAAGCTCTTAAGAATTCTTATAAAAGTTGAAAAAACTCATCATCTTCCAAAATATTAAAAAAAGGTGGTAATTGTCCCTTAACACACCATTGGCAAAGACATTGTTTTTGAGAAATCCCTTACCCCTTCATAGCATCCCTAACCTCTAGTTTCTATGATTACTGGGCTTTTCAAGGCTGAACCTCAGACTTTTTGGATTCACAGAAAAATCTAACAAGTAAACATTTCTAAGGCTTTTATAATTGCCTCACTAATATCTGTGTCTTAAAAAAGTGGT
This sequence comes from Diceros bicornis minor, assembly GCF_020826845.1. NCBI lineage: Eukaryota > Metazoa > Chordata > Mammalia > Perissodactyla > Rhinocerotidae > Diceros > Diceros bicornis. The sequence continues at coordinate 62,174,692 of NC_080747.1, read as the reverse complement.
TCGGTGGGAGGAAAGGTACGCATTAGGTAATATAACCCCATAGCAACAGACAGTCCTTCTGGAAAGAGAAGTTCTTTTTAAATGTCACATCCTGATAATATGCCCTGGGGACTTTTGGCTGTGACAATGGAATCACAAGCAAAAGTGAAGTCTGCTAACAGACATAAGACCCTAATATCTAAACTTTGCATAAAAGGCAAAAAAACCTTTTCTGTTAAAATACATTACCCCGTTCCTCCACACTTGTCTCAATATCCTTTCACTACTAATTTGTCTCCTCACCACCCTCCATTTGGAAACTTTTTTTTTAATTAAATTTTATTGATGACCACAAAAAACAATTACCATAAAATAGAGGAACTAGCAATGGGATGGGTGTCTTTCACTTAGTCACCAATGGGTGATGACATCGAAATGTTCTTTTCACCAATATTTCCCTCTTTTTATCATTCTCCCCTCAACTCTGACACATACAGAGGAATCAGAATAGTCAACTCTCCTTCCCACACTTTTGCATATAAGTCATGGCAGAAGTTACCACAAACCCTGTAACATCTTTGATCTGTAAGAGCACTCATCTTTGTCTTTCATTGACTTTCACACTCAATTACAACAGAATTATACAGCATCAATAGAATAACAGAAACTCTGATTATCAATAAATAATTTCTTCTTCTCAACTCTCAATTTGGGACCAGACATTTTATTTGTTGGAGGAGGAAGGAGGGACTGGCCTTCGACAATTTCTTCAGCTATCAGACAGTATGATTTTAGAATCTTCTCTACTACTTCTCTGTGCTATAGAATATGTTGCTAGAGCGCAGACAGGAGAAATCACTTTCATGCTGGTTTGTTGTCATCTTCGACACACAGACACCCACAAATGCACTCTCATGGATCTCAGAGAGGGTCAGATAGTTGACAGAGAACTAGAAATATTGTGTGTGCTCCTGAATTACTACCTTTCTTTGTTTTGTGAGGAAGATCAGCCCTGTGCTAACATCGGCCAATCCTCCTCTTTTTTTTTTCCGCTGAGGAAGACCAGCCCTGGGCTAATATCCGTGTCCATCTTTCTCTACTTTATATGGAATGCCACCACAGCATGGCTTGATAAGCGGGGCGTCGGTGCACACCTGGGATCCGAACTGGCAAACCCCGGGCCGCCACAGTGGAGTGCGCGCACTTAATGCTTGCACCACTGGGCTGGCCCCCATTTTTTTTGTTTTTTTTTAAAGGAGAAGTTGCTTGGGGCCTCTCCCAGAGGACTCCTGTGGGATAACTTAGGAGCAGCTCAGCAGGGCACTGGAAAAGGTATGTATGGTTCTCCTCCTCCACCCACTGGGCTGCAGAGCTGAGGGGCGGGAGAAGAAGAGTACCCCGACTATGGCTGGAAACACTTCTCCTTAATGTATAAACCCACAGAAAATTGCCCTTTGAGGGTTTAAAGCAGTCCAAATACCAACCAAGATATTTCAAAATCAAGCTAATTAATTTTTGTACGATGCCAAAGTACAAATTAAATTTCATTTGCCAAAACAAATGAAATTGTTAAGAAACGGGTTTTTTTTTTGTGAGGCAGAACCCTCACCTTTTGGTAGTGATTTTTTTCTAAACACCATTCCATTAAACGGAAACAAATAAATGCCCTCCAAACCTCCAACACTAAAGAAACTGAATTGTCTTTTGGAGTAAGTTTGATGCACTGTATTGGTTTTCTCCTCTCTATTTCACTTTCTCCTCATTTAGAGGAATAGGCCACAAATGAGAAATTAAAGACAACAAAAAAAAACAAAGGAAAGGACAGAAAGCATTTATTTTAGATAAAAACTTCAAACAATGGTCAAAAGATCATTTTTTAAAAATGATACTGGAAAAGACTTTTGTTCATTAAAATAAAGTTTTCAAATATTATTGAAATCTGAATGAAAGGAATAGTGACGTTTTTAAGGCAGAGAAGCTGAAAACTTGAAGAACGCTTGCTCCAGTCCCTACCTACCAATATTTTCATGATAAATTTTACAAGGAGGAGTTTAACTGCCACCACCAGTCACACATCACTTGACACTGTTGGGGAGAAAATAATAAAACTCAGAAGAATGTTCTCTTTTATTCACTTTCAAGTGAAAGAATGCCAAATAAAACTTGAAAAACCAGCCCTGTGATCCCTCTCTCTATATATGTTTTATAATATAAACAGTTCATATTTTCTTTTCTACCTTTTACATGGTATAACAATAAAATGAGTGCCTGTATAATAAAATAAATATTCAAGTCACCTTGAGATCTAGAACATTACCATGACTGTTGCATCCACCTGCTCTTTTCCATGTCATATTTTCTTTTAAGCAAAAGCATCCCTAGCTGCAGGCATTGGCATTAAGCATAACTCTGAACAAAAATTTTGAATCAAGATTATAGAAGGATAAAAGCAGAATTCAAATTACTGTGAATAAGGGAAAAGATAATCAAGTATTTAAACTTTCAATTGTGATGGGGTTAAATAATGTACAACTGGCAATCTCAATAAACACTTCTTTTCATTTAAACTCAAAGGTGAATAGAAGACCATCTCTTTTCTTTAAAATTGAATATATTCACAGGTTCTTTACACAAATTCTTCTTTACACAAATATTGGCAGTGAGAATAGAGAAGAACTTGGCAACTAGTACATAGATAAGTAGCCACTGCTTGTGAGAAACGGAAATAGTTACTCTGAATTCCCTACAGAAATGGGGAAGCAAAACCATAAGGTACACAACATAAAGCAACTGCTAATCTGAATGAGATAAAAAGCCACGCTAAATACGCACATCATAAGAAATATGGCAACTGTATATACAGGAGAAAGAATGATTGCATATTCCCACACAGAAATATTAATAGTACACTGAATCACATGAGGTGCTCAAATATTGAGAATTTTCATGACACTTTAGAGAAATGGGCTTAAATTCAATATGTGGTTGCTTATTTATTTTTCTTTATCAAGAGATATAGCACAATATCAAAAAGACACCTGTGAAAGGCTTGTCAGTTGAGAATCCTGCAATGAAAGATTCTAAACCTCATTCTAACACAGGAGTAGACTTACCTTGTGGCAAACAGTAACATCCTAGATAACAACCCTCTGGCCAACTGAATGTCACACTCAGGAGAGGGATAAAAAGCCATTTCACCCTGCTACCGCTCTTTCTGCTCCTCCCAGGGTTGCAAAGTCTTCGCAACAACTCCATGTTCAGACAGCCTGAACCGCCCTGAACTTGCTGAGCTTCGTACAAGTGGGAGGGACTCTCATTCCCAATCACCTCTGTAAACTGGCCAATTAAAATTCAATTCCTGCTCTATAAGAAGGAAGAAGAGAAAGTGACCCTTAGTGACTCTTCCTGAGAAGAACCAGCATCTTAGACAATAGCACCCAGCTTAGAAATGCCAGAATTCTATTTTGTGGGCTGGAGGAGGAGGGAAGCACGGAAAATCATCAGCTGATAAAATGCATCAAACTGAAATCAGGAAGCTTCCTGAAATGATTTCTGCTAAACCAGCGCCCTCCTCCACATGCAAAAATGTCACTGTCTGCAAAAGTGTGTGTTAATTGCTGTAAGCTTCCCACAGTTTGGGAGGCTACTGAAGCAGGGTTCTCTGCTAACACCCACCGAGGCTTCCTGAGGCACGCTGTCCTGAGTACACTAAGTCAACAGCACAGGGACAGAACTCATTGCCAAGGGAAGTGAAAGTGCCAGCTGAACTAACCTTGCTGCCCAACTGAGAATGAATTAAGAGTCAAACCTGAGCTTCTATTATCCATTCATCTTGATTTACTTTACAGAGCACATAACATATCACCATGTATGGGTAAAAGCTTAATAATTAGATGAGACAGTTATTATAATAATGGTGGTGACTGGTGGCGGAAGGTAAGGAAGGGATGAGAGGTTACAGAGGAAAGCACTGGCTTGGGAAATCTTGAGTTTTAAGCTAGAACATTTTGTCTACTTTACCACTTCATTGAGCTACCCTACCCTGAGGCTTGACAGATTTTAGGGAGAAGTTTCTGCCAAGATAAATTTGATTACAGGATTACTACTGACAAGTTAGTTATGAGAGAATTCAGGGATCTAAGCAGGAAAGGAAGGATGGGATTGGATCTGGTAGAATATTAAGCCTTGATCCACTAAGAGCTTCTCTCTCTCTCTCTTTAACTTGGTTGTTTGACTAGTCCCTGTATACCTGGGGGGAGGGAGTTTCTTCCTTTTGCTCTTTCCTTTTTCTTATAAATAAGTGAGAAAATCCTTTCTGGCTATTTTCTTTATGAAAAAGGAGCTATATATAACTATGACCCATTGGACTTGGAATTGGCTCATGAGGTGACTCTAGCACTTTTCAATTCTACAATCAGTGTACAGGCTTCTGTGACTTGTCACAAATTAGACTAGCTCAATGCCCACTATTAACCTCCCACCTCAACACTTGTAAGACTACTAAGAAGATGATAAGCACATCATGTCTGCTCTCTCTCAGTGGAAGAACAAGACATCAGCATCTCATCCCTTTCCATATTTCAAAACAGGATTCAGATCTCAGCCAGCTTGAGAGAACTCTCAGTGACCAAAGCTAGAACAATTTGAGCAATAAAATAAATAACAGTACTATTGGATTATAACTCACAGAATAAAATAATATGATGGATTCCATACTGCTATAAATAGTTGAATAAATAAGTGGAGCAGAGAGACAGCTCTTCCTTACAGAAGAATTCCAATTAATAAATGTAGAAGGAATGAAGGAAATAGACTCATCTTTAGAACATTACAGTAATAATTATCACAGGCAGTATCCACCGATGGATGCTAAAATCAGTGAGAAAAAGTTTGAGAAGAAACAGGATATTTACATAGCCTCAAAGTTATCGCCCCCAATATATTTATTAATTACAGAGACAAATAACATTATAGTGGAGAAACCTGGCAGACTTCGCCTTAACCAAGTAATCAAGGTTAACACTACAAGTAATAAAACGTATGAACATCATGTAACCCCTGATAGGACACACAAAGGCCACATCACTTTCATGGTATTCTTGCCAAAAATGCATAAACAATCTAATCAGGAGACAGTATCACACAAACCCAAATAGAAGGCATTCTACAAAATAACTGGCCCATACTCTTCAAAAGTGTCAAGACAAAGACATAAAAGACAAAGCAAGACTGAGGAAATATCACAGATTAGTGGAGACTAAGGAAACACGACAATTAAACACAGCGTAGGATCCTGGAACAGAAAAAGGACATTAGTAGTGGAAAAAATGGTAAAATCTGAATAAAGTCTATAGTTTATGAAGTCTTGTAGTCTGTAGTTAATAGTATTACACCAATGCTAATTTCTTCGTTTCGATATTTGTACTATGGTTATACAAGATGTTAACATTAGGGAAACCTGGGTGACGGGTGTATGGGACATCTCTGTACAATTTTTGCCACATTTTTGGGTCTAAAACTATTTAAAAATAAAAAGTAAAAAACAAAATGGGCAGGATTTAGGATTGGAATATAATTGGATGAGAACCACTCCAATTTCCAAGTTCAGTTCTACATCAGTGACACGTGGGTTGCAGTGAGACCCCAGGGGATAGGAAAGCGTTAGGAAGTGGACTATTGTAGGGGCTTACAATATAGTTGTGGAGACAAGACACATACGTAAAATTCTTAGAGTATAAACAGAGCAAAAATTCCAGCCACAAGGATATGCGCAGGAGTGATGTGTGCAACATCTAGGTCACGCCTTTTTCCAGAGGAAATTGCTTGCCTCTCTGCTCCCTTGCAGTCTCCCTTCACACAGACACAGCACCATTTCCAGGCTTTGACCACGCTGATGAGGGCAACCCCAGCTTGTTTTAAAGACAATCTCCTCATGATATACATTCAGGTTCATTTCTTTCATCCACTTGTTAAAGCCTGTTTTATAAAATATTTTAATTTTTTCAAGCTCAAACCCAGGCCTGTGTGATTTCAGCGCGCAACCTCTGAACCCCACTTAGTCTCTGCTCTCATGGCCCTGGCTAATGGCCTACAATTACCTCCAACTGCCCCACAGCAGAAACTTAGGAGTCACACTCTTTAGTCCTTCTCCTCCATTCTCCCACCCTCATCTGCTATTGATCTGCCTCCTAAATTCTTCTCAAATCTGTCTCATCTCTTGTCCCATCACCACTTGCTTAGCTTAAGTCTTGATCATTTCTAAATTCTTCTCAAATCTGTCTCATCTCTTGTCCCATCACCACTTGCTTAGTTTAAGTCTTGATCATTTTCCTCCTAGGCTGTTGTAGTAACTTCCTAACTACCATGTTCTGGCCTCGAGTACTTCGGCACTGATGCTACATTAACCTACAGAGCCCAATGGAGTCTTGTTAGATAGAAGGCTCTGGTTCTCTACATTTTGAAGGTCCTAGGAGGCTGAAGAGAATAGTGATGACCTCGGGTTTCTGCTTCTTCAGGCTGTCCCTGGAACAACCTTTTGCCAGCTGGTTCTCTTGCTGTCAGAGCCCTTTGCGAATCTTGCCCTGTCCTCAATAGGTAAACTTCTTTTCAATCTTTTTGTCAAATGAAATCTTACAGAGAACCTTAATGTAGACACATTAAGGTTGTTGTTTTATTATACAAAACATAACTATGTTAATTATATTTGCATATCCATAAGCATGGATAACTGCATAAATCCAAATTTATCATGTTTACTTATTTATAACGCAAGTCAATGTGTCTACGTGAAAGAAGCCCCCACATTGAAATCAGGATAATTAACAACAGTGATAACCAACATTTGTTGAGTGCTTAAGATGTGCTGGGCACCACCTATGCGCATTACATGTATTAGCTCTTTCAATCCTTTCAGCAACCCTATGATTAGTTATTAAACTCATTTTACAGACTGTAAACTCAGAGAACTTAAATAACATGTCTGCAGTTACATAAGTGGCAGAATCAAGATTTGAATTCTATGTAGTCTGATTCCACAGACTCCATCTCACTCACTATATTATACTGTTCTTCATGCTGGCACACAGACTTACATGATGATGATAATAACCACAACACCATCACACCACCGCCTAATATTTATTCCACTTGATATTTATTTAGTTCTCGTTCCCTATGAGCAGGCTCTGTCCTAAGTGCTTTGAATACCTTACCTCATTGAATCCCCACAGTTGTCCTATGAAGCAGGTTCTGTTGTGCTGTTATTGAGGTAATAGAGTGTAGTGGCTATGAGCTTGGTCAAACTGCCTGAATTTAAATCCACCACCCCCTCACTGAATGCCCTTACACTGCTGCAGACTTCACAGGACTGGTGTCAGAATTCGATGAGACGTGCAGAGCCCCAGGACCCCGCCTAGCACAGGGACAGCACAGATAAGTAGCTGCAAATTTTTATTAGGCTAACTTGGCCATCTCAGGACATTCCTCAATTAGAGATGACAAGAGAAGTTTTAAATGAATATCCATTCCAAGATGAATGAATCTTGCTGTACAATTTAACACATTAGTCATTTCCAAAGTGTAAGACGTTGGTATACCGCCTTGAGTGTTTTTAATTATAGTTTTAAAAACAGTTGTGGATGCATTTTTTAAAAGTTATTTGAATCAAATGATTTGAGGAACCACCAGATGATCTCCCAGGAGCTTTAGGGTTCTTCAGGACCTAGTTTGAAAGCTGCCATTAAGACGGTTAGCCTTCTGAGCTCTGAGCTTCCATCTGACCTCCTTGTTCGGCCCCTCCTTACCTCTCACTAGCCTGTATCTTGACCAGCCTTGGCCCCCAATTCCCTCTTCCAGCAGCCGAGTGCCTTTTCTGAGCCACTCATTACAGACCTCTGTGCCCCTTACCTGTACTTCAGCCGAAGCTTAGCTCCTCCCGACCATGCTGCTTTCCTGTGCTGGGGGTCAGAGGTGAGGTGCTCTGGGCCGAAGGAGTCACAGGTGCCAGTATCTGCAGGGCCCGGGTCTGCACACGCATCTCTGGCAAAAACAGGAAAACAGGAAGTTGAGCGTGATGGTGTTCATGGGCAGGGGGCACAAATGAATTTAACAAGAAAAATGTGTGAAAATTAACCTTGGAGATAGAGCAAAGCAGCACAGCTAGGTGCAGACTTCTAACCCTGCACCCACTGAGGTTCTCTGCCTGAATGGCAGTGGATCTGCTACTGAGGGTCTTCATCCTTTCCCATCTATGTGTGTACAAAGCAATAAAGCGTACCTCCCAATCTTAGAATACCAGATTTTCCAACCAAGGGAGAAGATGCATTAACTATTATGAAGGTGAACTCCCCCAATAATTCAGTATCCATTGATAAGTATGTGAAAATTGGACTCACTGAAGCTAACTGTCAGACGAGGTGTTTCCCTGAGACCCAATCCCGCTGCCTCATGTCTCAGTTTCACTGAAAGGAGAGCGATCTCCAAGCAGAGCAGCCCTCGCTCTGTTCAGTGGGTGGCAGCTCAGAAGCACATGCCAACTCTTGAGCCTGAGCTATTTCAGATTGTTCAGATTCCACTGTGCTGGAGGCAAGCCTTTTGTGAGTCCACTGAAATCCACCCTCCCACCCTTGGTCCCAAACACCATCCTATAAATCTTTTCCTCCATATACTCCCAGGGAGTCAGAGAAAAATTTTAAGCCCTGTGTGGCCAACGTGTTCCGCCATGGGAACAGGCATGTCTCTTCTCCGTAGGAGAGTCTCAGATACTGAATTTCCAAATACCCCGACTGAACCCTTAATGCCTCCTCTTGATCAGACTGTCCCCTGCATCAGGCTCTGAAGCAGGTTTACCATCATTCCACTTCACTGGGTACTAGGGGTGTGTTTTCAACGCCTGTCTTCAAAGATCTTTCTAAGCCTCTGAGAGCCGACTGGTGGCCCCCGCACATGTCCTACAAGCAGGACTCTGGAGGAGGCACAAACACATGCTGTTTCTCCTCTTCATAAGCCTTGGCTGAGAGGGCACGGGATTACTGAATGACTACTGATTTCTTTTTATTTCAGGACATGGAAGGAGATGACCAGGGAGTCAACAGGGAGTTTCCATCTTTCATCTTTATTTTAGTTTTCATCTTTACCTTAGTGATATCTAAGCACCAGCACCTCCTTCTGTACTTGACTTTTCTCCCCAAATTTAGGATTCCTGGCTTTTAATATATTCAATATAACCCTAGTCTTGATGTCTGAAGCCCTGGTTGAGGTTCTGTCACTTAACGAACTGAGTGACATCTGAGCCTTGGGCTCCTCATTTGTAAAGTGAAAGTATGAAGCAGCGCGCATGGGGTTAGGAGCCTGGCTCTGGAGTTAGCCTCTCTGAGCTGGAGTCCTGGCTCTACCCACTGGCCAGCTCTGTGACTCTGTCCTCTCTGTGCCTCGGTTCTCTCATCTCGGAAGTGGGTGCAAAAGAACCGCTTTCATAGGTTGTTGGGAAACTTAAATAAATTAACTCAGGTACAGCCCTTAGAATAGAGCCTGGCACATATTCAGCACTCAGCAAATCAGCCACTATTATATACCTATCTTGCAGAGTTGCTATAAAGTTTCTAGATAATGTCTATTAGCTGTCTAGCATATGTCTATACATGGTATATGCTTAATTCGCTAATTATTTTCATTATTGTCTTAAACACTACCTTCATTTTAGAGCACCTTTCAGGTAAGATGTTATGTAAACTAGACACAACTAAAAAGACCTCATTTATACTGGAAATAATAGCAAGAAGAGCCTTGGCCAGAGAGTTAACACATGAAAGCCTCTTGCAGAATTTATCATGTGGTTTCCAATTAGGATTTCTCCTACAGCCCTCAGAGGCACCAACCCTCATGGCCATCTGGCTTAAGCTGAGGCAAAAAGCATATTCAAATATCTCATCATCAAATACACGAACGTGAACAGCACACCCAAGACCCCCCATTGGTACAGGCCATTCTGATAGCAAGCTGTCCTTTCCAGCTCTCCTCCAGAGCCTAATGTTGTGTGCTGCGGGAAAACAATAAGGCCAGGTCTGAGCTTTCACAAAACCTCTGTGGCATTTAATAACTTCCTCATTTTTTGCTTAAACCACCACTGTTGGCTCTGTCTTTTCTGCACAATGGCTGAGCCCTTGTCTCTTTCCTTTCCCACTCCCCCTTCCTGGGAGGCTCCGAGGGACGGAAGGTCCAGGGGTGCCGGCTGTCACACTGAAGGGCTGGCAGGAAGAACAGGCAAATGGGAAAGAGATGGGTACAAGAGGAACACGAGATCGTCTCATCTTAAGGATTTCTAATGCGTGATTCTTTTCAACTCTAGGAAAGCAGAGATCAGCACCCCAGCACTGCCCTCCATGGTCACATGTTGTCTTGCCACCTGCCACCTCCAGGGGACCAGCTGAGGTTAGCAACTGGGCCTGAGGGTTCGTGAAACCCGTAAAACACACATTGCTTGTTGCTGACTGCAACCCCCAGGCTAAGTCACGGCAGAGCCTCCCTGCTAATCCTCACCTCCCCCACCCTGGATGGGCCGGCTCCGGAGGCTCCTGAGCGGGACATCTGGATGCATCACACCAACTAGGAAACAGGCTGGAGAGAGCACAGGAAGATCGCCAGGACCCAGAGTATACCTTTTCTGCCTTAAACTCTTTCTGGAATAACCTGGACAACAAATAAACACTTTTTAATTCATGTGTTCTAACAAAAAGAAATTCCATAGTGAATCTGGGTGGAAAATAGTCCTGGAATGAGTGTTGGGAAGCCCACTGTCCCAGAAACTCCCACTCTGGAATGGTCCCTTTGCCCTTCTCTCTCCCTGCCAGTTATCTTATCTGCACATTGAACTCCGGCTGTCTCTGGAATGCACATTTTTCCACCCACCTGAGGTTACTATGCTACCTGCCTGACAAGAGACTGGAATCGACCAAGTCTGCAATGTGCTTTGATCTCATCAGGAAATGTTGCCCCAGTGGTGCCACATGACTGGGGCAGATGACACCAAGCCTTTCCTATAAAAGGATATGCATGCTTTCCCACCTGTCAGGAGTTATTTTCATAACTTCTCTTTGAAGGTGAGAATTAATGGGCTTTTTTTAAGCCCCATTTTCCAGATGAACAAACTGAGATACAGGGAGGTTGTATATCTTGGCTCAAACCACACAGAGAATCATACTCACTTGGAACTAAAATCAGTGACCCACTCACTACTCTTCCTTTCAGTTTTGCAGCTTCAAAAATTTTCAGTTTGTCACAAATTCTGTAGGCCTGGGACTTACTAACCCAGATTTTGTCAGAATGGGTGGAGAACGGTGATATGGGGCCATTAATTAAACATGCTACCAAATGAGCTTATTTTTACTTAAAAGATACTCAAAGGTACATAATTTTACTTAAAAAAGATACCCAAAGATACATCGTAGAAGCCTTGGAATCAATGAAACAGCTTCAAGTGAAAAATACTGAAATAAACCATCCAGCTCTCCAGCGTTAATGGGGTTACTTCCAGATCTGGAAAGGTACCACCCTCTCCTGGCTTATCCACACTCATCCCTCAGGTTTCATATTGGACATCATTTCCTCTGGGTGCCAGCCGGGGTGAGGTGACCCCCTCCGTGCTAGCAGAGGGGCACACTGACTATAATGTGCATTTCGAAGCGCAATTCACACCTTCTGGGACCACCCGTTTGCTGCCCCTCTCCTCTTCCACTACATGCTCAGCAAAGGCGAGCAGGCCAGCCCGCTGCAGGACACAGAGAGTTGCTCAATAAAAATTTGTTGAGTGAAGTAACTGCCAAATGTTCAATAGATCTGTAACTTTTCTTCCCTCCTATCTCCCTTTAATTCACATACTAACTTGCTGGCAAAACTAATGAAATGTTTTTGAGGGCTATTTTTATTATATTGTTTCTTGCTATTCTCCAGTCTCAGTATCACAAACTAGGAGTGATAAAACAGGAATCAAAGCTTACTTGAGGAGGGTTAGCAGGGGCTAAAGAAAATTATTGTGATCCAAAATCCCAGTACCATCTTTCTTCCCCAAATAGTTAACAAGAAATCAAGGCCAACCGCCTACATATTTCTACTTCCTATGATGAGTACATTCATATTTTCTCCCCTCATCCAATATGCATAACTCCTGAATATATACTGACTGCTTTACTATTTGGTATTTTAATAGAGTCATTAACTGCTTTCTGAACTGTTTCGGCCAATAGCAGACGAAAAAGTTCTGGATCATTCCGTTCCTGTGGCTCTCTTAAACACCATGAAAACTGGGGAAGGACTGGGGACTGGAGGGAAAGACATAAGGAGCTGGGCCAGGCCTATTAAAATGGTGTCTCCAGACCCCTGTAGTTTCTGGTTTCTATTGAGTTTAAATAGTTATATTTTGTCCCTTGGGGGGCCCGGGGGTGGTGGTAGAAGGAATCCTATCTCCTTGGCATGGACCGTTACAACCTTAGGGAAGTGCCTACCGGCCCACGGCTGGCTTTTCTTCAGTTTTGTGTTTTTAAACCACTTCACACACAGGACCTAGCAGTGAGTGGCTCATGGTAGGCAGACAATACAGATTTATAGAATGACTCATAGGAAATTGTAAAGAGAATAATTGTATAACGCACCCAAAATGGAGCTCTATGCCCTTAAACTCTTAAAGGCATTAAATTATTTTCAGTACACGTTTTGGGGAAGGTGGGGATCTCTTTTCTTTTAGTCACTTTCTATTTAGGTCATGAGTCAATTTCTTCATGGAAACAGCATTCGGTCCTAACTTTTGGTCCCTGTCATTCGCAGCTGGCTTTCATGGAGTAGAGAGGACCAGTGCTGGGGGACCATGGCCTAGCCCTTCGACAAACAGTTGGCACAGCTCAGTGCAGTTTTGCTGCCTTATGTTTTGAAGCAGCCAGAATGCTTTTTGAGATTAAGCAGATGGAAGTGCATTTACACAGGGCTAAGTTGTCCTCAGAGCCCTTTGCAGAAATTCCTCTGGATTTATGCTGGGTGCATGTGTGCACTCGTTTTCATAATTTGCCTTATGAAAAACCCTGTTCTTGGTTTCCTGTGTTTCTTTTTTTTTTTTTTGTCCTGCTCTGTGTCCTTCATGCATGACGCTGGCCTTATTATCATCTCCTGATCCTGTTAGCAGGTCTCTAGTGTCATTGCCATAGGCTCCCCAGCAAGTTTCCCTCCAGTCTCCTGGAGGCGGAGAAGGCCTGAATTCTTGGCTTCTTCAGTGTCTGGAGGAAGACTTTTAAGAACCACCCTTGGGTACAGACTTCTGTTTTTGTTTTGTTTTTTTGTGAGGAAGATCAGCCCTGAGCTAACATCTGCCAGTCCTCCTCTTTTTGCTGAGGAAGACTGGCCCTGAGCTAACATCCGTGCCGATCTTCCTCCACTTTATAGGGGACGCCGTCACAGCATGGCTTGACAAGTGGTGTGTCGGTGTGCGCCTGGGATCCGAACCCAGGCCGCCAGCAGCTGAGTGTGCGCACTTAACCGCTACGCCACCGGGCTGGCCCCCAGACTTCTGTTCTTAGCTCAGCGTTGCTGTTCTTCATTTTCTGATGGCTGAACACCAATCAAGGGTTTCACAGACATTCTCAATGGATCGCCCTTTCTTTAAAGGCCCCTTGTTCCTGTTCCTGACCTTTTGGTAGCTATACATTTAGACTTAACCTTCCAGGTCACTGTCCCTTCATTACTCTCCTTTTTTGCTTTTTTAATCATTACTTACTATCTAGGAAGCTCACTCTGCATTCCTTCAGGCCCGTATCCTATCTGCTTTCCATCACAGGCATGCCACTTACTCAGACTTAAAGACCTCTCTGCCTCGCAGCTCACCCACCCTGGTCTGGCAGCTTGGTTATTACAGGAGGGCCACACGTAACCCTTCAGCTGCTTGTAGATGTGATTTGTATGTCTCAGCTCTGTGTCCATTTGTACCTCCTGCTCTTGCTGCTGCTTTTTCTCATTTGATTCCCCTGAAACCATCCAAATGGATCCATATGTACAATTTATACCACTGGCATTTAGCATATTTCTGATTCTTTCTGAAACCATATGCTCAACTATCTCCAGATCTTAGCCAACGACCTCTATGTCAACCTTGTACAAAGACTGGAAAAGGGTAGGTAGGGGAAAAAGCCAAATGACTAGCCAAATCTTTTAACCTACCTAACAAATATTTAATCTGCTACAGATTTACTTTCGACTTCAATTCCTGCACCCACTGAGCCCTGTGACATAGCCAGCCCAAGGCAAGTGCATGAGAAAATCAAGGGCCCTCATGCAGGGCTTACGGTTAAACTGATGATGTATCTTCAGCACTGGAGCACATGGCCCTAGCTACAAACACTCAGAGCCTGACCTTAAATCAACTCTGATAAGTGGCAGGCTGCATAATGTGAATGGACAACGTGGATTCTGGAGCCTCCTGCTTGGATTCCTATTTGGGCTCCATCATCTCATAGGTGTTTGACCTTGGGCAGGTCATGGAACCTCTTGTGCCTCAGTCTCCTCCTCCATAAAATAAGGATGATAATAATAGCACTGCATCAAAGGGTAGTTGTGGGGCTTGAATGGATTAACACGTGTAAGGCACTTAGAATAGTGCCTGGCAATGAATGTTAACTTGTTACCAATAGAACGGAAGCTTACATTTATTGGGCACATGGTAATGCCAGATACTGTGCTTTAAAAACAGTTATTCAGTTAATCTTATCATTTGAGACAGTGATGATCCTCATTTTACAGATAAAGAAAGCAAAATGAAATAAGACAAGTAAAAAGAGGTCCAGCCAAAGGCCATGCCCTCTCCACTCCACCTCTCATTAAATGTCTCTGAGGATCACTGGGCTTTGAATACTTTTTTCTTAGGCATCAGCCACATGCCAAGCCATGCGGGCCTGTCATTCCTTCCACATCACCCTTTTGCTACTCATGTGAGACAAAAAGATATGCGTAAAATTAAAAGACCAGCAAGTATAGCAGAATGTTACTACTGGGGGATAAGATTATGGGTGATATTTTTCTTCTCTTTTTCTATATCTTGCAAATTATTTACAATTAATATTTATTATTCTAATTACCAGAAAAAGTAAATTAGCCTTATTTCTTTTTCCTAACTCTAATGAGTCTGAGAGTCTAATTTCTCCATATTTTTAAAGGAAAATCTTTGTGGGGAAATGGAAGTGGATATATCTATCCTGGGGGCAAATTTTGGGCAGTGGAAAGACTTCACACTGGTGGTGGGTTTACTTTGGGAGCTCCAGCAACCAGTGAAAATACTCACCGGAGGAGGAAGCAGGATTTCTGGGAAACCAGTATCAAGAGAGGGAGATGAAAGCTTCCTGAGAAAATTCAGCCTCCACCTTTCTTCCTTCACCCTCTTTCTCTCTCTAGTGCTCCCAAAGAACCTTGCAAATCTCTACAGCGAACCATAATTATTATTTACTTTGATATCATCCATCACAGCTTGAAAGTACCTTCCATACATTATTCCACTTGGCCCTCATAATAATCCTAAAGTGCCAGTAGAACAGATATTATTTATCCCCATTTAACAGATGTAGAGACAGCCTCATAGAGGGACAGTTACTTGCTTGAGTTCAGGACTTGTAAGCTACACAACTGACACATGAAGCCATGGTCCTTAACTCTAAGTTTTTTACTCTCTCTTATTTCATATTGCCTTCAGATTCTACAATCCTAAAAGTCCATTGACACAGGTGACAAACATTTAATACCAAACCTTCTTTAAAGGGAAAACTTCTTCAGAAGAAAGTGGAAAGTTATTGAAATTCAGATGGGAACCTCTGTGTCCCTAGCCCAAATGTCCCTAGATCTAGAGAAAAGCTGAGGTTAGATTCTGAAGGGCTCCCACCCTTACCCCTGCCACCCAGACTGCATTCCTGCTCCTGACTTGGAACTTCCTAACACTGGTCACAGTGCCAAAATGATACAGGACATGTTTCAGCTGAGACTCACAGCTCACTTCTATACCCAGCCCAATCATCCATTCCCTCAATCAACAACTGCTAAGAGTCAACCATGGACCACACAATGGATTAGGCACTGGGACTGCAATGGTGGCAAAATAGACATGATCCCTCCCTCTGTGGAATTACAAATTAACGGGGAAGACAGGCAAAATGATTATACAAATATATAATTACAAACAATGATAAGTGCCAGGGGGATAGAGTATACAAGACCACAAGAGCAGTCCACACTCGGCACACCTCCTTCTCCCTTCCATTTACTCTCTTACATTGTCTGTATATATGCTTGTTTCCCTCCATTCATACACCTCAAGGAGGGCAGGTATCAAAGCAGCAGTCCCAGAAGTAATTACCTTATGGAGTGCTCTGAGGCAGGCCATGTGCTAAATTATTACCTGCACAGCTTACTGTAATCTTCACAACCAATCCTGAAAGCAGGTACTTTTACTATTACATCCCTACTTTACAGATGAGAAAAGTGAAACTCAAGAGAAGCAGAGGAAACTGCTCAAGCTCTACTGGAACAAGAATGTGAATCCAGATCTGGCTGATGACAAAGCCTATGCTCCTAACCACTACGCAACAGTCTTAATCTTAACAAATTTTTCTTTCCTTCTTTGGCCAAGCATGGTGCTCCTCGAAGAGATGATGCCCAATAAATATCTGCTTAATAAAAATATGCTGAGTGGACACTAGGCCAGCTTCCTGGTAGGCTCCCTGCAGTTGTCTACCCTATCTCGTCTGGATGGGCATCACTGTCTTCCCAGAGTGAAGTTCTCTTGCTGATGCTCTGCCTGGACCACATCAGTGTGTTGTTGGTCTGTTAGGGCAGGTGGGCAGGGGTGCACAGAATATAATGCAACCAGTGCCCAGACCCTCAGCTGAGACAGCAAAGGGCACACAAAACAATCTTGACATCCTGCGTTATGGGACCCTTATGGAAGGGTAAGGTTGGGGCCAAAGAGAGAGCGTCCCAGTCCCAATTCCTGTGACATACCTCTCCCAAGCCGCACTGCATGGTGTGGTACCAGCAGTGACCTCTAGGAAAGCATATTGGAAAGGATCTACTTGGGGGGGGGGGCCAGCAAGAGCGAGCAGCAACGTGGTGGAGGTAACACAGGAAGATATATTTGGTTATACTTCCTCCCCTATTCCCACAAAACATTAGGAAAAAGGCATTTGGATGGTTAAATAGACACCAAAAGTGTCCATATATGCATGCACTATTATAGAGGGCAAGTGTACTGGACCAGCAGCCAGGAGACCAGCACCAGGTTGGTGCAGAGAAGCTTTAGGATTCCTCTTACCTTTAATGGCCTATGAAAAAAGGGCATAAATAACAAATCTTGGGTGAGAAAACATAATTTCTGAGTACCTCCATCCACAAGTGATAAGCACTCTCTACATGCAGGCTCCAAGTTGGAATCTGTGTGGAATAAAAGACAGTTTCTCACCTCTAGTCTCGCTGTAAAGACACACAGAATTTGGAGCCAGATGGACCTGGGTCCCAATCTGGGCTCTGCCAGTCGCTGGCCACTACTATCTCTGAGCCTCAGGACCTCCTCTGTAAAATGCGGACAGAGTTTTATCCAGCTGGTGGCATTGCTATGGGACCCAATGAGCCTGCCATGGCATATGGACAACCACTACAAAACGAGAGTTGATCATCCTTCAGTCAAACTGGTCTGAGAGAGATGAATATGGGAAGTCACCCAAGGGATATAAGGGGATGATGGTATAATGATGGGCTCTTTAATTCCTTAAAAAGGAAAACTGCAAATGTCCAAAGCATTTGGGGAGGGATCTAAGTATTAAACTCCAGAGTGGAGGGTTTTTGCATACAAGAACAGGAAACATGGGGCATTACCTTAGGAAGGAACTAGACAGAGGACAGAGCAACTGGTGTGAAAGAAATGGTTGCTCAAGCATCAACAATGACAGAATTAGCCTATAAGAGTTCTTCTAGATGCCTCCTCTCACTCAAGGGAGTCTCAGGCACTGAGCTGGGATGGCATGTCAGTGAATATATCCTCATGGTTGTTTTAAAAACATAATGAGTTTGGGCCCAGTTTTTTTGAGCCCCTGGAGACCCCCCACTTCAGGCTCTGGGGCGAGAGACCCCTCCCCTCCTGCAGGTGGGAAGAGGTGGAAGGACTCTGGCTCTGGAAGGTCCCTGGGATCACAATGTGATCTATGGAAGCCAGGGTTTCTCTCTCCCATCTACATGCAAATCAGTTGCTCCAGTCCAGTCCTCAACCTGCCTAGAGAAGAGGTGTGGACATAAACAATGTAAATGGAAGGGCCGGCCCGCTGGCATAGCGGTTAAGTGCATGCGCTCCGCCGCTGGCGGCCTGGGTGCACTCTGCTGCTGGTGGCCTGGGTTCGGATCCCGGGCGCACACTGCTTGTCAGGCCATGCTGTGGCGGCATCCCATATAAAGTGGAGGAAGATGGGCACAGATGTTAACCCAGGGCCAGTCTTCCTCAGCAAAAAGAGGAGGATTGGCATGGACGTTAGCTTAGGGCTGACCTTCCTCAAAAAAATAAAAATAAAAAAAATAAAAATGTAAATGGAGATTGTCATTCATTGGGAGAAAATAGGTCCCTTGCTAAATTTGGCATCAGCTGAGGAATCTTAGCAAAAATGAACTCGCCCCCTTGTTTGTGAGGGAGGCCTAATCCTTACTTTGCCCAAGAGGATTATTGGGTCTTAGAAGGAAGCTCACATGCACTTTTTTTTAAGCTCGTGCCAACTGCATTTGTGTCCACAATATCCAAGATTCATTCTGCTTTTTAGAGTAGATAATAGACATTCCATGCTATTTAAATGCCTCCAAATCTCAAACCTAAATGTTTCCAACCTTTGCTATCACCCAAAGTGGGTCTCTGTGTCCTAAGCTTTCCTCAGCTGTTGCTTTATATTCTTTAGAAGCACAGTTTAAACGGAAGACAAGGTACCAAAATGCAGCCAATTCATGGAAAAGTAACTGCCGTTTACAGTATACCTTTTCAGGTGTTTGGCTGAGTTTCCACTTATCTCCATCATTTTTCCTTTCTTTCGGTTACTACAGGGTTAGTGTAATGCAGTCTAGAGTTTTTTTTTTTAATCCTGTATGTCTCTACTCATCCCAACACTATCCTATCCTCTCCAGGGAATTCTGGATCCATTAATTATGTAACACAAAAGTGGGACTGCAAAATCTTTGTCTTGGGGCCAGCCCGGTAGCGTAGTGGTTAAGTTCACACACTCCACTTCAGCAGCCCAGGGTTCACGGGTTCGGATCCCGGGCGTGGACCTACGCACCTCTTATCAAGCCATGCTGTGGCAAGCATCCCACATATAAAGTAGAGGAAGATGGGCACAGATGTTAGCCCAGGGCCAATCTTCCTCAGCAAAAAGAGGAGGATTGGCAACAGATGGTAGCTCAGGGCTAATCTTCCTCACCAAAAAAAAAACACAAAAAACTTTGTCTCTAGTTTAGCATGGCACTCTCAAAAATATCATTTAAAAACATTATAAATCGGCACCTGTGTTGGGCTTTACAAAGTATTTTTACATAAATTTAATCCCCATAACAACCCTATGAAGTGTTCTTCCCCTTTCACAGAAAAGGAAACTGAGGGACAGGTAATTTAAATAAGTTGCTCAAGATCACAAAGAAAGTGGTAAAGCCAGGACCCAACACATTATAGGGCTCCAAAGTGTGCCCTTAACCACCTTCTACAACAGTCGCATCACCTAAGGGCTTAGATATCTGTAGGCTGAAAGAGCCCTAGAAGAGAGAGTTGCAGGGCCGGCCCCGTGGCTTAGTGGTTAAGTGCGCGTGCTGGGCTACTGGCGGCCCGGGATCCGAGCGCGCACCGACGCACCGCTTCTCCGGCCATGCTGAGGCCACGTCCCACATACAGCAACTAGAAGGACGTGCAACTATGACACACAACTATCTACTGGGGCTTCAGGGGGAAAAAAAAGTAGGAGCATTGGCAATAGATGTTAGCTCAGAGCTGGTCTTCCTCAGCAAAAAGAGGAGGATTAGCATGGATGTTAGCTCAGGGCTGACCTTCCTCACACACACACAAAAATAATAAAATAAAAAGAGAGTTGCTGTATGCCAGGAAGAGCATGACAATTCTTCCAGTATTGTCTTCCACAGGAATGATGATTTTTAATGGTTTCCACTGGTAACTACTATCCCTTACCCTTACTACAGGGGACTGTAGTTATAATTCTTGTTTTCACTTGGGGCCAATTAGACAGAGAAGGAATTTAGGCCTCCAAACAGTATCTCAGGAGGCAGCTTCAAGACAAACTCTTAGCTAGTTGTGTTCTCATCCTGAACCTCAAGTCCCCACCCTATCCTCCAGCTTCCAGGGCCTGCCTGGTCTTCCAGGCTGGATGAAACCTGCCTTTGATATCAATTCCTTCAAGATCAGAGCCTGGCCTTGTTAATGTCGACTACCCCATAAACAGATGGTACTGGGTACAAAAGCTGAAGGGAAAGCAGGTTGGGAAGTGAGTGATCATTTTTATTGGACTGGGCAGAGCAGCTCCTTCCCCCTCCACTGGGCACTAATACACAGAAGGAGCCCACATCAGGCAGGAGTTTGGCAGGGTCATGGGGCAGGCAGGCCAGGCCAGCCTAGGACAGGAAATACTCTGTGAGCTATGTATTACCCCTCATCTCCTCTCCCACTATAACCCCAACACACCAAGCCTGGGAAAGGTACAGAATTCACGACAAACAGAAGGTACTGGACTGTGACCCCATGTCACGAATCCAGCGGCGGATCCGTGGCCTCCGCCCCAGCCAGACCTGGCTCAGTAGGGGAGGCAGCCTCCTCTCACCAAGGCATTCCAGCTGCTAGTGGTGAAGAGGTAACCATGGGAACCGACACAAAGGGCTTAAAGTTGAGGGAAAGAGGCTGGAGGCTATGGTGAAGCAGAGAGGGACTTTAAGTGACAATCCTGCAATTCTCCTAACTTTAGCCATGCACATCTATTGTGAGTCAGACTGAAAGACGAGTGGAGCTTGCATACAGCACAGCAGCCTTGAGGAGTCAGGGACAGCCAGAGAGCTAAGATCCTTGTAGGTCTTCCTCCAGATTTCTTCTCTCCCTTCAGAGGGCAGAGCTCTAAGAGATTCATCTGCCAGTAATTCTGCCCTGAGATAATGTGGCTCACCTGGGTGGACAGAACTGGTACACAGTGACATTCCTTCAGATACGGGGCTGCAAGGCACACTCTGCCAAGGGGCTCCTCCCACACCCCCTGGCTCCAGCCCACTGCCTCCAGCAGCGCCTCCTCTGCACGCTGGGGGGCTTCTGTAAACAGACCTGGCACCACCTGGGTGGTTGAGGAAATGGTGCTGAGATTTGGGCTGTCTCTCATTTGCACTGCAAATGAGAGGCTTGGATGTCAAGAACATTAATACAGAGCATCTTGCACAAAAAACCAGGACTTTGGGGGTGGGAGTGGGGGTGGTATTAAGTGAAAAGGCTCATATCTAAATAGGAAATCATGTCCGTATATTTATTTAACTACATTTTTCTCCTGGGCATCTACACATTATTTTAATAAATTGGCCAAGGTGACTTCGTATGTCTTCATTAAATCAACAGGGTTCTCAACCTACCACCTGGGATTTATTTTGACTTAAAGTACCATCTCAGAGTTCTCCAGAACCTGGGAGGTGAGGAAATGCCAGTGGAAATGGGAAATAGGAACTATCTTGGGTCAATAGTTGACTTTTCCTCTTACTCTGACAGGGCTCTGGAGCACATTTCCCACCTTGCCTTCCTTGTGGAGACCAAGACAATACTGCATCTATGTGAACCCTACATGGGCTTCACAAAGTCTGGGCCAAATCCTAACAGGCCTGGTTCTCCACATTTTTTGTTCACAAATCGACTTCTTAATTGGAGTCACTGGGGTAGGGGGTGAAGGACAATTCAGAGAGGCCCAACGACAGGAGGACTTTTGAGGGCTGGGGAAAGAATCTGACAAGTTCATTAGCGCCTCTCCTGCAACCTGCCCCCCACCCCGCCCTTGCATGCAGCCCATACCGGGGGCACTGGTGCCACTTATGGTGTTACTTTCTCCCTGCAATAATTAAATCTTAAAAATAATTTTACCTAAAAGTAACTGAAATCTATTGCGAACCTCGTCAGTTGCGAGGCAGGATCTTGAGGGGTTCTAACCCTGGCAACCTCCATGCCCTCAGCTGGCTATTTAATCTCCTTTGTGTTTTGTTTCCTCGCCTTTAAAAGAGAATAACAGTGCCTACCTCATAGGAGTGTAAGGAAGGCACAAGGAGTTTCAGACAGGGCTTGACTCTTAGCAAGTACTCAATAAATAGTAGAAACTAACACCCACCAGGTGCCAGCCTATTTATTTTTACATATATTTTGTCATTTAATCCTTATAACAGCCTTAATCTGGTAAGTATTAATACCTCTTTCAAGGTATCATTACCACCATCTTGCAGATGAGGAAACTCAGGCTTAAGGAACTTAAGAACTTGCCCTAAATTCTTAGTAGGAAGCAGAGCTCAAATCCACACCTAGGTCATTCTGTCTCCAGTCTAAGACCTTTCCCTACACTAAACTGCCTTCTTTATAGAAGACCACATTGTTGTCATTGTTGTTATTTTTAGCAAGGAATAACAAGAGAGAACCTCAGCAAGAAACTCTGATGTTTAAGAAAATAGCACTAACGAAAGAGAAACAGGATTTTAAGCCTCCCACTGTAAGCAGGAGGCTTTAAAACCAAAACAAAATAAAAAACCAAGACTAGCCTAAAACGGAGCCCTCTGCTCTAAAAAAATTCCAAGAGAAATGGATACACATTCACACTCACAGTCAGGGCGCCTAGGAACCCTTGAGTGTAAAATGTCTTACTATTCATCATTGAATTCCCAGAGACTAATATGGTTTTGGTAAATGTTTGATAAATGTTTGCTGAATGAATTAAACCAACTCAACAACAAAATGCCTCTGCTGGAGTTGGCAAAGTATACAATGTCTAAACCAAGCACTTTGTTGAACTTAAATAATTTATGCTTAATAGATTAAGTAAACTATTATCATATTTACCACTCTGTCCAAGGTATTTTACTGAAAATTCAAGTTATATAATTTGTCCCCTTAAAAAAAGCACAATATTAATTTGATAGAGATTAAGAGGTTTTTTTCCACCTACGTCTTTGGAAAGAGGATGTAAAACGTAAACCTTTCACGTGGATTCCCAGAGGATGCTGTGAGCCTAGTCTGGAAGTTCAGTTTAACTAATATCATTAAATCAGTCTTCAAAAAAAGAGGCGTTTGCTTAGTAGGTACTTCCTCTCTCTGGGATTTATCTCTGTCGGCAAAGCAAAGCCCCAGGGGTATTTTGATCAGATGGGCAAGAACTTTAAATTTAATTCCCTACATTCTCAAAAAGGGACCCATTAGAATGAAGATACATACAATGCTAAGGATATCAGTTAATATGTTACAAGATCCTTGATAACCTTAAATAAATGAAATGACTCACAGAAATTGCAAATAATTTTATCAACACCAAAAGCACATATTTATCACAGTGCACGGAATGATTAGCTGACATTTATTGAGTTCTTACTAAGCTAAATACTTTCATTATCTAACTCAATCCTCAAAACAACCCTACGAAAGAGATGTTTTATTATTGTCCAATGTTTTGAGGCTCAGAGGCATTTAATAACTTGCCCAAGGTAAAACATACCTAGAGGCAGAGATGGGATATGTACCTTTGTCTCTCTCTAGAACCTAAATTCTTATTCTTCTAATTGAACTAATGCTTTGCATACAATAAAATGCATAAGTCTTAAGTGTTCAGTTTGATAGTTTGATAATTGTGTATACCCATGTAACCATCACTCAAAATGAGACATAGAACATTTCCATTGCTCCAGAAAATCTCTCCTTACATCCTTCCAGTCAATTCCCCAGAGGCAACCACTAACTTCTGTTGTCACAGATCAGTTTAGCCTATTCTAGCACTTCATAAGTAGAATTGTTTATGTATTCTTTTGTGTCTGTCTTCTTTCAGTTTAATATAATCATTCTGAGATTCATCCAGGTGGTTGTGCATGTTACTGAGTTTGTTCCTTTTGATTGCTGAGTAATATTCCATTGTATGGACGTACCACAGTTTGTCCGTTTTCCTGTCAATGGACACAGGGTTGTTTCCAGTTGTTGGCAATTATGAATAAGGTTGCTATGAACATTCTGTATAAGTCTTTCTGTGGACATTTGTTTTCATCTATCTTGGATAAATAGCTAGGCATAGAAATGTTGGGTCATGGGGTGGTGTATGTTTAACTTACAACAAACCTAAATTCTTAACCCCTGTACTCTACTCCCTCTGAATGGCACTAGCGTATTAACATGTTTGATTTCTCCTCCTATATGACAAGCTTCCTGAGGGCAAAGAACCCATCTCCCAGTTCCTGGGCTGCCTCCCACATAGTAAATGTTTGCTGGACAAATGAATGACCATTGTTCATACACCTAGTCCTTCACTGGGCGTTACTATAGCATAAGAAAACATGCTTGGCATGCATGGAGAAATATGACAAGCTGAAGGGTGTGAGGTGGAGGCACTGCTCATTCAAGCAAAGTGAAAAACTGCCCAGCCAGGAGACTCCTCGCTTGCCCTTTTTTTTTTTTTTTTTGGACATAACCTTTCCTAGAAAGTGAATCCCTCTCAGTGACCCTGCAGGGAGAAAGAGGGGGGGGCTGCTCCTGATCAAGTAACACTATGGAAAGGGAGGAAGGTGTCACTGCAATTGAGGTCACACAGTGGTTAGAATTACAGGATACTTCTGTCAAACAGGAGGGCAGAGGAAGCAGCAACCCATGAAATCCTGACCTTCTGAAAGAAACCAGCACAGCGGCAGCACTGCTGGAGCCCAGAGGAACAGCCGCCAACAGAAGTTACAGGAATCCCTGGTTTGGGTAAAAGTGCTACAAAGTTTCTACATTGAAAATGGAAAGTCAAGAAGACATTTGGGGGAGAAAGGAAAAAGTTGATGTAAAAATGTAACCAGATTTAACATACAAGACAGGATACTGAAAAGAATTTCCGGTCCAAAGTAGAGAAAGCTCTCAGGCACACCATCCTTAGCTCAGAGGTTTATGACATACACACAGCCCTTCCCGCCTTTGAGGCTGAACTTTTAATTCCCACGAATCAATTCATTCATTTACTTTAAGTCACAGAACTTACACTGTATTCAACCTATAACTCCGTAAAAAGTAATTAAATCATTGTTGGTTTTCTATCTATAAATAGAAAAGGACTGGTGAGTCCTAGTGATAATTTTAAATCTTTCTTAGCAAAAGAGAATCTTTGTTTTACATAAAACAGGGCTTCGCCTCATGCCGGACTCAGGTGCTTTGGGGGCAATCTTTATTTCCTTTGGTCCCAAGTTATTGAGGACTGAAATATGTTTAGAATTCCTCAGTTTGGGGTTCTCAGAGGTGACCTGGCCTTCCTTTATCTAGACAGTACTGCACTGAAGCCATCCTAGGCAGATGGATGTTTATCCTATTCTTAAAATCTCCAGGGAAGTAAATTCTCTACAACATCCCTTGGTAACCTTCTCCAGGGTTTTATCAAGTGTATAGTGAGGAAGTTCTGATGCAAAAACCAATAAAAATATTAACCCTATGAGCCTAACTACACGCACTGGAAAGGGGTATGTGCTTGGGCACTTTGCCTTAATGGTAGAGAGATGTATTTACAAAACAGGCTGTACAAACAGAAACCATTTGTCAGCAGCAGATGTCTGAAGCTGATTCAGAGAAATTGCCACAATAAATTCTGCTCCATGAACCATGAACCATGTGAATAAGTTACTGTTGGTTATAACATTTTTTAAAGTACAAATTTATTTCCTTGTCAATTCCTAGTTTACTTCCTAAACCAGGTTTGTTAGCAATTTAAAAAATGTCCATAGCTGCAAAGTTTCAAATGACTAGGCTTCTATGAACAACTAGGCCTTAGCAAACAGAACATACATGTCATTGTCAGGAATAAGAGTTTACTTCTTGCTCAGTTCTGTATACTCCACCGTTTCTGCTATGATCACGTAATACTTTTAGAATCCGAAAAAAACCCATATTTTAAAAGACAAAAATATCCACCAAAATTAATTAAAATGTAAACCAACTTCTGGTGAAATTATTTGGGGGAAGACTTAGCCATATGTCTAACCAACATGCTTTTAATTGGAAATGATAATTTAACTAGCCTTTAAATATTAACTAAATAGAAATAGAAAACGCACAGAACTGTCTTTAGGAACCTCTGGGCTAAGATTTCCTGTCACACCTTGATATCTCACAGCAATCTCTCCACGGAGACTACAGGCATGTGGGCACTCATTCGCCCCCACTTCGTGTACAGAAGTGCACCACAACACTACGATTTAAAAAAAAAAAATGTAATGCCAAAATACATTAGAGAGAGAAAGAACGGACATACCCCACCCCCACCGGATGCTGGATGTATTGAAATTTTATAAGCTTTCCCCTACCCCTTAGGAAAGCACTTCTCTCTCTCTGACAACTCAGAGTAAAGCATGTGTCAGGTACAATTTCATTTTCATGATTTAATTTTTGCTACATAACAGTGGAACACACTTTTTAAAAAACTGCCTTAAAATCTGGAACAAGTGGGGGGGGACGTGCCCTTCAAAACACATTTAGGGCCTTTCCTACAGAAACAAATCCAGTAAAATTAAGAAAGGCAAGTCGTTCTAAACTCAGCAGGGGCCCTCGTGGGAAGCAATTTATTAAAATTAAAATATTCCACAGATGATTTCTTCTGAAAAGTTTTCATGCTGTCAATAATCTGCAATTCTTTTCCTCTTAGAGTGGCAGTTTCTGCCTCCCTAATAAAAAAGCCAAGGCCCGGGAGCGTCAGGAGCCCCTCGCAGCGCGCCACCTACCCCCACCAGGCGGGCTGCTGGCAGTGAAAGCCAGCCCTGGGACCCGTGCTCACCGAGACGGTTTTCCAGAGTCGCCGCGGGGACCGAAATAGACACCCTTTAGAAAGCAAACGGCGGGGCACACGCCCTCCCTCCTTCAAAGGAAGCAGCGCGCCTTCGCGCCGCGGCCGCCAGCCCGGGGAAGCGGAGCCGAGCCCTGGACTCACCATCGCCGCTCGCGGGGCTCCAGGCCGACGCCAAGTTCAAACCTCGCCGCCGCTCCGAGGAGGCGGCGCGGGGCATCGCCGGCGGGCTCGGCCGAGCTCAACAATGGGCGGCCCGGCCGCGCCCAGCGCCGCCGCGCCCCGGCTACTGCGGCTGCGGCGCGGCGGGCCCGGGGCGCGCGGCTCCAGGGGGCTGAATCCGGGCGCGGGGGCGCGAGGGGTGCGGGGCGCCCGACGACCACGCCTCCCCGCCGCGGGGCCCGCGCCGCAGGGGCCGCGCTCGCTCCGCGCTCGCCACCAGGTAATCCCACAGGAAGCCTCCCGGATTGGCCCGGGCGCTCAGCACGGGATTTGCATTTCAATGGCAGAGAAGGCTCCCTAAGGTTTGAAAACGGATTCTGGGATGGAAGAGTCGGGCTCCGATCGCCCCTCCGCAATCAATGTCCTCTGGTCTTGGTGATATTAAGGGGACCGACGCACACTCTCAGTCTCCCCTTTATCAGTTCACAGAAAGGTATCTTCACCGCCCCCCCACACCCCATTTTGAAACTAAAGGGGATCCAAAAGCAAAATATCAACTTTAAGAAGCCCGCGCTCACTTTTCCGGGGCTATACAGTTAGTAACCGATCAAATGAAGCATGAATGAAGCAAGGTAAAAAGTTCACAGCTTAACAAAAAAAAAAGAAAGCTCACATTACGAGGAAAATAACCATCCTTTTTCTCGGTATGTCTTCTTTTCAGTATAAGTGAACCGGGGAGACTCAGGTTGTTGCTGATTGGCTGACGCTGTTGAAACCCCCCCCTTTGCAGCCCCTTTTTGTTTCCATGCGCATCATTTCTAGATGAGGGACAGGTGATTATTTCAGTGGTTATGACTGTGATCCTTAGGGAGATTTTTGATTCAGTTTTGCAAACTTGGGTCTTAGACAATAAACATTGGCATTTGTTTTCCATCTATGATATAGTTTCCCAGTTAATATTATTAGGGAAGGTATGGTGCTATTTTCAGTTTCATCTTTCTTCAAAGCTCTGCCAGCCTCTTTCAATGGCGGTAAGATTTTTTTCCTTAGAGAGTACCTTTCTTAATTGCTTTCACGTCATCTCCAGAGATTAAAATAACAGTAAGGTTTGAAATTGGCTTTATTTCTTCTCACTTAAGCAGAATCCCTGTAGTTAAAATTTCAGGTTATATATTTTAGGCAATAAATGTGCATATAGACACAAGAAGAGAATGCCGAATCAGGTAGGAACTGGAAGCCTCAGTTCCCGTAGAGCTGAGAGCATTTCCGTTTACGTGGCTGTGCTCTTTGTTATAGCCTGGCCGAATGCAGAAGCATCAGCCGCCACAGCAACCACCGAATAAACCTCTTTACTGATATCTTCATGGACAGGCCCCCTCACCATAAGGTATCATCCCCTTAAAACCGCATTTTGTTTTCAATATGGTATCACAAGCACGTACAAACATACACACCTGTCACACAGTCAGCGGGGTACCCACACACATTGTTGCTAGGCATTGGAAGCAGGGAAGCTAATGTTGCCTGTCCTGTGTCCGAATGTCCTGTGGGAATCTAGTTTTGGGCGGAGGCAGATGATGTTCAGAACTTAAGCTTTAAAAAGTGGTCAGACTTACAGTTCAGAAAGCACACTGCGGCCACCACCATGTTGAGGAAATAAGAAGTGTTAGCTGGAGGACACAGCCAGGAGCTCTGTAGGCAGAACAGATAAGACCTCCTCTCCTGCTGCGGCTTTATCTTGTTTTTTAAGTGTTCAGGGTCAGGTGGAATCTCCTAAGGGTGGAACAGATCCCCCTATTCCTCTGTGAAACATCACTTTAAATTGCTGATTAGAAACACATTTTGGGTCCAGATCTTACCTCCCACACAGGCTGTCTTATACCAGTGAAATCCATCACTATGATGGAGGGCCCTGGGCTTCCACTGTACCACAGATTCTGGAAAAATGCTTTTTATTTGTAACTGTGATCCAGAGTCATCATCAGCTATTTGCAGAAGAAAGGAAAACAAGCTGTCTCGGGATCAAAGGTGAGACTGGAAATGCAGAAATCTCCACAGCAGTATAAAATTATGGTAACGTCTCCGCAAGAGCTAGGGGCAAGTTCCCTCACCTGGTACCTCAGTTCTCCTGCAAAGTGGCCTGTCCCTTCCTTCACAAAGCACAACTGATAAATGACCGTGAAATAGTTCCACATATCAAGTGTGTGTATGGATAAATTCCAAGCTCATTATTAAAGACGGTCTCTGTCAAGTCACACTGCCCTTTAGTTCCTGTATGAAGACCACACTCAGAAATGGTGCATCACACTAGAATCCAAAGCGTTTTTTTTTTTTTTTAAATGAAAACAGATATATTGATCGAGAAATAAAGCTTTAAAAAAGGCTAAGATCTTGGGGGCCGGCCAGGTAGTGTAGTGGTTAAGTTCATGCGACCAGCTTTGGTGGCCCGGAGCTCGCCGGTTCAGATCCTGGGTGCGGACATATGCACTGCTTCTGAAGCCATGCTGTAGCAGCTGTCCCACATATAAAAATAGAGGAAGATCAGCGTGAATGTTAGCTCAGGGCCAATCTTCCTCACCAAAAAAAAAACAAAAAAAACAAAAAACCCTAAGATCTTTTCTGAGAAGGTAACAAATAGGAAAAAAATGCACAACCTGCTTTTAGAGACAAGGGCATGCATGGCCAGTCAGGACACTGCTATTTGCATACTTTTTCTTTTATTTAAAGTCATGATTTTTTTAAAAAACAGCCTTATTGAGATATAATATTTACATATTATATTTACATATTATATTTACATAAAATTTACATTTTGAACAAAGCACATTTTTGCTCCCCCACCCTCACCCTTCTCTGATGCTGGGGTGGGTCGTGGCAGGAAAACATAAGAGAGACTGGAATAAGTCCCTGACAGAGTGGGGACCACAGTGCCCGCCCACACAGAGACATCAGAGTGAAGTGTGGAAGGTCCACCGAGGTGGTGATGGGAGCAGGGTCATAAGTCAAAAACAGGAATGGTGACAGGATGGCAGCTGTGGCAGCCAGTACAGACACTTTGTGCATTCAGAGGCCAAATTGATCTCCTCCTGTCTGAAATATTTCAACCTACAAACCCAAATTTCAGTTTGAGATAAATATGATAAGCTAAAAATATTTAAAATCACATCAAATTAGATTATTCTAATTGAGGCTCTAGCATAATTCAGAATGGTTTGATTCATACTGTATACATATTTAGAAGTTTGTTTTTCCATTACAATTGTCAAGTTTTATTAGTAAGAAGAAACCTGTGAGACTGAGCCTTTTTTTTTTTTTGGTGAGGAAGATTAGCCCTGAGCTAACATCTGTTGCCAATCCTCCTCTTTTTGCTGAGGAAGATTGGCTCTGGGCTAATATCCATGCCCATCTTCCTCTACTTTATATGTGGGACGCCACCACAGCATGGCTTGATAAGTGGTATGTAGGTCCACACCTGGGATCCAAACCTGCAAACCCTGGGCCACCGAAGCGGAGCATGTGAACTTAACCACTATGCCATGGGCCTGGCCCCAAGAATGAGGATTTTTTTTTCAAACAAAAAGCTTAAGAAATTTAGGATTACTTCCCTATATCTCTAAATTCCAGATTCAGCTATTATTCTTTGAATTATTTAATTTCAGTTAGTCTAATAAATTTAATTAATTGTATCTTTAAAGAAACTACATATAGAAATCATACATAATTTAGGTTCTGAATTAATTTTTTCACTAATTTAGCTTCTTTTCTATTTTATGGTAGTATAGTTGATAATATATGTTGTACTTTATTAAACTAAATTTCACTAAGAAACAGTGTATCATTACTTCTATACTTTAGAATATTAAACTAAATTTCACTGAGAAATAGTCAACCATTACTTCTTACCAATTCAGTTTGGCATTCTTTCTCTTATTCCAAATAAATAAAGTTTTCATGTGAAAAATATAACTACTTGAAACATGAGTCTTTGCTAAGTAATAATAATAATAACAGCAACTCGCTCTTGCCCCAGCCGTGCAATAAATTCCCTGGTTCATCTATACTCTTCTTTGGGATGTTAACACCTTAGAAAAACAATGTCGATATCTGTTGAATGTTGAAAATCAGTTCTAGGGACTGTTTAATGGTCAATATAAACAACTCATAACCAAGAAAAAATACCTTTGAATCATGGATTGTTGCTTGGGAAAGAAAATATTAGGAAGAACGTATGGTGTGCTTCCTTCTCAAATGGGTGTTTGGGTTTAGTGTGAACATTATATAACTTCTAACGTAATATTCACTTTAATAAATATTTTAAGTGCTTTGAACCACTCACAGCAAAACGTGAAAAACAAGTAAACAACCATCCTAGTGAACAAAATATTAAAATGGAAATTTAAAGTAAGGAAATGCATTTAAGATCATTCCAAACCTGAGAAATAATTTTTTTCATGAAGTGGTGATAACATGAAAGGGGAAAACCCTATAATATCTTTCAGCTTCTCAGAGTTGTTTACGCTTTACAACCACCTTGTACCCCTCTTGCATAGTCCTTTCCCATAAATAGCCCAGCGAGCCCCCAAGTCCACTGAGCTACACCTTCCTCACCCTCTCTCCTTATTTAAGGTATCTTCTGCTGCTGGCAGCTGATGCATAGTGACAAGGGCACCTTGGTGTTTTCTGTTCTTCGTAGCCCCAGGACCTGGGTCCCAAGTAAAGGCCTTTATGCAACCTGCCTGTTACCCCTAAAGCTACTTAGAATCTTGCAGAGGTCAGAACCTAAGAAAAAGAGAGGAGAGGACTAGGTGGGCAAAAGTTCACTATTTGTGCCACTACCAACATATGTTAGTAGAGCACTCAACTGCAGCGTGCATGGCTTAGTGGGTCAGATTTGGGATCCTGCATCAAACCAGTATCGGTCTAAACAGAAGCAAAAAGGAAGAACAGAACAACAACAACAAAACCAGCAGAATAAAACTAGAAGGGATGCTTCAGAGGGTGAAGGTAATCAGCAAGTTTTTGTTCTCATGGAAACATAGGAGACAAAGGACATTTTCAATATTATGGGGGGGGGGTCACTGATTAAGTAACAGTCACTCAGGTCGGCAGCCCCAAGTCATTAAGGAGACAAAGATTGAGAGCATTCTCTTTGGAAAGTCTTGGCTGAAAGATTAGAAATGCATCCTGGAGATTGGAAGCAACCTAAATGTTCACATAGCAAACGGTCAAATTAATTGTGAAGCATATCATGCAGCATTTAAAAGGAAAGAGGTAGACCTATATGTAGTGACGTGGACACATGTCCATATGGTTAAGAGAAAAAGTTTCCCATTTGCTGTCTATATATACATTATATACAATATTTATTATATGTTTTATAAAAGTCCAGAAAAACATCTGGAAGGAGATGCTAAACTATTCCTGGGGAGTAGGAATTCTGGGGGATAAATATAAATTTATCTTTTGGCTTTTGGGGCATTTTTTTAAAACAATAAGTATGATTTACTTTTTGAATTAAATGTATAAAAATTTTAATAATTACAAAAGCACCCTGGATTCTGAAATATTTCAACCAAATAAGGTAATTTTGATTAACTGAATATTTTACTTTCTGCCCACCCTTGCCTCTCGCTTTCTCATGCTCAGGCTTTGTAAGACAGCAAGGCACCCAAGTAATAAAGTTCATCCCCAAAGCTTAGGCTGAGCTGTCACACCTTGAGGGTGAATTCAATTTCCTATGAGCTTGAGTACTCCAGAGCTAATATGGAAAGAAAGAGGAAAAGGTAGAAAATGAAAAATAGGAGAAAGAGAGAAAAAAAGACATGGAGAAGGAATGGAGAGGAGAAAAGAGAAAGAATGAGAGTAGCTGGAGGGCAGGAGAGAGAATACAAAAAGAAATATCAAACTCCTATAACCAAGAAGGTGTGGTTGAACACACGTGTTAAATGCACAAGGAAGAACATACACCAGGCTGTTAACAGATGTTACCTAGGAGAGGTGGAATGGGGAAATGTTAACTTGCTCGTTTTACTTTTATTGTGTTGTGGTATTTGTTGCAACATCAAATAACTAACATTTAAAAAATAAAACACATTGTAGATAGACGATTATGAAGAAGAAAAAACTATTCAGTAAAACTGCTTTGATTGTAATGGGCATGTCACAGCCTAAAACCTTCACCCTTCACCTAGATACATAGTCTTAATACGTATGATATTTGTTATCGCAGGGATTTATGTAATGTGGGATAACAAGAGCTTTCAGACAAAAATGTAACAGAAAAGTGTGAAATTCCAGAAGTTATCAGATTTACATACCACCACCATCTTAAATGACAGTGTCTAGAAAGTAAATAACAATCAACAAGGACCGCGTTGGCTGATAACAACTGTCGGCAGTTCTGCTCACTGCTCACATATGCATGTGATCCCCACTTGTTATTGCTGTGTCACCAATGACATTATATTCTTTTCTGGGCACACAGAATTAATATCTATGCCTAAAATAATCTGACAGCATAATGTAAGGAAAGGTCAGTTCTGGACATGAGTTAGATAATACCATCAAACTTTCAATTCCACTTATATTTTAGTTGACAAAATATATCATTCAGGCAGTTTCAGAATAGCTTAAAATAAGGGAATTTTCCCACTCATCTTTTTTCCCCTCCTCCTTCTCTTCTTTTCTCTCTCCTTGAACCATTTCAATTCAAATACCACCTACTGAGTACCTGCTGAGTGCCAGGCTTTGGGGACTTCAAGGAGATCACAGTTTAATTCAGAAACTCAGATAATTAAAGAAATTATTTCAATACCATGTGATAAGGAGAGTAGAGTGTGGTAGTCAAGAGCATCGACTGGATTCAAGAGCTTGTTAGCTGTGGGCAAGGTTTTTTTGTTTTTTTTTTTGTGAGGAAGATCAGCCCTGAGCTAACATCCGTGCCAATCCTCCTCTTTTTGCTGAGGAAGACGGGCTCTGAGCTAACATCTATTGCCAATCCTCCTCCTTTTTCTCCCCAAAGCCCCAGTAGATAGTTGTATGTCATAGCTGCACATCCCTCTAATTGCTGTATGTGGGACGCGGCCTCAGCAGGGCCAGAGAAGCGGTGCGTCGGTGCACGCCCGGGATCTGAACCCGGGCCACCCGTAAGGGAGCACGCGCACTTAACCGCTAAGCCACCGGGCCGGGCCCCCCAGCTGTGGGCAAGGTTAATTGATCTCACTAGGCCTCAGGTTTTCCTCTGTAAAATAAGAATAATTATATCTCCTATTGGTTTTTGCAAAGATTATATGAGATAATCATTGAGCGTGTGTGTCTTGAGGACAGGAGTAATAGTTAAATATTAATTGTTCTTATTCCCTCCACTGAATTTCCTTATAGTCCTATTTCTTCCCAATCGGTGCCATTCATTGACTAAGGAAAGGATGACTCGGCAAAAAACAAAGGAATCCAGGCATAGACTTAACATTTGGAAGAATATGCAATTATTCAGAGCCAGTCTTTCTCCCCAACATTACAGCTTTCTAGGACTATTGAAGAAGGGCAAGGAGATTCAGAAGAGAAAAGAAAAAGAGTTAGAAGCTGGAGCAACTCTGAGTAGGAAGATGGAAGCTCCAGACAGGCTTAGAGATTTGAGAGCAGAAAGTACGTGGGTCCTGACCCCAAGTCTCCCCAAGACTCTCCCAGGAGTCTGGAGAGCCGGCTCATTCCCAGAGTTGCTGAGAACCCAGAGCAGGAGTCAAAGAAACGTCTGTGTGGTGTACCTAGGCAGGAGAGAGCCTCACGCTTTGCTTTCTACCAATCCTCCCCACCCAGGGTGGTCCAGGAGAGGCAGAAGGTTTCTGATAAAGCCCTGAGGGCATAGATGCCTGATGGATGTGAGGCTGAGGTTACCACCATCCCAGCCGGGATGGTGACCAGCACTGACCCGCATGGCGAGATGGTGACATGGAGACAAAAGGTGCAACTTCACCTGGCCTACACACACACACACACACACACACACACACACACACACACACACACACGCGGACTCTGCCTAAGACTCACACCTCAGCTGCAAGCCCAGGAGCTGGAGGAGACTGAATTGGCTGATATTAAATTTCTGTCTCCTCAATGAATGAGGTCTCAAAACAGAAATTATAGTCAGTTTTTGAAAAAAGAAAGTTACATTTCTTCCATCATTGTGTTTGTTGCTCAAGATTTGTACCACCAAACATGCAAAATGCTCAGCACTGTGTATAGCACATGAGAGCTCAAAAATTTTAATTCTGATTAATAGTTCTATGTACTGACAGCAAACAGAGGAGAGGGTGTTTATGTCAGGGAAGGGTATAGAGAAGATGTCTGCGAGAGGTCCTGAAGTTGTGCATGAACTTACTGGGGTAAGAGGGGCG
Organism: Diceros bicornis minor; assembly: GCF_020826845.1. Classification (NCBI taxonomy): domain Eukaryota; kingdom Metazoa; phylum Chordata; class Mammalia; order Perissodactyla; family Rhinocerotidae; genus Diceros; species Diceros bicornis. Next base: position 62,139,099 of record NC_080747.1, on the reverse strand, counting down.
GAGAAAAAGGTCTGGGCAGAAAGTTTGAAGGTCTCAAAGCATCAAATAGCACAGGCCAATTGGGGAACTGCAAGTAACATGGCCAAGGCATGGGCCAGTGGCAAACGATGTCAATGGAAAGGCAGATGATGGAAGCGAGCCTTTTGGGCCATCTTCAGGAGTTAGACATTATCTTGCAGGCAATGAGAAATCACTAAAAGTTTTACACCAGTGTCATGATCAGACCTGCACTTTCAAGAAGTCACAGGATGGTATGTGGAGGATGGATTGAGTGGAAGGCGCTGGGCTCATTGATTTTGACCATAATGCCTAAGGTAGAATCACACTCCTGTGGGGCCAGCGTTGCATCATGGTTAAGAGTACAGTCTCTAGGAGCAGAATACTTAGATTTGAATCCTGACTGTAGCACCTACTATATGACCTCGGGCTAATCACTACCTGCTCCATGAGGCAGCTTCCTCATCTGTAAAATGAGAGCTAAAAATTGAACCTGAGTCACAGAGTTGCTAGGGTTTTAGATGTAATGCTTTATATGAAGCACTTAGAACAGTGCCTGGCATAAAGTAAGTGCTTATTGAATTCCAGCTCCTATTAATTAGGCTGAATTTAAAATCATGATCGACTTTGTAAGGAAGACAATAATGATTATGTCAGAGAATCATGGTAAAGTCTTCAACTCATCATGGTACTTATTTAAATTTTGGTCACCGAGCAAAATTTCAGGGAAGAAAATCCACTTTGTAAATTCACTTGTAAAAGGTAGAGGTCAAGCTGCAATTTAAACTAAACCTCACCAGCTCAAAAGTGATTGTAGTTATTTGTGCTGGAGAAAAAGTTTTTCCTTTTCAACGCTGAAGCTCTGAACAAGGTTGATACGAACTACTAACAGCTGCCACCTCCCATTAGCAGCAGCAACCTTCTGGAAGAAGGTGAAGTGGGCCTGGTATGTGAAGGGCATTTGACTCTTAGAAAAAGACATATGATCTAGGTGCCAATGAGTCCTGGACCGCCCAGTATCCTGAAAGGTAAAACTCCACAAGTGACAGGTCCTTAATAGCATAGGTTCAGCTGGAGTGCATTCAAATACCGGTATGTCCTTCTCACTAGGGAGAATGTGCCCAGGGAAAGCAGGGAGGTGGTGTGGGCAAGGGCAGACAGGGCTGAGCCAGCCAGCATTCTCAACCTCACCTGTGCTTGAGCAGAAGCATGAACGTTATTTTCTGTCAAGGGAAGTGAGTATTTTAATTAATGGTGTCTAAGAAGCATAAGAACTGAGGATTGAAATCTTTTCTGGGACGTAACCTGATATGTTCTGATGGAAACTATAAACCTTTCTTTTTTCTTTCCACAGAAATATTCATATGTTTCTGAAGATAAAGATAAATAGGATTGGGGGAGGTATGAGGAAGGGGAAGCATAACCCATTTAGAGATGGAATTCAGTGCAATTCCTATCATTGGTTTGCAACTTGTATTTTAACAAAAACTGCTTCCCTGTCTGAGAGCCTGCATGATGATTGGGTGGGGAGAGAGAGCCATTAAGACAGTGCAGGAGATAAGAGATAAAAAGGAAGAAAGACTGGGCAGAGTAGACCTGGGATGGAAAACACCTGCATGCCTGGAAGGCAGTAGGTGGAGGGTTTTAAGGCCAAGTTGAGGTATCTGAATCTAATCATACACGATACATAAGGAGATAGCAGAACTGGAAATAGAGACAGGTGATACTGTTATAAATTGGCATACAAATTGCACAAATGATTTATAGAAAACTGTTTTAATGACTAGAAGTATCGTGTTATTCCATGCTTACAAACCTATGACTTATTTATTGCGAAGAGCTGCTTCCCTGACCAAGAGAATTCATCAAAGTCACCAACAATGATTTCTTCGTAACATGCAAAATATCAACAAAACCAAAATTACTTTTTTTAAATTGCTCATTGATTTGGCACTTCTCTTTGTACTGTATCAGAATTTCAGGCCTTTCAAAAAGGACATCTTATTAATTTTATTTCTAGCATCAAGACACCTATTCTACTGGCTAGTTTCCTTCCTAAAACCGTATTATATGAAACTGTGTTGACTACATATAAATATTTTAAATATTTAAATGTCATCAGCATTGCCATACACTGCTTTAAGAACAACCCAAGGTGCTATAGAAGTGTAACTTCAATAGATAAAAACAAGAAAGTTGCTAGGATAAAACCAACTGGAATTTTTGACATGCAGATGACTGACTTTGATGATTTATTGCTACTGAGGTTTAGACAATATGGTATTTAATGTCTACATATTTTTCAAAAGGAGTTAAGTCCTATTTGTTGCTTTAAATTAAAAAAAAATCACCTTATTTTCATCTGTAAACTTATTTTTGAAAATAAAATTTTCCACTAGCTAGTTGGCAGCTTCTTTGGTTTTGAAGTGTTAGCTCCTCTGGCTCTCAAAAGAAAAACAGAGAAATTAAACGTAGCTCTTGTTGACTTTTTTGGCAGTCTCACTTTATTGACTTAAGGAAGCCAATTCATCTCCCCTTGTTCTTTAAAAACCCACAAACAACATGCTTTTAAAAAAGATTCTAGCCACCAAGCACCATGATAATAGTTCATTTTCTAGGATCTCTTTCATTTGCCTCAAGGCATATAGTTTTATTTTATACTTTCACACGTAGATTCAAGCAAGGGGAAATTTTTTCTTTACTTTCCAGCTTATTTGTCTGTAAGCACAACTTTCTCCCAGTAGGTGTTCAGGAAACTGTTCTAGTCCAAGCCGGATGTCAGTGTTATTCCGCATACTTTAGTGCTCTTGCCTAGGAACCAGAAGATAAGATGGGAGAGAAAATTTCTTTTTAAAGGTCCTGTAATCAGGACCTTTGGGAGGTGTCCAAAGTGTGCTTATATTGGCCAAAGGCAAGAAGATAACAGGATCCTGGGCAGATTCTAGCAGGCTCTTGGCCACCATTTCTCGATGGTAGACCAGAAAGAGCTGAGCCACAGCCTATCAGTAATAGACACAGCCACCATTTATTTGTGCTCAGTGTTAGTCCTACACATGCCTTGGGCTTTATATACCTCATTCTAATTTTTACAATAATATGTCAACATAGCTACCACCAGTCCCGTTTTATAAAAGAGAAAACGAAGCTCAGATTTTAAGTAACTTGCCAAGGTCCAACAGTGAAGAAGAGGCAGAATGAAGAATCAAAGAGGTCTGCCTGACTCCAAAGCCCATGCCTTGTTCTTATACCACCCTGGATGGCCAAGATAACACTGCAGGTTAAACTACTTTAATAAGAGGACAAGGTATGCTTGTCTCCTAGAGGGTGAAGGAAAGTGGACAAGTCCATTCTCTGTAGGCAAAGATTTTACTGTTATTCAGAAGACCAAGAAAAAGAAAGCTACTTAAAAACGCTTTTGCCTAATAAATCTAATGGAAGATGAGCAAAGCCTTAGATCTCTCCAGAATGATCTTTTTCCTCAGTAAATGGAAAATTAGTATATTTTTTCCTTTAAAAATTATGCCTTTAACCAAGCGAAGGGCACTTAACTTTGCCTGATTCCATCTTAATTGTCCCAACTATAAGGGACAGAGTTTTTCTAACTACCTTTAACGAGTCCAATAATTACCATTTTGCAAGCATGCCTTGGTTTCCCTCCTTGGCACCTTATTCACATTTTCCTTTGTCTGGGTTGAGATTCCTTCCTCAACCCCAATGTCTACTAAGGAAATTCTAGCCAACCTCCCAGGACCTGCAAAACATTCCTTTTTTTTTTTTTTTTTTAATTTTATTTATTTATTTCCCCCCAAAGCCCCAGCAGATAGTTGTAGGTCATAGCTGCACATCCTTCTAGTTGCTATATGTGGGACACGGCCTCAGCATGGCCGGAGAAGCGGTGCATCGGTGCGCGCCCGGGATTGAACCCCGGGCCGCCAGCAGCGGAGTGCGCACACTTAACAGCTAAGCCATGGAGCCGGCCCTAAATATTCCTTTCTCAATGAAACTTCTCTGATCCTTAACCAAAAGCAATTTCTCTCTCCTCTGAATGTTAAAAAAATACATCATTCAGTCATCTACCATAGCCCTTATCACCTTTTACCTTGAATAGAACTATTGGTGCCATTAAAACAAAACTCTCCCCTCCTAGACTAAAGGGTTTCAGGAGCAGGAATTGTGCCTCATTCATCTCTGATGCCCATGGGGCACAGCACGTGTTGGTATTGGGTAAATTAATGTTCCCAGATCGTTATACACATGCCCGTCATCTCATTTTTTGAGCCCGGGTTTTTTTTTTTTTAATAATTCTATTTATTTATTTATTTTCCCCCTAAAGCCCCAGTACATAGTTGTATGTCATAGTTGCACATCCTTCTAGTTGCTGTATGTGGGACGCTGCCTCAGCATGGCCGGAGAAGTGGTGCGTCGGTGTGCGCCCAGGATCCGAACCCCGGCCGCCAGCAGCGTAGCGCGCACACCCAACTGCTAAGCCACGGGGCCGGCCCCTAGTCCAGGTTGTTGTCTCCCTTTGTTTACATAAGTCCTATTCTTTCAAGACCTTTTCCCAATTTATGAACTAAATTTTTGGTGCTTATCATATATTGCTTTGAAGCATTATTTTTTATGCGTATGCCCTGTAGTCCCAAGTAGATTTCCTCCTGGGGCTAATGTCTGTCTGGATGATGCTATTATCCTTCTTGCTATTAACAACAACTTTCATTTATTGACCACTATGTCTCAGGGACTCTGCTGAGTGCTTCGTTTACCTTATCCTATCCCTTATAGAACTTCGGGTCTCCTGACTGTTTCTCAGCCTCTATCAGCCCTCAGCCTCCTCTACTGTAATATACTCCAGGGTTTTGACAACTAGATGGTACAGTTCTGGAGGCAGGGGCCACATCTCTCGGGAACCTACAGCATCTAGAGCAGTGCATGGTAGAGGATAGATCCCCAATAAATGTTCCATCGGAGTTTTGGAACTACTGAGTTCACAAAACAAAAGATGCTTTAAAACCAGTTTTTAGAAATACTAGTGGTAATTCTGTATTACTAATTATCAAGTGAGAATCCTTCCCCTATCAGTATTGGAACTGCCAGATTAAAGATTCTGATATATATATATATTTTATTCTTTCTTTCTTTTTTTTTTTGTGAGGAAGACTGGCTCTGAGCTAACATCCACTTCCAATCCTTCTCTTTTTGCTGAGGAAGATTAGCCCTGAGCTAACATCTGTGCCCATCTTCCTCTACTTTGTATATGGGACACCACCACAGCATGGCTTGATGAGTGATGCATCAGTCCACGCCCGGGATCCGAACCTGTGAACCCCGGGCCACCGAAGCAGAGCACGCGAACTTAACCACTATGCCACCAGGCCAGCCCCGATATATATATTTTAAAATCCAGCATAAGATCCCCACTCTTCATTAAATGGATGTGTTTTAGGGAAAAGAATAAAAGCCTGTGCTAAGCATCTTGACTTGGAGCTTCCCTCTGCTCCCTGCCTACCCCCCACCTTGTTTATCTCTGGTCTATATTCGTATTTGTATCTGAAGGGAGCAATGGTCTCCTTTTCATGTGCTGGAATAAAAAGATCTGATGGGAACTTAAAAGCTCCCCCACAGGAAACTGTCTGAGCCCGTGATTGACATCTCTGGTTTCCTTATTAACTAACTGCCAGGCTTCAGAAAACTGGAGCCAACCCAAGTGGGGACCCTGGCAGCTGGTGTGAAATGTGAGACCAGAGGCCAGCTTGTCACAGTTGCTGGAGAGTGGGGGGAACAGGAGGCTGGATGGGTAGGAGGGAGGAAATGGCTTCGGAAATTTGACATGTGCTCCTGGTAAAGAGTATCGTTCTGTGTGATCAGAGGACACCTCACCCTTGATCCCCATGTTAGGGGGAGAGTCAGAGAGGCCAGTCTGCTAAAGGTTCAGGGTAGGATGTGCTTCCTCCTTCTCCTATCTTAGAATGTGTAGGAGAGAGGAAAAGATAAGTAACCTAGAGAAATGTAAACAAGTAATCACTGTTCACGGAAAACAGGTATCTTTTACCTTACATAAAAAACACTTAAAATGTTTGACTTCCTGACATATGAGGTAATGAGGACATTATACAGAATCAGAAGAGTCCATCTTTTAAATTCTAATTTAAAAACAACAATAAAGGAGGGAAATGGGGAGTTGTTCTATGGGTATACAGTTTTAGTTTTGCAAGATGAAAAAGTTCTGGAGATCTGTTGCACAACACTGTGAATATACTTTACACTACTAAACTACACACTTTACAATGGTTAAGATGGTCAATTTTATGTTATGTGTTTTTTACCACAATTAAAATTTTTTTGAAAACTTAAAAGAAACATTAAAGAACAAATAAGGAGGGTCTGGCCCCCTGGCTTAGCGGTTAAGTGCGCAAGCTCCGCTACTGGCGGCCCGGGTTCAGATCCCGGGCGCGCACCAACGCACCTCTTGTCCGCCCACGCTGAGGCCGCGTCCCACATACAGCAGCTAGAAGGATGTGCAACTATGACATACAACTATCCACTGGGGCTTTGGGGAGAAAAAGGGAAAAAAAAAAGGAGGAGGATTGGCAATAGATGTTAGCTCAGGGCTCGTCTTCCTCAGCAAAAAGAGGAGGATTAGCATGGATGTTAGCTCAGGGCTGATCTTCCTCACAAAAAAAGAAAAGAAAAGAAAAAGAAAAAATACCTTAAAAAAAAAATAAAGAACAAATAAGGAAAAGAAGAAAATAGCCAAATACATTCTGAAGAGGAAAATATATTACTGCTCCTTTGGCTCTCCCCCTTTTTTCCTTTAGCAGGCTGCCTAGTAGTTACGCATAAATATCCTTTCTCTTTATGTGGACAAAGGGGGAAAAAAGCAAGATATAAGAGTTTGCAAAAGCAGAGAGGAAAACTGTGGGTCTTTCTCTTTCTTTGAAGGAACATCTCTTTCTGAACCACTGGCCAATAGGATATTTTTAAAATTACATAATAGTTTTATGTATATGTAATAGTATAATACATAATAGGAAAAGAAGCTTTTAAAGTCCAAATAACAGAATACATTAAGTTCTTACTACTTGATTCCAAATCCAAAGTCTATAGAGATTCACAGAGCTAATAGTCGAGGACAGTCATGCCAACAGGCAAAAAAAAGGAACCCAAACTCTACGTCCTTCCTAATTCTTCCTATCCCCCAAGCCCCTCCCATTTTTTTCTTTCTTATCCAGTTGGGAGGCTAAGCTCTTTATATTGACTGATTTAATTTAGAGAAGGGACTGTTTTTGAATCTGGCCTACTATGGGGTTTTTTTCTTTTGGAGATGGGTGTTTGTTGATCAAAGCAACAAACAACAAATGTTGTTTAAATTTATGCTTCCTTTAGTCCTGCAAATTTGGAGGCGAGGGCTTTTTTATAAGAGGTAATGAGGCAGAATTCTCTTAATGGCAAGGATACTTTCTCACCAAATTAAAACACATGCATGCTTGAAAAAATAATGAAATAAAAGTAGCTTTTCTTTGGGGAGTAAATCAATTTGAAAGCAGGAAACTTCCCACACAGTTTGAGCTTACTGTTCCTACCAACACAGGCTAGGGAGGGAAGTAAACAGGATATTTTCTCTTCTTTTTGTCCCTAACTTGAAGTAACAATAATTGACAGTAAGAAGGATCTGATCAAAACATTTAAGAAGTATGCCTACTAAAGCAATAACCTTAAATGCCAACAGTAGGGAGAGAACTTTTTCTGTTTTATTTCTCTCTGAAAATATATTACCTTAGTTTATTTTAATCAAATGAACTCAGAGCTTTGTATGAATATCACTTCATCAATAGTAGTCTCATATATGCACTGAGACCAGAAAATCTTGCTATGTTCCCTTTTTTTTAGAGGGATATATCATCTTGACTTTCTCACTGTGTCCTGAAGGGAAATTGTACACAAAGCTCCTGTTTCCTAGATCAGAACTCTGAAAAATGCTCTTACCTTAAGTGTGGAGGCCCTGGCATCACATCAATAACAGAGTCCATACCAGCTAAACCTGTCTCTCCCTGGATGTTTCCTTCTGGGTGTTCATTCATCTAACACGCATGTTTTATTGATGGGTGCTATGCCATGGGCGCTGTGTGATGGGATCCGTCTGGCAGGCTGGAGGATGACAGGAAGGCATCCTAAACTGGAACTGAGGGATTATGAAAGGATGCTAACCTGAGGTCTAGAGAATGAATGGGAGTTAGCTAGGCAAAGAGAATTGAGGGAAGAGAGCCCAGCAAGACCCAGGAATGGAAAGAAACCAGTATGGCTAGAGGAGAGCACAAAGGAGGAAGTGGCAAAGGGGGCAGACACAGCCTGGACACGCAGGTCTGGCCAAGTCCTGGTTAGGAGTTAGAGGCTTTTCCAAAAGGCAGCGGGAAGGCATTAGAAATTTTTAAGCAGAGGGACAGGATCAGATTTATATTTTAGAAAGATTGCTTTGCCTGCAGTGGCCACCAATGGGAAGGGAGCAAGGGCAGAGACCAGTTAGGATACAGGAGTACAGCCTGGAGGTGATGTAGTCCCTCCAGCCCAGAATGTAAGCTCCATGAGGGCAGGGCTTTCTGCTTGGTCTATTTACTGTATCTCAAGTACCTAGAACAGTGTGTGTGGCACAATAGTAGGTGCTCAAATATTTGTAGAACAAGCAAAAACAGACTGAGGTAGGGTAATGCCAGAGGGGATTAAAGGGAGGGGCAAATGGGCAGAAAAATTAGGAAGTGGAGTGGATAGGCCTTGTTAACCTTTTTCGAAACCTTCAAAATGTCTTTCTTGATTTAAATAGTCATGTTCCTTTGCATCCTTTCCATAATAAATCTATTTGATTCAATATAAATGATCTGTTATTTTTCCAAATAAAATCCTACCGTTTTTAAAGTGTGTAAATCAATGACTTTTAGTAAATTTACAGAGTTGTGCAACCATCACCATAATCCAGTTTTAGGTCATTTCATCACCTCAAAAAGTTCCCTGTGCTGATCCCTGCTCCCAACCCCAACCCCAGGCAACTATGATCTGCTGTTTGTCTCTATAGATTTGCCTTTTCTAGATATTTCAAATAAATGGAATCATACAATATGTAAGCTTTTTTGTCTGGCTTCTTTCACTTAGCATAATATTCTTGAGGTTGATTCATGTTGTAGCATGTTTCAATCATTTATTCCTTTTTGTTATTGAATAGTATTCCATTGTGTATATACCACATTTCGTTTATCCATTTACCAGTTGATGGACATTTGGACTGTCCCACATTTTGTCTATTACAAATAATGCTACTATGGACATTGTGTACAAGTCTTTGAGTGGACAGACAGAGGCCTTGTTAATTTGGATTAGATGTAGGAGGTGGTGAGAAAAATAGAGGGGTCAGGGAAGATGCCCAGATTTCAGACTTAGGCAACTGGATGGATGATGGTACAATTCACTGAAATGGGAAGACTAGATGAGGAGCAGCTTTGGTGGGAAAGTGGACCTCAGTTTTGGGCAAGTGCCTGTGAGACAGGAGTGGGTCCACCCAGTAGGCAGGTGGACACATGGGTCTGGAAGGTTAGCTTCCTCAAAATTTCTATCAAAGGCCTAATTTTTCTGCAGCTTGTCTCATGTTTAAGACTTATTTCTCAGGCATAATAAAAGCAATTTTCTGTAACTTCAGCTCTTCTCTATATAAATCTGACCAAAGAAGAAATTCATAAAACATCACATCAAATTCTTACTTTGGTTTGCATAATAATTATAATAACATCTTCTATTTGCTCAGCATTTCCTTTTTAAAAATTGTGGTAAAATACACATAACATAAAATTTATCATCTTAACCATGTCTAAGTGTACTGCTCAGTGGCATTAAGTACATTCACATTGTTGTGCAAACATCACCACCATCCATCTCCAGAACTGTTTCATCGTCCCAAACTGAATCTCTGTACTTATTAAATACTAACTCCCCATTCCCCCTCGTCCCAGCCCCTGGCAACCACCATTCTACTTTCTGTTTCTATTTATTTGACTCCTCTATGTTCGTCATATAAGTGGAATCATACAGTATTTGTTCTTCTGTGACTGGCTTACTTCACTTAGCATAATGTCCTCAAGGTTCATCCATGTGGTAGTCTGTGACAGGATTTCCTTTCTTCTCAAGGGTGAATCATATTCTGTTATGTGTACACACCACATTTTACTTATCCATTCAACCGTCAATGGACACTTGCTTGGGTTGCTTCTACCTTTCGGGTATTGTAAATAATACTGCTATGAACATGGGTGTACAAGTATGTCTTCCAGTCCCTGCTTGCTCAGCATTTCCTTTTGAGAAATTAAAAGATATAAGAGTTGAAAGATCTCTGTCATACTTTAACTCAGGCAAGCTGTATTACATAACCACTTGAATAATAGGTGGTCACATGACCAGTTCAAGATCGTAATTACAAATATCCATCTGTACTGAGTGAGGCCAGAACTTTCTCCAGCTTTCAGAGACACTGGGTATCACTGGACTTTTCTTAAACTCTAGACCTACAAAGCAGCAAATTGCTCTTTTTTTCTTTTTAGGATTTTGGTGATACCACCTTAAATCAACCAATACTTGAGCCCAAAAGCCCCTTATAAAATTCCTTCTTTTCCCAATAATCTGTAGGGTCCTGAAAGTGACTCAGTTGTTTGGTGTTGTGATAAAGGTATTCAGTGGGTTCCTAATGCACTTTAAGTTTTCTGTAGTATGCTGGGTCAGACAGGTCTGCACTGATACAGTTGGATTTACCAGAGCAGCACTTATCAGGGAATGAAGTTATGATATGGGGTCAAGATGTCATACCTGATGGCAGAGAGAAAGATTAGACATACACCAGCAAACAGCAGGGAGAGGTTATGAAGGAAGGGGCAAGCATTTTCCCAGCTCTGTTAACTTGTATCTGTCTCTCAAAAATACCAGTGTTCCATGGACAAAGAGAAAAGATTAGTGGTTACCAGAGGGGAAGGGGGTTGGGAGGTGTGCATAAGGGGTAAAGGGGCACATATATATGGTGACTGACAAATAATAATGTACAACTGAAATTTCACAACATTATAAACTATTATGACCTCAATAAAAAAATAAATACCAGTGCTCTCCACACATAAACAGAGCAGGCAGCTCATGGAAAATACCAAAACAGGGCAATGTTTTCATTCTACCAGGCTCATGAGAGATGAGAATTGCCAGGAATTAAGTTAATAAAATCAGCAAGCTTGACTAGCCATAAACATCAGAAAACACCGTTTTAATTGTAAGAGATGTGGCAAAAAGCAGCCAAATCCACAGAACAGTCCAGCACCGCAGGCAAGGCCCTGGATCTCGCCACTGCTGGGGAAGGAAAGCCAGATGGGCCTGGGCCTTAATAGTACTCTCCCTTCTCCAAATGGCTATTTCTTCTGTGGGGCTCCAAGCTTTAGGCGCAGGGGTCTGAGGGAAGGCCACAGCTTCCTGGAACACCCTCCCAGATGCCCCACCCTCAACTGGTATGGAGGGTGGAACAAGAAATTAAACACAGGATATCAATGGCAGGGAGACAGGAGATCAAAAACCCATGGATCTCAGCCAGGCCACACTGTGTGAATGAGTGCCTCATAAGCAGAGCTGTGGCCGCTTGCAGACTTGAGATCGTTCCACCATAAGAGGCCCAAGGGCAGAGGCTCATTTTTACTCAAGGCCCTCAGAGGTCCTGTTATGTAGGCAATAAACCTATCCTACCTATTTCCGGAGGCACTGGCAGCTGTGGAGTCCCAGGTGAGAACTGTAGAAGCCTTGGTCCCTCTTTAGGGATGAGATCTTGCCCTCCAAGTCAATGGTTCTCACTCCGGGCTGCACCTCTGAACCACCTGGGAAGCTTTTAAAACCAGAGGCCCAGGACCAACCCCAAATTCTGAGTCAGAATTTGGAATTTGGGGGATGGATCCCAGGCACTGTTATCTTTTAAAACTCCCAGATGATTCTCATGTGCAACTAAGATTGAGAGTCACAGCTGTCAGTCATCTAGGGATTCTAGCTACATAAACTCAAGAAGAATTATCACGGGCCAGCCCAGTGGCTTGGCGGTTAAGCGTGCGGGCGCTCTGCTGCTGGCGGCCCGGGTTCGGATCCCAGGCGCGCACCGACGTACCACTTCTCTGGCCATGCTGAGGCAGCGTGCCACATACAGCAACTAGAAGGATGTGCAACTATGACATACAACTATCTACTGGGGCTTTGGGGGAAAAAATAAATAAAATTAAAAAAAAAAGAATTATCACTTATCTTACTGTATACATTTCATAAGGCTACACAGAGGTTCTTCCAAAGAAACACAACTTAGGAAGCTGTAATAGTTAGCTAGGGCTGCCCTAACAAAATACCACAAACCGGGTGGTTTAAACAACAGAAGTTAATTTTTTCACAGTTCTGGAGGCTGGAAGCCCAAGATCAAGATGTCAACAGGTTTGGTTTCTCCTGAGGCCTCTCTCCTTGGCCTTCAGATGGCTGCCTTCTTGCTGTGTCCTCTCACAGTCTTTCCTGTGTGTATCCCTAGTGACTCCTGGTGTGTCCAAATTTCTTCTTCTAAGGACGCCAGTCAGACTGCATTAGGGCCCAGCCTAATGGCCTCATTTTAACTTAATCATCTCTTTAAAGGTCCTATCTCCAAATACAATCACATTCTGAGGTACTGGGGGTTAGGGCCTCAATATCTGAATTTTGTCTCTGGGGTGGGGAGCACAATTCAGCCCATAGCAGAAGTTCTTTAGTTGAGAAAGTAGCTTTCCTAAATGAACTCTTTGACTTCACAAATATCAAATGTTTTATTTACTTAAAGTCAGAATTTCTTGATGAGTAAGCTAGCTCATTAGAAAAAGAATACTTTTTGAAATTATATGAATGCTGAGTATTTATCCCACATGGTAACTTGACTGTGGGCCTACAGAGAAAATGCGCTTTTAAGTGGCCAGAATGCATGCCAGGAAGTAGCTCACCTATTTTGAAAATCTGGCTCATTATCTCCAACTGCCAGGAAAGGAGAGCCAAACATATTTGGTATTTATAGCCCAGATAAGAAATTGTTTGCACAGTCAGACAAGGTATCTCCAAACTCCAAGCTTGGGGTGAGGCAGGTGTCATGACCAATTCCCATAGAAACCGAGACGGGAAATGGATGAAGCGAACCAGCTGTGGCTGTGGCTGCCTGGAGCACTCATGCCCTGTCTCATGGCCTTGTGGAAAGTGGGGCCCCTGTTACATGAGCTCCCAACTTCTCACAAAGAAGCTGGACATCTGGGTTTTTATGTGAAAATTTCCAGTTTTTAAATGTTGGAAATTAATTCAAATAAAAAATATCACCATTCTGTGGGCCAAATAAAACAGCTTCAGGAGAGATTGGGTTTGCCTCTAGTGTAGCCACAAGGAGACCTGGGTTCTAGTCTTGGCAAGTTATGTGACTTCGCAACCACCTTCTCTGGAATTCATCTTGAAAAATAAGGGGACTTTATGAGAGTTTCTTGAAAGTCAGGTATACAATTCTTATATCCTCTATTGGAGGAAATGCAGAGTCCTCAAGTCCAGTGAAATTGCAAGCACACAGAATCAAGGAGTCCTAAAACCCTAGCACCTAAGTAGGGGCATGTCAACTCCACTGGCTTCTTCCCTCCCTCAGCTAGTTTCAAGCCGACAAAACGTAACTTTTCTTGGAATGGATTTAGCTAGTTTAAAATTTTTGATTTGGAGCTAAGAAAAACACTACAGTCTACACATGATTTTCAATAAATGTTTTCTAGATTGACAGAGATTTGTATAATTTTTTTTTATTATTTTTTATTTTTTCCCCCAAAGACCCAGTAGATAGTTGTATGTCATAGCTGCACATCCTTCTAGTTGCTGTATGTGGGACGTGGCCTCAGCATGGCCAGAGAAGCGATGCGTCGGTGCGCACCCGGGATCCGAATCCGGGCCGCCAACAGCAGAGCGCGCACACTTAACCGCTAAGCCACGGGGCCGGCCCTAGATTGACAGAGATTTGTATGGTGACTTCAATCTCAAAGTCCCCTTGCAGGATCAGACACCTCTCAAGAAGCAACGAGGCACAGTGTATAGTGGACAGTGCTCTAGCCCAGGAATCTAGAGATATGGCCCTAGGCTCATCTCAGACTAACTAACTCTGAATCAATTTCTCTGATCTTCACTTGAACTATAAAGATCTTGAGACTTTTCAACCCTAAATTCTATAGTCTGGTTACCAAATTTAAATACTAGTTTTCAATTTTGCAACCAGTTATAAGAGGCACCAGCAAATGGCAAAAATCAACTTGGTCAAATCACTTTAACCTGTGTCTAAGTTTTCTAGTCTTACTATTGCTAGCTAGTTAATTTGATCATGTTGGATGGGGCTGTCAAACTCAACGTTGGTGAAGCGCTTGGATGTTTTCACATGCAGGGAGTTTTATAAATGCATAGGACGTAAGTGGTAACAGATAATTATTGATACCACAGTAGGGATGGTTCTTTAGGAGGAAAATATTTTTGGAATCTCAAGCTTTGAAAGCAACTGGATAGTGAAAAGTAATGCTGGTTTTAAGGCTTCACCATGGACTGCTGTGGTAGGCAGAATTCTAAAGATGGCCCCAAGATTCCTGTCCCCTGGTTATTCAATCAAACGTTAATTTAGGTACTACTGTGAAGAGAGTTTGCAGACGCAATTCAAGTCCCAAGTCAATTGACCTTAAGATACAGAGATTATCCAGGTAAGTCTGACCCAACCAGGTGAGCCTTTTGAAAAGCAGTTTTTTTTCTGGCTGATAGCAGAAGAGGAAATCAGAGAGATTCAAAGCATGAGGGAGATTCAACGTGTTTTGCAGGCTTGAAGATGGATGGGGCCACATGAGAAGGAATGTGAGCTGCCTCTAGGAGCAGAGTTCTGCCTCTAGCGACAGTCAGTAAGGAAACCACAGGAATTGAATTCAACCAACAACCTTTATGAGCCTGCATGTGGATTCTTCCCGAGACCTTCCAGAGAAGAACCCAACCCAGCCAACACCTTCATTTCAGCCTCTGAGACTCTAAGCAGAGAACTCAAGTGAGTCACATGGGCCTTCTGACCTGGAGAACTGTGAGCTCATACATTTGTGCTGCTTTAAGATGCTGTCTGTGGTAATGTGTTACACGGCAA
Source organism: Diceros bicornis minor (assembly GCF_020826845.1). Taxonomy (NCBI): domain Eukaryota; kingdom Metazoa; phylum Chordata; class Mammalia; order Perissodactyla; family Rhinocerotidae; genus Diceros; species Diceros bicornis. The sequence goes on along the minus strand of NC_080747.1, from coordinate 62,123,909 downwards.
CAGAAAACGAATACAGCTGCAAACACCAAATGTTGAGAAGGTTGTAAAGCAACTGGAACTGGATTGTAAAATGGTACAATCACTTTGAAAAATGGTATGGAAGTTTCTTATAAGGCAAAAATACATCTACCCTATGATCCAGTATTTCACTCCTAGGTATTTACCAAGAGAAATGAAAATACATGTCTATAAAAAGACTTGTACACTAATATCCACAGCAGCTTTATTCACAATAGCCCCAAACTGGACACAGCCCAAATATCTATCAACAGGAGAATGAATAAACAATGAACTACTCTTATAAGCAACAACATGGATGAAGTGCAAAAACATGTTGAGTAAAAAATACCATCACAAGAGTACACTGTGTCATTTCATTTATAAGAAGTTCTAGAATAGACAGAACTAATCTATGGTTAAATGAATCAGAACAGTGGATGCCTGGGGGTAGGAGATGGACTGAGAAGGGGCACATGAGAACTTTTTGGGGTAACGAAATGGTCTGTATCTTGATAGAAGTGTGGATTACAGAGGTGTATACATTTGTCAGGACTCATGGAACTGTAATACTTAAGATACATACATTTCAGTTTGTAAATTATCTCTCAATAAAAATATATTTATAAACAAATTTAAAAAATAATTCAAGCCTTTATGTGACAGACTAGTTATCATTAAGGTGTTAATGACTGTGTCCTACTGGTATCTATTCAAAAGCAGACAGGGCAAGAGTTAACCCAGATAGTCCCTAATAGAGGCACATGGGGCCCTAAGCAGCCGGGTGAAAGACTGTTGAGCAGTGCGGCCTATCTAGAGGGCCTCAAATCTCTCCACATACTTAATCAAATAATCCTGCAAAGTACGAGTTTATTTTATGCCCAAGTCCAGAATGCTAAAAGGTGAATGGCAAAGATGCTGATGGTGCCGGGGCTACCCAAGCAAGAAGGGCTCTGGAAGGGAGTGGGGTGCACAGGGACAAGGGGTAATGCCCCGAGACTCCCGTGCGAGGGAGAGGGGGTGGGTGGAGCTTTCAGATCTGATGGCCGAGGGAAAGCAACCAGCAGGAGTGGCCTCCATGTGATAGGAGCATGCTGAGCACTGAGGGCCTCTGGGGATACTGCTGTGCAGCTACATTCTTGGTTTCTTTAGCGTTAACACATTGGGAAATACATACATTTTGGATGGGTTGCCTCAGTTAAAATGAATTCATCTTTTCTTACTTTGTGAAAGAGGCTTCTCAAAACCCATAGAAATTTCACTGGATTCCTTAGACTCATACTTTGGTGCTTGTGAAGGACTCTAAACAGAGCCAGCAACTGTAGGCTGCAATTTTCTCAGTGTGTAACATGTGGTGCTAAACCAAAATGACGAATACGGGAAGTGATGTTTTAAAATGTGGGCTCCACTTTTTCTAAGGAGCCCTAATAGTTAGACAGTGGGGCAGGGGGTGGGGTTGGGGGAGAACTCATAGTCCTGGGACCAACCTGTTTGGCAAGGTGTCTTGGGTCTGCCGTTGGCCTCTGTCCACAGAAAGCTCCACCTGTAAAAGGGAAGTGATAGATACTCGGCCTTCTCCAGAGAGGAAGAGTCAGTAAGTCCCCATGGGAAAGCTGTTGCTAGGGAGAGGAGAGGTGGGCTAAGGATGGGCCCTGAGCATTTACAATGAGAGTTAAAGTGAGACAATTTAACTATCGTAGACACTGGAACCGAGCTTTCCTGTTAGGTGGCCAACTGGAGAAGGAAGAATGGAATCTCAATGAGATTCTTTTTCAGATGAGTCATTTTTTTTTTGGTTTGTTTAACCATAACAATGATTTGAGAAAGCCGTACCACTAAGTCAGTAATGGGTTTGGCTACGTACACGCACATTAGTTACAAATTCCCTAATTATCTCTAAAAAAAGATTTACTAGGAAATGATATAAAGTGCAATTGAATCCCTGAGTTTTGTTTTTTTATGTAAGTGTTATGTATCTGACCTGCCAGTTTTGCAATCTGCTTGATTTTGATACCGAGAAGTGTTTGACATTTTGGCTTTGAGTAGAACTGAGACTAATCACCTGTTTTTCCATCCAAAGGTGCCTATGTTAGTCACCACTCAGATCCTACCAATCACACAGGAACACACACACACACACACTGGGGGTGTACCCATAGTATCCTGCAGGAATGCTTGACATAACACTTACCACACTATTATAATTCACTGTTCCTGGTTTGTATCCCTCACTTGAAAATGAGGTCTTTGAGGGTATGCAATGGTTTGTCTTACTTATCCTTCATTCTTAATGCTTAACAGAGTATCTGACACATAGTAGGTGGAAATAAATACTTTTAGTCTTGCTATTTCCTGTTATGTTCTCCAGGGAGATGAAAAGCAGCAGTGGATATCTTTTCCTACATGGAGACACTCACTCATTGCTCCATCTCATATCTAGCCACATAATCTTTCCTTTGATTTTCTATCTTTAGAACCTTTCCCCAGGGTTCTTCCAGAAATGAAGCAGGAGTTTCTGAATGACCTGGTTAACTTCACGTAGGGCAGGGAACATAGGCCACTAAGACTCAAGGTTTGAAGACCTGTGATTTGGTGCTCAGCTTCCCATCTTCACAGTCTGGTGGATGCTACGCAGATGTGATGTGTGCTTTCCTAATTTTCACAACCATTGCTGTAGAATATTGGAAATGTAGTATCAAATATATGGAAAAGCCCTTGGCAACTGCAAAACAGGTATTGTTATCAGCTTCACTTCATCAGTGTGGAAAAGGTTCAGGGGTGAAGTGATTTGTCCCGGCTTATGCATCCAATAGCATGTCTGAATCCCAAACCAGTGCTTTCCCCACAGTCCTGTGAACTCACTGAACTCCACAAAGAGAGGAACTCCAGGACTGTCCCACGTGACCACACAGGAAGACTCAGGTGGCACTGACCTGAGCACGCGTGTCCTTGGGAAGGTCTTGAAAGCAGCCCCGTCTGCAGGGGACCCAGTGCTGACCACGAGCTTGACTTACTTGTTGGGCTTGGAGACAGTTCTCTTCGTATTTTCTGCATCCAGAAACCCAGTGGTCATGGAGCTGAGAAGCAGGTTCCCTCCATAAAGAGCACAACAGGCCAATGGATGTCACTGTTGCACCACAGAAACAGAATCTCGACCCCAAGGGGACCTTGACTGGCAGCACACTCACTACTTGCTTACATTAACAGAGCAGAGCACACTTGGAACCAAATAGAAACTATTTTTAGTGGGATGGTAATTAATATTCCATTTTTAATTTTTAGAGCTAGTAATGAGCAGGCACATTCAGATTAAGGCAAATCATTCACGTTAAGGCAAATAGCTTTGAACAGAGTGGGTAGCTACGGATGAATGCATATGTCACTTAGCAGGGGAAAGGAGGGCAAAATGAATCAAACCAGGTCCCCTGACTTCAAATGTTGTATTTCTGTCACCCTTCATGACTGCCTTTCACTATTAGATAATATGCAAAATTATTAAAAAATGCGTATGCCGATACTTAGAGTGAGACCTCTCACCAAATTAGTGGCCCAGCATAAACGTTTTGGAAGGAATTTTTAATCCTCAACCTAGTATAATAATCAAAGGAATAAATATATTTTTTAGGCACCCACTATGTGCCAGAAACAGTGTTTGACTTTTCACAACTCTTTCAGGTAAGTATTGTTATTTCCATTTTTCATATGGGGAAATTGGGGCACAGTTAGAGTAAGTGACATTTTCAGTTATACAGCTGGTAAGTGACTACGTGGATGCAAGTCCACGTCTATTGGGCTGCAAAGCTTCCGCACTTTCCAAGTTGCTCCAATTCAGTTCAAGTGATCTTTGACAGCCCACCGTGTGTCCATCACTGGAGATACTGCAATGAATATGGTGCCATCTCCGCCCCAGAGAAACTTGAAGGCCTTCGACAATTACATTACAACACAGAGGGAGGAGGGCTTTTGGCAGGTGCTCTGCAACTAAGTGAGAGGTCAGAAAAGGCCCAGAGGAAGTAACCTCTAAGCTGAGATCTGAAGAATGAATAAAATATGGCAGACAAAGGAGAATATAGATCAAGGGTGTTCTACCTGGAGGAATATCCAGTGCCTAAGCATCCAGTGGAGAAACATTATGGTTACCTATAATTTAAACTCAAAGATGATTTTTTAAAGGAATAATCTGTTTCTTTTAAATTGGACTGAGTGTGAACCATAACATTAAGAACCATTCTCAGTGATAGTTTCTAAGGAGAACCATAGTACAAGGCCCTGCTTGGGGTGGAGAGTCAAGCCCTGCCTTGGGAATGGTGAAGAGGCTCTGGTGTCACAAATGCACAAAAAATACCACCAAGGGCTCCCTTGTAGTTGGAACCCAAGCAGGAGCAGCAGGAATAGGGAATGAGGAATGCGCTTTCCTGGTACGCTCACTTTCTCTGAGGCCCTGACCCCAAACCAAAGAATCCCCGATTCTGTGGGCCACTGCAGAGGGCCCCGGGCTCTGTGTGTCTCTATATCATAATTTCATGAGCACAAAATTGTGAATGTCTCTCTGTTTTCAGGTCTGGTACAAATCCTCACATGCACAGATAACAGATATAAGCAGCTACAGGTAACTGAAGTGCTGTCGATCGTCTTCCATCCAAGTCCGGAACTTTCCCTCTCCAGCAGTTACAAAGAAGGTGATCCTGAGAGAGAAATACCAGAGACATTCCCTGGCAATTCTTATAGGCCTTTAGCGCCGTCACAGGTCACAAGCTATAATCATTCTTGGATTTTCTGACGATGAGACCTGTCACTGCTGTCAGACAGGCTTAACTGCCTTTTTTGGACACTTTCTTAAAATATAAGTAAATTGGGCAACTAATCCTACACTTTTATATCTTGGTTTTTCCAGGAGCTTTGAAGTCTAGATTTGGAGAAGGAAAGGTTAAGGAAGCAAACCTAGAGAGAAGTAACATAGGAATGTCTTTGTGTTTATCTTAACGACATCCCATAAGATTCAACCTTTAGCCCAGTCACCATCTTCCCCTTTTTCCTGCCCAGCAGTCATTCTTGGTCTTGGTCACATTTAGTATTTTCAGATAGAAATGACAGTAGGACTGGAGGTCCTCTGATTGGCCCAGAACTTAATGGTGATGCTAAAAAAATAATATAAATTACTGAATCATTTAACAAGTATTTGTAATACCTACGTCTGAAGAGACACGTGAGCATTTAAACAAAGAGGCAGAACAATGAACTGTGGGGCAAGAAGACTTCACTCGCAGGTGCCAGGAACCTGAGAAGAGACTAAAGCTGCAGCTAAGGCGGGTGCTATTTGCATGTAATACTTGGTAAGCTACTTCTTGTTCCCCTCAACAATTTGGAAAGCATGAAAATGATATGTAAATATTGGCGTAATTTTCATTAAAATCAATCATTCCTCCATTCAGTAAATACTGAGCACCTACCAAGCATAAAAAGCGAATGGTAACCGAGTCCACTTCTTTCCGAGTGAAGCCGTTTTCACCGGTTTAATCCACACTTAGCCAAAGCCACATAGTAAGATAGGGAGAAAGATAGACAGTCAAACAGAGCTCAAATTCTGGTTCTCTACTCACTAGCTGTGTGACTTTGGGTTAACCATTTTTTTCTTCTGAGCTTCAATTTTTTCATTTGCAAAGTAGGGATAAGAAGAAGTTGATATGATAGCATAATACAACGGTTACCCTCACTGAGCATTTCCTACATGCTAGACACTGAGAGAGGCACTTACAACAAGAGTGACAGGCGGTCATCCTTGAATGCTCCCCCTTCCTCATCTCCCATATCCAAGAGACACCAAGTCACACCATTTCATCTCTGAAATACTTCTCGGATCTCTCCCTATTTCCATTGCCCTATTTCAGGCCCTCACTATCTCGTGGCCTCCTAAGTTGGTCTCCCTGCTCACTCTTGTGCCCCTTAAATCCATTCTCAGCATGCCGACCAAAGCAATCAGTTTCAACAAACACGTCTCTCCCTCACTTAAACCCTTCACTGGCTCCCCACCTTCTCGAATAAAGTACAGGCAACAAGCTCATCCTGTCTCCCTCTCCACACTTTTAGCATTCCCTGCCCAACACGCAACACACTCCAGGCTTGTCTTCACCTCTGCCTCTGGTCTTACGCTTCAACCTTGCCTATGCAACACTGAATCACGCCTCTGTTCAATGTTCTCACCTCTTTCATTTACTTATCTTTTCAGACTCAGCTCAGACGAGGCAACTTAGAAAAGCCTTCGTGGATGCCTCTGGCTTCTACTCCCAAGCTGAGTCAGGAGCTCTCTCTCCTAGACCATTATCATGTGCTCCCACGTGCTCCCATGTCTATTTCACTGCATTTACCACATCGATTGGTTATTTACTTACGAGTTTTTCTCCCTTACCAGACTCTTCTCCTTAAGGCAAAAACCATGTCTTATCCATCCTTATATCCTCATCAACTGGCACAGTTCCTGGCACACAGCAAGGGCTCAGTAAATAAAGTGAACGAAGGAATGAAGACAGCAATGTGACTCCCAGCTCATGCCCTTTGCATACATCACATCCCATCTCAAACAAACACATCATGTGTCTAGAACAGCGGTTCTCAACCTGGGGCAACTGTGCTCCCAGGGGACATTTCGCAATGTCCAAAGACATTTGGTTTGTCACAATGGGAGGTGGAGGAAGTGTGCTTCTAGCATCTAGTAGGTAGAGGCCAGGGACGCTGCTAAGCCAGGATAGACCCCCCTCCGCACACCCCCCCACCCCATACAGAATTATCCAGCGCAAAATGTTAATAAGAGCCAAGATTAAGAAATCCTGATGTGGAACAGGGTCTGGCATGTGGAAGACCTCAATATAGGATTCCTAACCCTGGCAGCTTAGTGGCACCAGTGGCAGAAAGGATAATCATGCTTGATATAAATCATGTAATTGTATAGTATACAATTACACTAAGTTTTAAGATTATTGAGCTTTTAAGTTTTAAGTTTATTGAGCAGCTCTGCGTGATATTAACCCATTTCACAGTATCAGACCTAAAGGAGTTCAATTCTACTATTATATTCATACTTTAAATAAAGCAAAGGTCCTATCAGGATCAATGGGGTAGGATGCATGGCCCTCTCCTCCCTCTTCTCTCTCAAAACACATCATGATTTATCTGCTCCAGGCCTACATCTCTGAACAACAAGCCAAATGCCTGGGCCATATGCATAAACCTATATTAGCTCACCAGCAATGATGCTGTTGAAATATCAACACATATACACACACACACACACACACATATATATGTATGTACATACACACACACATATATGTATGTACACTCAAATGTATTTCTCACCCTGTATGAACTCATAACCTGGAACACCCTCTCCAGGAAGGCCTGGCCTCCCTGGAATCATAAGGGAAATGTAAATATTAAAACTTTTAAGCTGTCAGGTGAGTTTTTTATTAGCCATTTGACATAACACAGCTGAGGCAGTAGGCTGTGAGATGGGACGCAGGCTGACCCACTTCTCAGGGACCTTGTAGTCCCATCAACTATGCATAACCTGTAATGTAGGTCCATACTGGGCAATTCTTTTCATCTGTGCATATTGCACCACCCAATGCCTAGAGATGAGGTGCATGGAGAAGGAGGCTGCCTAGAGGTATCAAAACCAGGACATAAGTTCTAAATTCACCACAGTGACCCTTGCCTATAATTCAGCCGCATGACCCTGTCTGAACCCTGAGGCAAATTTATGAGCAGTTTCTTCTGGTTATCTTCAGCTCCTCTTTCAGTTGGCCTTTTATCAGTCCAGATGTCTTTTGTCCATCTTTCTTGTCTCAGCAGCTCCTTTTTCGTTTTATCTAACTCGAATTATTGAACCGCTAAAACTGACTGCCAACGCTGGATACGTTTGCCTTTGCTTAATACACACTGGCACAGAAGTGGCTGTGTACTTCTTTTTCGTAATTAAATTTAACACTTAATTCATCCTAGAATTTCCAAGCTGAGATAAGGCATCCTGGGATCTTTAAAGTAGCTTTGAGTCCCAGTATAAGTAGGAGTGACCTGCTTTCTTCTAGAATTATAATTTATTTTCAATTATAAAATGATAGTTTTATCCACCATTAAAACTAGGTTGAAGTTCAGGGGACTCTGTGAAGTTGGACTCTGTGAAGCTTCCTTTGCCAATGCCCTGATTTGCTGGGCACTGTCCCAAAGTGATGTCTTATGAGAGAGAATTTCCCATTGGCTACAGTGCCATTAAACATATCTTAAGGGAATTCAAACAAATCGTAATGGAGAGCCTTCTGCTGGGTGTGCCAAGGATGTGACGCTCCTTGGCTTGAGCAATTAGTTCATTTACAGTTTAAACAAACAGAAAATGCAGCCCTAGCCTGCTCTTAGATTTCCTGGCTTGCCAGCCAGCCACTCAGCTATCCTCTAAGTGGCAACGGCATTACCCATTAATACGCAAGTGTGGTAGGAAGCCTTTCCAAGTCCAGGAGTTCTCTGACTACTTTGTTATTGTTGCCTGGTGTTATAGACTGAATGTTTGTGTGTGTCCCACCGCACCCCCCCCCCCAAATTCATATGTTGAAGCCCTAACCCCTAGTGTGGCAATATTTGGAGATGGGGGCCTCTAAGAAAGTAATTATGGTTAAATGAGGTCATAAGGGTGGGGCCCTGATTTAAAGAAGATTAGTGTCCTTATAAGAGACACCGAAGACCTCATTTTTTTTCCTCTCTCTCTTCACACACTTTTGCATGCACCCAGGAAAGGCCACGTGAGGACACAGTGAGGAAGTGGCTGTCTACAAGCCAGGAAGAAATCTCACCAGAAACCAAACCCTGCTGGAACCTTGATCTCGGACTTTCTAGCCCCCAGAACTGTGAGGAAATAAATTTCTGTTATTTAGGCCCTGCAGGCTGTGGTATTCTATTATCTCAGACTGAGCTGACTAATACAGATGATTACTATAAACTGTATTAAGGAGAGAACCATCTACTAAGGTTATAACAATTACCATCACAGCGAACACCTACTGATTGTCACTGTGTGCATCACAGGTTGTCAAAACGCTAGATTTTAGAAAGTAAGAAAATGCCATTCACAATTGCATCAAGAAGAATAAAATACCTATCAATAAATTTAACCAAGGAAGTGAAAGACCAGTACATTGAAAACTGTAAGACATTGATGAAAGAAATGGAAGAAGATACAAATAAATGGCAAGATATTCTGTTCCCATGGATTGGAAGACTTAACATTGTTAAAATGTCCATACTACCCAAAGCAATCTACAGGTGAAATGCAATCTCTAACAAAATTCCAATGGCATTTTTCACAGAAATAGAACAAACAATAATTTGTATGGAACCACAAAAGATCCCAAAGAGCCAGAACAATCTTGAGAAGAAGAACAAAGCTGGAGGCACCACAATTCCTGATTTCAAACTATATTACAAATCTATAGTAATCAAAACAGTATGGTATTGGCATAAAAACAGACACATAGATCAACGGAACAGAATAGAGAGTCCAGAAATAAACCCACACATATATGAAAAATTAATTTATGAAAAAGGAGCCAGGAATATACAATGAGGAAAGCATAGTCTCTTCAATAAACGATGTTGGGAAAACTGGACAGATACATGCAAGAGAATGAAACTGGACCACTATCTTACACCAGGCACAAAAATCAACTCTAAATGGATTAAAGACTTGAACATAAGACCTAAAACCATAAAACTCCTAGAAGAAAAGATAGGCGGTAAGCTCCTTGACATACGTCTTGGCAATGATTTTTTGGATTTGACACCAAAAGCAAAAGAAACAAAAGCAAAAATAGGGCTGGCCCCATGGCTTAGCGGCTAAGTGCGCATACTCTGCTATTGGCGGCCTGGGTTCAGATCCTGGGTGCGCACTGATGCACCGCTTCTCCGGCCATGCTGAGGCTGCGTCCCACATACAGCAACTGGAAGGATGTGCAACTATGACATACAACTATCTACTGGGGCTCTGGGGAAAAAAAAGGAGGAGGATTGGCAATAGATGTTAGCTCAGAGCCGGTCTTCCTCAGCAAAGAGGAGGATTAGCATGGATGTTAGCTCAGGGCTGATCTTTCTGACAAAAAAAAAAAAAAAAAAGAAAAAAGAAACAAGGGGACTACATCAAACTAAAAAGCTTTGGCACAGCAAAAGAAACCATCAACGAAATGAAAAGGCAAACTGGAATGGGAGAAAATATTTGAAATCATATATCCAATACGTGGTTAATATCCAAAATACATAAAGAACTCATACAACTCAATAGCAAAAAAACAAACAATTCAATTAAAAAACAGGCAGGGGGCCGGCCTGGTGGCACAGTGGGTTAAGTTCGCGCACTCCACTTTGGTGGCCTGGGGTTCACAGGTTCAGATCCCAGGCATGGACCTATGCACCGCTCATCAAGCCAGGCTGTGGCAGTGTCCCACATACAAAATAGAGGAAGATAGGCACAGATGTTAGCTCAGGGCCAATCTTCCTCACCAAAGGAAAAAAGAAACAGACAGAGGAACTGAATAGACATTTTTCCAAAGAAGATATACAAATTGCCATAGGTAGTGAAAAAGTGCTCCACATCACTAATCATCAGGAAAACGCAAATGAGACCCACAATGAGATATCATCTCACACCTGTTAGAATGGCTGTCATCAAAAAGACAAGAAATAACAAGTGTTGGCGAGGATGTGGAGAAAAGGGAACACCTGTGCACTGTTGGTGGGAATGTAAATTGGTATAGCCACCATAGAAAACAGTATGGAGATTCTTCAAAGAACTAAACATAGAAATACTATATGATCCAGTAGTTCCACTTCTGCATATTTATCTGAAGGAAAATGAAGACACTGACTCAAAAAGATATCAGCACCCCCATGTTCATTGCAGCATTTATTTACAATAGCCAAGACATGGAAACAACCTAAGTGTCATTGATGGATGTATGGATAAAGAAGTTGTGGTGCATATATACAATGGAATATTGTTCAGCCATAAAAGAAGAAGGAAATCCTGCCATTTGTGACAGCATGGATGGACCCTGAGGGCATTATGCTAAGTGAAATAAGCCAGATGGATAAAAACAAATACATGACCTCACCTATATGTAGAATCTAAAAAAAAAAAAAAAAACACAAAAAGCAAAACTCATAGATACAGAGAACAAATTGGTGATTGCCAGTGGCAGAGGGTGGGCGAAGTGGAGGAAAGTGATCAAAAGGTACAAACTTCCAGCTATAAGATAAATAAGTCCTGGGGATGTAATGTACAGTATTGTGACTACAGTCAACAATATAGTATTATATATTTGAAAGTTGCTAAGAGAGTAAATCTTAAAAGTTCTCATCAAAAGAAAAAAAATTGTAGCTATGTGTGGTGATTAATGTTAACTTATTGTGGTAATCATTTCATAATATATATCAAATCATTATGTTGTACACCTAAAACGAATACAATGTTATATGTGAATTATATCTCAATTAAAACATGCTAGATTTTAACCCATGAATTATTTTATGTCAGATGGAAAATCAATTATAAATCAATACTAATAATACACTATTTTTTACTGTTACTCTTTAAATATCTTTCTGGATCATTTTATCTAATTTGGGAGAAAGCTAGTTTATCTTTTATGACATTATCTTAAATTTATGTAGCACATTTCTCCCAAGAAGTTCAAAGGATTTTGCTCAAAACTTCTCACCGGTTTTCATTGAAATCCAGGATCTAGGCAAAAGGCTGATTCCATAGCCCCATTTTTCATTAAAAATCATTTTGCTTTCTCTGGGTATTTGATGAGAGAAGCAGTTCTTTGATTTGGGGATCTTTTTTAGAATTGACTTTGTTCTTTTCTAATCCCAGTTGCTCCAGGCATCATTTGCTCCTTTTAATAGAAGTTTCAATTTCCTTTTATCTCTTTGAGCATGGGTTCCAATATCCTCAAAGCAGCACCTTTTAATTGGCCTGGAAAAGGTCACCCTTCTAAGAAGAGGAAACCATATTACACATTTTACAAAGCCAATGTGGGTCTTTGAGATCAGAAGGGGATGGTTGCAGGGGCTGGATTCATCCCCTAGCAAATGTTTAGGTGGCATGTGATTACATTTTTGACATAGTTACTATATAATTACAATTACCCACTCTTATCCAACACATTCCCCGCTATAATTAGTTGGCCTTTATTTAAAATTCATTTGTCTTTAAGATTTTGTCCTCCTTTGTTTATTTAGCCAATGGCTGAGGAGCAGTGTTAATTTTGACAGTGGTTTCCTCACATGTAAGAACTTTCGGTGACTCTCCTATACAGACCTTCCAATCGTATGCTTTTTAGAAAATGATACAAGGGCACCTAATGTATTCTCCCACCTTCAAGTACCCCTAACCACATGGTGTCTTGTATATTCTAGCAGTAATTTCTCCAGAGAAGTCTGAGGTGTAATCAAATCCTACATGGACATGGACACAGTTTCTAATCAAAGAAAGCTTTTTGAGGGAAACCTACTCTATTACTTTACTTTCTTCTAGTGTTACAAAAACTAATCTGGATCTGGAGTGGGTACCTAAATCCTGCAGTGAGGGAGGGAAGTTGTAAACCTTTCAAGGTAATCTGAAAGAACTCACAGAAACTTGACTCCATCAAGGCAGCAGTAAGAAGAGGGTGGGGGGAGCTGCTAAAAAAATACCCTAGTTCTTAAGGGGCTCGCCATCCACTTCAATGAATCACTGGTATAAAGACATATTCTACAATATTTCATCCCTGTAATTTTCAGGACAGTTTTAAGAAGCCCCAATATTTGGTACCTCAGGAGTCATTACTCAGACACTTAGTGGTATTTGTGAAGGGTGCCATAACGAGAAGTAGCAGAGCTCATCTTAATTGACTAACTTTTACCCTCCAGTTAACGTCAACACGACGCTATGGAAACCACTTCACACTAACTAGTTTAGGTTAAAGACTTCTAAAAGAGATCAAGAGACAGTGTGGTGCTAAATATACAAGCTTTGGAGTCAAAGAGCCAGGGTTCAAGTTCTGACTTTCTAATTGCTAGCTGTATGACCTTGAGCAAGTAAGTTACTTAACCTCTCTAGGCCTCAGTTTCCTCAACTATGAAATGGGGCTAGGAAGAGTTGCTGGCTCATAGTGAGTACTAGGGAAATGCCAGCTTCTATCATTTTCACAGAAACAGAAAACTGAGTTCCACTTGAGCTTGCCTTGAGTCCTAGACACAAAAGGAACAAAAGTGGCATTGAGGTAAGAATCTAGGTCACATCAGACCTGTTGCTCTGCTGATTGGAAAAGAGCATGAATCCAGACTGGGTCATGCTGAAAGTTAAGGTGAATCCTATACAACTTTTAAAGGAAATAAAATAAAGCTGTATGTCCTGATACGGAAAGATGTCCAAAATATATTAAATGAAAAAGCATGTTACAAAACAATATAATCACCTTTTTTTTGTGTGTGTGAGGAAGATCAGCCCTGAGCTAACATCCATGCCAATCCTCCTCTTTTTGCTGAGGAAGACTGGCCCTGGGCTAACATCTGTGCCCATCTTCCTCCGCTTTATATGGGACACCGCCACAGCACAAGCGGTGCCTCGGTACACGTCCGGGATCCGAACCCAGGCCGCCAGCAGCAGAGCGCTCCCACTTAACCGCTACGCCACAGGGCCGGCCCCTACAATTACCTTTGAGAAAAAAGGATTACTGTTAACATAAATGATGATAACGTGTCAGCATGTATAGAAGAAAAGAGTTGGAGGAATTTCCACCCAATAATGGATGATTTGTGGGCAATTAGGACTGCATAGCACGTTCACTCTATATCTGTTATTTCTGTAATATTTGAATTTTTATAATGAATATTATTAATTTTTAAATTTGGAAAATCAACATTTAAAAAGAAAAGGCTTATTATTCTATTACAGATTTTAAATTTTACCGTATACTGATCAACTTAAACTGGAGTAGGCAATTAATGATGATAGATAAGCTGATGCAGGAAATGTTTCCTTATTCTCCTTTCAAAATGATGCTAACTCACATCACATTTCAGAACCTCTTTCATCATACCATAAATCCTCCCATGAACCTGCTGAAGTGGGCATTTGTGGTTAAGACTTTGAGCTGTGCAGCCTTACATCCTGGTTTGAATCCTGGCTCTATGTCTTATTAACTCTATGACCGTGGGCACGTTTCTTAATCTCTATGCCTCAGTTAATTTATCTGTCAAATGGGGCTAATAGTACTTCAAAGCGGTGTTGTGAGGATGAATTGACATACTGTATGTAAAATGCTTAGAACAGTGACTGGCATACAGTAAGCCCTAAATAAAGCGTTTAGCCATCATTATTTTAATCCTCATTTAGAGAAAACTGTAAATACAAATGATATATTTAACTCAAAACAAAACAAAACAAAAACCCCACAATCTTGAAATTCATTCCCACTGCCACCTCTCTAAGACCAGAATTTTATCACTTAACTCATAGATTGTTGCTGTACCTTCCCACGTAGGCTCCTTGCCTCTGGCTCCAACCTCATGCTCCAACCCGTCTTGCCTGGCACTGCTGGATTCAGCTCTTTTGAGCTTTCCCTTTATCTCTTACAGCTTGGCTTAAATGGTTTCAGTGGCTTCCCTTTGTCAAAAATTTAAATTTCAAACACTTTCATTTGTCCCTTCACACATTGGCCTCATCCTACCTTTCTCACATGTGACATCCTACCCTTCTTATATGTGACACAAGCCCTCTGCTTTAGTCACTCTGGTCTACTCACTATTCCTAGTTCTGAGCATCCCCAGTTCTGAGCCTTTGCCTCAGGTGATTGCCCACCCTCCACTCTTGATCCCATCATCTCAAGGTCCCAGTGAGTAATGCTATATTCCAGGAAGCTGTCTGACCACTCAAATCCAGTTACTTCTATTTTGAATCTCTAGAGCATCTAACATTCTCACCCAAGCTCTCACTTGAGACTCAATTAGAGTCACTGGGGTGGGTATCATATGTAAATTCAACGAGCATTTATTGATCAGGCTTTGGGAATTCAGAGATGAAGTCAACAAAGTCCCTGCCTTCATTGAGCTCACATTCTACGAGAGGAGATAGAAAGTAAACAAATAATAGCTTGGTCACGGCTGGCCACGTGTTTTGTCAGAGGCACATTCAAGGTACAGTGGTGGCCCAAAGACAGAAACAACCACAAAGGAATGAATTAACGTTAGGGCATGAAGTGTGGCTCGTCTTTCTCTCTTCCAACCAAATTTGCTCTTCCTCTGGCTGATCAAAAACATGGAGCTGGATCTGAAACATTTTAAGATCCTGTGCTACTCAAGCTCTCAAAATGACAGGCTCTGACCAGTTTCCCCTCTCCAGCACCAGCCTCTCCCTGGAGTATATTTCCACCTTCCCTTCTACTTAATTCACCTTTATCTGCCTATTTATTTGTTTAAAATGTGAACCAACTGGTCAGGTACAGTAATCTATTTCTGCATTTGTTTTGAGGCCAATGCATTGAGGGCATTCAATAAATAATGGTGCCTGGTGTGCCTTTCCTAGATCCCGGCCGCATATGTCTGAGATGAAGGTGGGATCCTAGGAGGAAAGCTCAGCAGATAGTGCATGAAGGGTGTGGAGCTCTGGAGACCACGGAGGCAAATTTGCTCTGATTGCCTGACCCAGAGATTACGCACCTGTGTCAGCCTTGCTGCAGTGAAGCCCACGACATGCAAATATTACTCCCCTGAGTCAGTTAGGGTGTGCCCTACTTCCTGACATGGTTTTCCCAGATTCGATCTGAGTAAAAGTACATCAAGCCTTCCTCCCTGTGGGCACACAGGCCCGTATTTACTTGCCTTCATTAAGGAAATTCACCTTCCTGTGAGTGGGTGGTTCCGGGAGGGGTGAGGTAGGAGTCTCTGTTGGATTGTATGGGCTGTCCCAAGGAAGGAAGAGCAAGGAGAAGGCAGGGAATCCTTAAAATAAAATTTCATGGTCAACGTGTGTCCACCTATCCATCAACCCATCCATTCGTCTTATTTATCTACCATGTGATAGGCAGTGAGGCTACAAAGATGAATATTTTAGGACCTGGCTCATGGGAGATGCTCAAATATTTATTGAACTCATGATTTAAGTTTATGCATTAGCTTTACTTTAATTACCACTTCCTACTGGAGGATATTCTGTACTTTCTGTGAGACAGATATTATCTAGCACATTTCAGCCCACAGTTAACAGAGGCATCATGGCCTGCATAAAAAGGGTATTCAAGCATATTCCTTACATTCTTGATCCCAAATTTCCTCATTTTTAACCTTCTTCTCTGCTGTCTTCTCTCCATTTCTATTTATGTATCCACTGTTTGATCCACTGTTTGGTTTCTCCTGGCTTCTGAATGATAATTCAAATATAGAGCACTTTCAGGCAACATTGGCAGTTTCAACCTAGCCTCTAGCTCTCTCTTCTAAGCCGTGTTGTCTCAGACAGCAAGGGGCTGGAGAGAAGGCAAGGGAGTTGGCTCCCAGTTCTAGCTAGATCACCTGGCTTTGGGGCAATTTGGCTTGCCCAGCTGCATCTCCCATTCTCCATCAGTAGAATGGCAATGATGCCAATTGGCCCAGAGATAGAGCAAGAGTTGGTGAGCTCATAGCTGGAAAGGATGATGTATCTGAGAACAAAGCAACATTATGAGTTGAAATTCTGATTTTATGGTCCATCAATACCAAGCCTCATACTGTTTCTGGCTTTTCTGCTTCTGTGATTTTGGCACAATACTTCCAAGGAAGAGGTCTGAATAATTAGCATGACTCATCTTCTCAAGCACAGACTCCCATATAGAGAATGGATTTGGCACAAATCAGAACACCCGGCTGTGGCTGGCTACTCATCAAACACGTCAGCAGGTGAGCGCAAAGAGCACCTGGTTTGGAGAAGCGCTTCTGATGCAGGAGAGCATTCTTTAAAGTGTCACTCTAAGCTGGATTCAATTAAACTACAAGTTTGAAAAGAAACTATGTTACAAAATGACAAACCGATCTTTATGCTTAAAGATGCAGAAACTTTGCAGATTACAGCTACCAAAAAAAAAACCCAGAAAGAAACCACACACTCATGTACACACAAACAACGAATTATTTTTTCCCCTACAGGGTGTACAGAACAAATTCTGTGAGCATGAACTGTGGAGGTCTCTCTAGAAGAAAACTCCCCGTTATATCTGCTTATAATAATCTGGCAGCTGACAAATATGTTAGCAATGTACACAAAAGAGCAGCTAAAATCCAAAACGAATACTACTCTATAAGCAGGATGGAAAATGGCAAAATCAATGTCTAGTGAAGTCTGGATAACCATAATTGCTCTTATATTATAATGTTCAAACATGAGAATGAATGTTTGATGTTAGTTCAGATGTCATTTATATTTAAAAAAAAGAAACTTGCCAGAAATATGATTCTCTTAGAGAAAAGGCTGCCTAACCTAAAATCAGCCCAAAGGTCACTGGAAGATGCAGTCTACATCTATTTGGCTCTTGTGTGCCAAGCAAGCACTTTCAATTTGCCTAATGGAGGAAGTAAGAGTAATGAATGCTATATTATTGCCTTCACATTTGCCACTTCTCCCCAGAAGCCCTCATGCCGGAATATTGGCTAATAAGAAACACAGGCCAATGCTGCCCTTACTTACAGATTTTGCTGCCTTCTCGAGTTGTGGGTCCTAAGCCTGGGGAACATCAGAGCCAGGCAGCAACCCTTGCTTCGCACCATAACCGAAACAAGCCAGCAACAACATCGGTATGGGAGAGGAGGGCAGCCCAGAGGGAAGAGGAAGAGGCTCTTACTCACCATCCACTCAGAGTTGGCACTGGTTATAAAAACAACAGAACTCCTCCATGCAGGAGCACCTCCCAGCCACCTTGCCTCATCACCAATTTGCGATAATAGGTTCTGCTGTGGGCATGAAAGGGAAGAGAGGTAGATATGGGGAAATGGCCAACAGGCAGAAAACAAACAAGAGACCCCAAGCACTCCTCAGAGAAACATTGATTGCAGGGGGTGCTTTGTGATACTAGGGGCTCGTCAACAAAATGCACATCCCTCCAGAACAGAGACCATGGAGTTATACATGGATTTATTAGGTACTCAGTAAATGGCTATGGGCTTCTGTTTGGGGTTGTTCAGAATGTCTCCCTGTCACTAGAACCAGCTGCCTGCTTGGGGCTGCCAGCCAAAGGTGTCAGCAGTTCTTTGAGACCCAAGGTAAGGTAGTTTCTGAGACCTCTCAAAGATCTGGCTTCTGGATGCTTCAAGGGCACTGCCTTACAAATGTAAGTATGAAATGATGATTCTCTCTCTCTCTCTTTCCCCCAAGTCCACTTTGGTTTCTACAGAGGCAAGGGCTTATAGGTCCATGGGAGTTCTGCATTGGTCTACGTCATTCATGAGCTAATGGCCCTCTCTCCCCAAAAGGTTAGGTCACTTTTAGGGTTGGCAAAAGCTTTAGGGTCTTCAGAGGTAGTAAATACACCATCATCTTTCTTGAGCTGATCCATGGAGGACCCATTCCCTAGGTCAGATTGCAGGGGAAGCACAGATTAGAAGAGATTGTTTTATTTCTGTCTTTTTGAATTTGCTTAAAAAAAAAAATCAGTTATGTTGCCTTCTTCCTGAAGGTAATCTAAATTCAAAGCTTTGTAGATGAAGACTCAGGAGAAAAGGAGAAGGGATGGTCTTCATGGATGACTCATACCATTTAAAGTGTTGAATCCACTTGGCCTGGTCCCATTGTACGCTAGACAATTTAACTAGGTCCTTTGAAAGAAGATTTTGACTAAAAATATTTTTGATTAATTTTTTTTCTTTTTTTTTGTGAGGAAGACCAGCTCTGAGCTAACATCTGATGCCAATCCTCCTCTTTTTGCTGAGGAAGACTGGGCCTGGGCTAACATTTGTGCCCACCTTCCTCTACTTTACATGGGATGCCGCCACAGCATGGCTTGACAAGTGGTGTGTCAGTGTGTGCCCGGGATCCAAACCTGCGAACTCTGTGCCACCACGGCGGAGAGTGCGCACTTAACCGCTGTGCCGCCGAGCGGCCCCTGATTTGTTTAATTTAACACTTATGCCCAGAGTATAAAGACAACCCATGCATTGAAAATAACAACCACTCAACCAACCATCTAACATCTCTTTTTAGGGGTAAATATAGATATGCAATATCAGATAATTCATTTCTGAAGTTTCTATACATTAGTGCTATTAAAAAAAAAATTAGGATGGATAAAAGTAGAGATTGAAGTCTCCTGTTGACTCACCTAACAGGCTTGGCAAAAGCTTTCTTTGACCTCCGGGAGAAGACAACCTCTTAGGCGTGCAGCTCCCAGTCACTCCACCCAACCTCCAATCCCAGTGCAGGTTGGGTGGTGTTGCCCAGTTCCCCTGAGCTATTCAGATGCCACTCATTGCAGAGATCCAGAGTCATTACATCCTGCCAGACCTGACCTGGAGACTTGGGAGGGGAAAGGCATTATAGAAGAGGTGCTGAACCTAGAACCCTGCACACTCCCTTTCAAGGCCCAACACACACATACTTAGGTTTCAGTCCTTGGCTTTGACTCATGATTCCTAAGCCTAGTGACTAGGGTGTTTCCCTAATGAAAGCAACTGAAAGAGTTTTGTCTCACTTCTGACTAAGGACATTCCCACAACTTCTAAAGCTTGGATTCATCATTAGCACACAGATTTGTCATTCAGGGTAGAATTTTCTATCTTTATAGTTTGTTTCTCTATTAGCAAGTGTCTCATTGCCCAGGGGAGCCAGTGTCTGTGAGGTTGCCAACAGCTTCTAAAGCCAGAGCATATCCTTCTTCTCAAAATAATATCACCATCTGTAGAGGCTAAAAGGAGTGGGGAAACATTGAATTTTACACAACAAAAAGAGAAAAGCAGCCTGAGTTATTCAGAATAATCTCTCTTTTTTGAGGTCTTTCCTTCCCCTAAACATAACGATTCTTCTGTTGTCCTTAAATGTTGCTACCAAGGTTCCAGTCCTGATTATATCACCAGGGTGAGGCCAAGCCCTCAATCCTTATGTTTTCATTAGACCTGGAAAAACAATGTGAAACAGAGAGGCTTTCCCTATTGCATCTGTAAGTGTTTGGTTCAATCCCTCCAGGCCCATCTTTCCATGACAGTATACCTATTCAGAAAAGCACTGTAATATTTTCTTTCTTTTGAAAACTCCTGGTTACTTACATAAAAGAGTGTATTACATAAAACTATCTTTTCTTCCATCCAGGAATGAATTCAAAGCCTATAATTCTTGGGAAATTATAGGCAAATGGGATTGCCAGGCACATTAGGAAAAGAGACTTTAAATTAGTAGTAATTTCAGGGATGAAATAAAAGCCCATTTCTGAGTCCCTACATATACTTTATATGAAAGTAGCTACACAAGATGTCCAGTAAATAATTACCAACGTGTTTCCACTTGGGTCCCTAATGGTTGGGGTATTTGTTAAACTGGTAGAGATGTGTGTATGTTTTTGCACCATGAAGTCTGCCAAATGATTTTAAAATAGCTGGATGTTCCTTCAAATATTTATCACATGGCAGTTAAAACAAAGTAATGAAGAACATCTTGAAATTTCAGAATTTCTATAGAAGAAAACAAGCTTCTAATAAAATAAAGGGGACATCAAGCACACATTGTTTATAGAATATACTTAGGGCAGGAAGAGTTCCCAGGAACCATTTTGAAGAATTGGATTTGGCAGCGTGAGACTGGGTAGTCCCAATTCTTAGTTGTGAACAGTCGATAACCAAGAGAATTGGTTGAGATACCAGGATAATTTTCACATAAGGCACCAGGGCCAGTGCCCACACATTCTACACAGGACAACGGCGGGATCTCTGATGCTGAAATCCAGGATTGATGTGATAGCACAAACCAAGTGCCAGAAGCTTCCCTGGGGTTCTGCTCTGCATTTTTGCCAACCCTGAAGATCCAGAGGACATCGTATCTTGAGTTGCTCCTGTGGTGGAGGAGCCATGGAGTTTCTTTGAGTACCTAAGGTTACTCTGCTCTAAGGAAATCAGGAGAATAGGGAGGGGAACGATTTCTGGTGGATTCCCAGCAGTAACTCTCATGAAAGTCTAAGGGTGGGTACCCTTAGAAAGATATTGTTCCATGTTGCCAGAGGTCTTTTAGACCTGGTCTAGGCAGGATGGAAGTCATTTGGAAGATTCATGGTACCTTGAGTTCCACATTTCTAGAATTCCGGAGCCTAGATTATAGGTCTGACTATCCCTACATCAAGCTGTAGAAATGAATGTTTTTATCAAGGGATTAGAAGCCCTTGTTTCCTTTGTGTCCAGCTCACGTCAGGTCCCAAAATAAAGAGAAAAGCAGTAGGTCCTCTAGGAGAAGAGAAGTACTTTCTCTCACTAAAGGGAAGATTATAACCTCCGAAATAGGGTTGATCAGTGAGTGACCCTGGAATTAGCAGAAGCTGGGGCTACAATACAATGACCATACTGATGAGAAGACGGTCAGAGGTAGGGTCCAGTGAGGACCCTCTTTCTACCTTTAGCTGGACCACTTTGAAAACCTTTAATTTTTAGTCTTCCAGGCATAGTGACAAGTGATCTTGAAGACAGATATTATTAAGATAACATCAGCCCAGGAAGGACAGGGGTTTTGTTTCCCCAATCCCCCTCCAACTGTATCCTCAACATTTAGAATAGCGCCTAACACATAGTAGGTGCTCAATCTACACTTGTGGAGTAAATATAAGGATGCTATTGCTGGAACTAATGGATAGTCAAGCCTGCTCTCAGGAAAGAGTGTGGAATTGTCACAAAAAGAGACTTAAAGGAAACATGGCCTAACAATTCTACTTTTATTTTAGCACGTGCACGTGTGTGTGTATTAACATAGTTCAGTATATCTCTATCAAAGTCACAAACATTTTGTCCTACTTATATAATAATACACAATTATTTTTTAAAAACTTGAAAAATAACAAAGTCAGCCTTTGAAGAACAAGTTAACACACACATATGAAATATGGTTGAAGATTATCTTTAATCATTTTGGAATTTGAGACTGCTTTCTCTTTTTGCAACACTGCAGATGAAGAGCTTAGAATTTGATAAATTATAAACCTAATGAGGCTTCTAACTCCTCTAGCCAGTCATTAGCTGCCAGGAAATGATCGTTGTTACTTAATTATAAGATGAAACTAAACATTGGGAAATGCTGAAAGTGATCTGATTGGCCAATATTCCAAGGACTAATTCCACTGGCATGCCCTCTACATACCAATTAAAGCTGCATCGCCCATAATAAATGCTGCATGCCGTTGGCTGTGTTCTATGTTGTCATTTTCAGATTAGAACAACAAAAACAATTCCAGTCTGGGGCACTTCCTGGGCCCCAATAAGTGCTAGGCTTTTCTAACTTAAAGGAGAAGGACTCCTCCTATAGACTTATTACTCCTCAGGAAATGCCCTTATTTTGACTTGGGCCACACCCAAAATAAGAGCCAATCTTAAAACTAATAAAAGCAACCAATCAACCAACCATCTGTTTTACTAGCTGTCAGGTGGAAAAATACCAAAAAGCTTTCCAAAAGAAAAACATATAAGCATGACATTTTATTTTCATTTTGAGCAGCAATTCATTGGCAGCGTGAAAATGGGTATTGGAGGGAGAATGTTGAGTAATGCACAGGACTAGCATTCTGTAAGTGCAGGCTCTAAGTCCTATCACTCTCTATTTGCCAAGGTCAATGGTTTGTGATCATCTCATAGGATCCTGCAACAGCAGCATTCATCATAGGTGACTATTCCCTCCTTAAGAAACACTTTCTTTTATTGACTTCCACAACACCACACCCTCCTGGGTTTTGCCTCCCTCCCCTAACTCACTGACAGTTGCTTCTCAGTTGCCTTTGCTGGGTCTGCCTCTTCTCAAGGTTGATGTGCCCCAGGGTTTGGTCTTCATGTCTTCTCTCTTCTCTATCCACACTCTCTCTGGTGAGTGAATCAGGTCCTAAGACCTTAAATACTATTTATATAATGTTGATGACTCTCAACTTTCTCTCTAACTCTGATCTCTCCCTTGGATTCCAAACTCTAATAACGACTACCTACCCAGATATCTGATTGGTATATCAAATATAATATATGGGAAACAGAACTCTTCCTTCTGCTATCCTTGAGCATCCTCCACCCCACCCCTATGCTCTAAACTTGTAGTTCTCCAGTTTTCCCCATCTTAACTAGTGGCTCTACTATCATCCCAATTGTACAGTCCAAAACCCAACAGTCACCTTCATTATTCTTTCCCTTAATCCTTTTATTCAATCCATCAGCAAGTCAGTTGACGCTATCTCAGAAATCTGTCTCAAATCTTATCACTTCAGCCATCTCCACTGCTATCATCCTAGAGCAAGTCACCATCTCCTTACATTAGTAGAATAGCTTCTAACTGGTGTCCCTACTTCTACTCTTGCCCTCATACACTGTATTCCTCAAAAAGGAATCTCAGTGTTATTTCAAAGAAATAAATTTGACAATATTGTCCCCTTGCTTAAAATCCTCCAATGGCCTCATGCTACACTTAGACCACAGTTTAATTCCTTAATATGGCCCATGAGGCCGTACAGGATGTGGCCCCAGCCTACCTTGTTCACTATGCTTCAGCCATACTGGCTTCCTTTCATTTCCTTCGAAATCCTAAGATCGTTCCCACCTCAAGAAACTTGCTCTTGATTTTTCCCTCTACCTAGAGTGCCCCACCATTCCATGTGGCAGGATCCTCCTTATTATTTAGGTTTTAGTTCAAAAGTCACCTGACCTTCTCTTACCCTCCTACCTAGAGTAGCCTACCCAATCTCTCTCTATCCCATGACTGTTCTGTTTTCTTTAAAGCACTTATTATCTGGAATTATCCTTTTCACTTATTTGTTTACATACTTGTTTATTGTCTATGTTCCCCCATGAGAATGTAAATTCTATGAAAACAAATACTTCACCTATCTTATTTACCATTGCATTTCCCATGCCTGCCATATAGTGGGTAGTTCGTAAATCTGTTGAATGAATGAATTATCTCTAAGTGTAAGAGAAGTTTGCAAATTATATATAATGACCCATTGGAACTCAACAGCCAATCCAAATAACTCACCAACAGCTAAGAAAGGGCTGGAACCAGGGGCAAATTGAAGTGGAGTACATGTCTGACTGCAATCCACAGTCAAATAAAAATTATGTGCAGTTCTATGTTCTTTCAGCCTTCTCCAATTCATCATCAAGAATCATCAAAAGCTGATGGCAGAGTTGCCCACATTCTCTTTCTTCTCATTCCTCCTCTAGTTTCCAAGTCTAACAGGAAAATAATAATTTATTGTGACTGATTGGGACAAAAGAAATTTTTCCTTCTGCACTCCAGCTTCCTATAATGCAAAAATCATGCCCTGATTTATTTAAAACCGGGCATGAGCAACTCAGAGGCACTTTCCAACTCTCCCTTTGAGAGCAGGTCAGCTGAACTTCACTCTGTAGCTTTTTACAATAAGGGATGCCACTGCTGCCCAAGTTAACACGTAAGAGACCTCCACTACTGTGAGTTCTGCTCTGAAGGAAACAGTGGATGGCAGAAATGATCTTTGACTTTATCTCTCTGTTACCACCTTTCCTGTTCCACCTAAAGAAATCGTAAGTGCTCTAGATGGTATAAAGAAGAGTACTGAGCTAGAAGGCTGGTTTACTCCTGGATCTGCTATAACCATTTACTATAATTTTGGGCAAATCATTTAACTTCTCTGAGCCTCCTTTCTTGATCTGTAATATGAGAAACTTTTAGTGGATGACCTCCAGCTCTAACTATGCATGATGTGTAAATGTTTTGTATCTGGTAAATACAAAACAATTAAACTAACAGGTATAACTGGTTATGATTGTTGTCATCCTACTACAGTCAAAAGACAATAGAAGGTGGGGTCAACTTGGCCCACAGGATTGGAATGAGTTCTATGTCGTTGGCTACAGCTTCTAGAGATGGAACTTCCAGGGATTAGTGACTTCCCATGGGATATTTCATGGTTTTAAGTACCATATATGAGCTGAAGACTCCAAAATTCATATCTCCAGCCCAGTTCCCAATCCTAAACACCAGATTCATATACCCAACTGCCTAGTCAACATCTTCACCTGATGTCAACAGGTATATCCAATTTTAAAATGTTTAAAACCTCTTCCCAAAGCCTGTTCAACTTGTCATCTTCTCTATCTCAGTAGATGGCAATTCCATCCATCTGGTGCTGAAGCCTAAAACCTTGACTCCTTCCTTTGCCTCATTCCACATTTAATCTTCCAGCAGATCCTATTGTTTCAATCTCCAAAATAAATCCAGAATCCAACAGTATCTCACTATCTCCACTGCTATTATCCAGGTCTGCTTACCATCTCTCTCCTGGATTACTGCTAGAGGCTCCTCACTGGGATTCCTTTTGCCCTTGCCTCCCATCTCTAGTTTTTTCATAGCCAGAGTGATTCTTTTAAAACACCAGTCAAATCAGGTCAACTCTCTGCTCAAACCCTGCAATGTTTCTTCATTTCAGTCAGAGTAAAAGCTAAAGTGCTTATGATGGTCTGCAAGTGCTCACATGATCTCCTCCTCACCACCCATCCATCACTTCTTTGACTTATCTGCTCCTGTTCTCCCCCTCTCACTTTGCTCCAGCCGCAGTGGCCTCCTTGCTATTTCTCAAACACACCAAGCATGCTCCTTCCTTAAGTTCTTTGCACAGAAAATTCCCTTTGCTCAGTGTCCCCATGACTACCTCCTTCACTTCCTTCAATTATTGCTTTTGCATTGAGGACTACCCTGATCTCCCTATTTAAAATTACAACCTGCCCCAGAGTTCCCGATCCCCTGCTCCACTTTCTCCCCATGCACTAATCTTCTAACATTCTTTATAATGTAGCTGTGTACCATGTTTAGTGTTTATTGCCTATACTCCTGCCCTGAATATAATCTCAACAAAGGCAGAGATTTTGGAATGTTTTGTGCCCAGCACACAAATGGACACTCAAAAAATATTCATTGAGTGAAGAATGAGTATCACTATGGGTCAGGAGTATCCTAATGTCTGTGCTCCCACTGCACCCACTTCCTAGAGAAGTTTGTCCAAGGTTCACTGAGCATTGTCCAAATTCCCTCCTGGCTGATCCCATCCTACTATCAAGGATCTCATGAGATCTGACCTACTCACTGAACCACAATGGCACATGAGGACAATGTTTGCTTTCTTTGATTCTAAAGGTGTTTCCTCCATTGAACTGTGGACTTCAGAAATAGGGAAAAACCCAGTGATCCACAATCAACTAATTGTTAATAGTGAAAGAAGTCACTAAATATCATTCTAATGTAAGATCTAGGCTCCCTTCCTGGATTGCTTTCCTAATATCAACTTTAACTCTATAATTTTTTTATATCTCACCTTCCAAAAATTTTTAAAGCCATTTCTTTGGGGGAAATCATACCTATATTTTCTATGCCTTTTCATATGGACCTGTTAGTCTGCCCAACTATCATGAGGCAGGGTTTCTAATTCCAAAAGGCCTGTCTGGTAATCCAATATAGAGAAAGGAAGTGAAATCATTTGAAAGGAGATTCCCATCAAAGGGGAGGTTGTTGGTGTCAGATTATAGTAATTCACTTGGTTCTGATATTTACAGCTTCTATAGGTTGGAGTCACTACCCCATCTTCTGAATTACCTTTGTTAATGAAAAGCAATAGTAAGACTTTTGCAAAACAGAGGAATGTATATGCCCTTAAACCTATGATCACAGGCTTTGTGGATAATCTTAGGAATATTGTTGATTTTCTTGGCAGTTGACTTCCAAAGAGCTTAAGACAGGCATTCTCTCTAAATCCTTGCCACCACCATTATCATGTAGAGAATACAAACAATAGAGAAGACCACTCTGGAGAGACTCTTTACCCAGTGGACATCTAACTGGCATAACTATAAGACCTGAAGCTTAGGTTTCTTAAAACATTAGAACTAATTCAGCCACAAGTCCGTGAAGACACGGCTGTTGAATTATATCTTATTCTGAGAAATAAAACCACAGTTTTGGAGGGTCCAATTGGGCCCCAGGTTTTAGACTGTTTTTAAGCTTTATATGAACCCTAAGATCTCCCCCTGCAGGCTGTTCTCCAGAAGCTCTTTGATGTACCTCCTGGGACTAGTCCGGAAGTTAGGAGAAAGTCTGATAAAACTGTTAGAGAAAAAGCTTGTGCTAGCATCCCCAAAAGTGGTGTGATCCTAACAAATAATAACAAATAATATAACATGAGTGAACATGTACTGTGACATGTCCATAGAATTCTGGGAAACACAATCATAGACTCATCAGCCTGGCAATTACTAATCATTTGAGCTTTTTGGATAGACTCCCAAGAATTTGAATCAAAATCCCAAAGTTCTGCAAACATTGTCTGTGGTTACAAATTCAAGAATGATGAGACAATGCTGCTGTCAGTGGCCACCATCAGCCACTGTGTCGTCACGGTACATACAAATTACAGTATTCTACAATGATATATGTAAACATCCAACGCTTGGGAAAACAATGGTGCTTTTATCATGAAGCAAAAATACATAGTAGAGAACAGAGACCTTGGGGAGACCAACCAAATTTCAAATCCTAGATCTGCCACATACTATGTGACCTTGGTTAACTTTTCACCTTTATGAGCCTCAATTCCTTCATCTGCAAATAGAGACAATATCACCCACCTAGGGTTGTTGAGATGATCAGAAACGATGCAGATAAAATACTTGACGTCAACTTTGCATACATGTTAGCTACTTTAGGTAATTCTACTCATGCTAAACTAAGATTATATTTCTTAGTTCCAGCAATTTTTTAATTGCAATTTCTTAACTGCAATTGCTGTTATTGAAAATTTTTATGGTTAGTACAACTTGGAGATGAATGATAAGCAGTATTTGAGATAGATAGTGGGTATGTATATTTAGGAAGGCATAGTTGAAGCAAGAATAGTTTTAAGTCACCTGTTTAGTGGAAATGCGGCAACAAGCAGCACTTGTGAAATTCAACTTATTTAAATACCAACAATTAATGTTCAAGCGAGTAGCATTACTCTTAATGTAGCAGACAATCCTCTCCTGATCTCACTAAAGATAAGAGGCAAATTTTAAAATAATCTCAACCTAAAGACGGAAAGTTCCACAATCATTTTTACCACTAGAAGCAGTGTTCACTTGAAGGAAGTGATTTTTCTTTCCTTTGATTTCCGAGCATTACATGTTATATGATTTAGGGTTAGCCTGATGAAACGGCCCCATGTGCTTCCTCATGACAACTCTTTTGTGCTTCAATCTGAGATCTACATAATGCCACCCCTACCCTCAAACCGTAAAGAGCTGACTCCTGCAGTTATGAAATACCTCAGGGTACATTCTGCACCTCCACTCTACTTCCTCCATTAATAAAATGAAAGGTCAAGGAATTTCTCTGCATGTAAAGTAAGCTGAGTGACAACCAGACTCAATCGAGGCTTCAACAAAAATTTACTGAACGCCTACTGTATGCCAGGCACTGTGCTAGGCTCTAAGAGGGACAATAGAGAACGAAATGGACACAGCTCTTGGTCACAACTTCCTTAGAGTCTAAAGGGGAAGACAGATAAGTTTACAATACAATGTGGTTAGTTATAGGAATAAACAGAGATATGATATTATGAGAATACTCATCAGCATTTAGGGAGGGGAGGACGAGCATTCTAGAGAAGTAACATGTGCCATGGCAGAAGGAGAGAGAAAGCATGGTATGCTCAGGCACTGGAAGTGGCTTGAAGTGATTGGAGTGTGAAGGAGGAAAGGAAGCAGGCTCTGGTCAGGAGCGAGGCCGGAGAGAAAGACTTTGCATACTGTGTGTAAATCCTGACTCTATCTTGAAGATAATGTGGAGCAATCAGGGCTTTAAGTAAGTCAAGAAAAGACAGAAGGAAAGGAAGGGAGTAAGGAGGAGAGAGAGAGAGGTAGAAGAAGAAGCAGAAGGAGGGAGAGAGAAAGAGAAAGAGAGAGAGAAGGAGGGAGAGGGAGGAACAGAGAGAGTGAGACTATTATTGTTGAAAATGGAAAGATTTGTCTCATACCCCCAAAAGAAGAATGTTCTCTTGTATTTCACTTTGGCACAGCTGCATGACTAAGTAGCTAGCTATTTGGGATTAGGTAAAAATTTTGAAAACAAAACATTTAAGGCCTATAGTTTTTCACCAGGAAATTTTAAACCATATGTTTGATAGCACCTATTAGAATTTACTTTGGGGATGATAAAGCTGAAACTGTAATCATACTGCCATTGTAGTTTAGAAATTTTTTTGGCCTCCTGGGGAGGCAAAGATTTGTCTGAATACCTCATTTAATATAGGAACTGCATCCCAAAAGCACTATAGGAGTCAATAAACTAGGAGTCTGACATTATAATATTTCTTCTCTCCTTATACAATTCAAGGGTGCCTGAATTACTGAGCAAGGCTTACATATTAGCTTTGCACATAGAAACCTTTTCACCTCCAATAATAATGGAATAATATCATTGCACTGAGGTTAATGAGGGGACAATATGTCATAAAGGTAAAAATTAGAAATCATATGCTATTATTCCCTTTAATTCAGTAAATATCAAACTCCATTACAGACTACCTCAATAATTCTTGCAAATATAGCAAGTCTCATCTTGTTTAATTCAAATAACCTTTCCATTATTCAATATTATTATTAAATCCAAAAAGGATTTGAGGCACCTCTGAAATATGCAACATATACACTTACTCCGTATTAGTTCAGATGTACTTTTAAAACACTGATTCGTTTCAAACATTTTGCTCTAATTTCTTTCTGGCTTCTTCAAGCACAGCCCAACTTTATTTTTTTTAAAGATTTTATTTATTTTATTTTTCCCCCCCAAAGCCCCAGTGGATAGTTGTATGTCGTAGCTGCACATCCTTCTAGTTGCTGTATGTGGGACTCGGCCTCAGGATGAACAGAGAAGTGGTGCTTCGATGCGCACCCGGGATCCGAACCCGGTCCACCAGCATCGCAGCGCGCGCACTTAACCACCAAGCCACAGGGCCGGCCCAAGCGCAGCCCAACTTTAAAAACACCGTGATAGGGCTGGCCTGGTGGCTTAGCAGTTAAGTGCGTGCGCTCCGCTGCTGGCGGCCCGGATTCGGATCCCGGGCGCGCACCGACGCACCGCTTCTCCGGCCATGCTGAGGCCGTGTCCCACATACAGCAACTAGAAGGATGTGCAGCTATGACATACAACTATCTACTGGGGCTTTGGGGGAAAAAATAAGTTAAAAAAAAATAAAAACACCACGATAACCTTTATAAAAATGTGACAGAGGAGGGGTACTTGGCACCAATTTTTGACATGCAGTGGTAATCGCCCATGCTGGGAATTCTCAGGCCCCACGTCCACTCTGGGAAACCTGATAACAAAACAGGACGCAAGCCCTCCTGAAATTACTCAGGCTGGAGCAAACGTTGCTCACGCTTCATCTCCCAGGAAACTCAGAAACTTCCCAAGAATGAAGTAACGGTAGCAAAGCAGGCAGCTGAGTGAACCCTGGAGCTGTAATATACTGTCTTTTGCAGACAACAGTGCTTCAGTGTCAAAGCCACAGGACCAAGGGCAGGCACGACATCCAGAAGAAAACCTCCATCACAAGCACAAAACAGTGACCAGAGAGAGACGGCCCCAGACGGGAGGACAGGAGCGCAGCACGCTGAAATGTCTGAATGCTGAGCATGTCTGCAATCGTTTTTCAATCTGGCATTTTAATGAGAAATAAAGAGGAAATGTGAAGGTTTTACGATAATTTTATTTACGTGTTAAAAATACTGGGTAACTCTTTTAGAATGTCTATTTCTCTCCAACATAAATGAATGTTCTAAAAATATTTGATTAGAAAAATTGAAATAACCTAAATATAACTCGGTGTACATGAATTACAAATATAAACATGCTGGGGATTAAAAGCAAAACAAACCTAAACAAGAGTTTCAGAACAGGACTTAAAACTCTCTCCACTGAATGCTTTAGAAAGAAAAGGCAGAATCCTCAGTTCTGGTACATCGGAGTATGCAGGAATACATTTGCTCCTTCCCTCCGCCCCCCAAAGATCTCTTATTTCAAATTCCAAGAATGTTCTGTCAGTTTCACACTCTCAGCTCACACTGCTGGAAAACACTTTGGTGTTTCGTGCAAATCTGAAGCTGTTTGCAAAGAGGAAGAAAAAGATTTTGAAGCATAATAATCTTGAAAGAAAGTAGTTCTGTATCATATTTGTCAGTTATCAGAAAAAAGGACTTTAAGAAATATTCAACTGAATAATAATTTTTAAAATATCTTCCTTAAAATAAATATTTGTGTAAATTAGATAAGGAAAATATGGAATGTTCTTAACTCTTTGAAAAGGTCCAGGTTATTGTTTGGGCCACAGGAAGCGTTCCGAGCGGGAGCCCAGTGCTTTCCTTGGGCCCCCTGGCAATTAGCTTTCGAGCTAGGAGTCAAGTTTTATAAACTGCTAAGTGACCAGGCAGACAGACTGGCTCTGCAGGGTAATGTTTCCGATTTGACTCATGCTTATGCTCTTTGACCTTAACAGTCATTTGTGGTCCAAGTGCCATCAGCCCTTCTGAAAGGCGGTACACTGAGCGGAAAGCTGAGACATTCAGACTTTGGTTGATTTCTTGCCTTGCTGTCCATAGACTTGGGACAGCAGGAGATACACGTTATGGGGAGGGAGGAAGGAAGGAAGAGGAAAGGAAAGGAAAAGAAAAAACCACAATACATTTCCTGAAGGCAAAATATTCCAAACTTAAAAGAAGGGTCATAAAAGAAGTCAAAAGCATAAAATATGTCTTATAAGGAGGCTTTTCCCCTAAAATAAACAAATATATCACTAAAAGAGTAAACGGAGGTGAGCTGTAAATCAAAATCTTCTGCCTAATGCATTCCTGGAGTTTCTTCCGGAGAGCAAACGCCAGTGAGAAATGGACGTTCAGGAGCCCAGACTACTCAGAGGTTAGAAGAGAGCTGACTCAAGTCATTTTCATTAGAGAGATAAGATCACCTGACCCTCTGCAGTAGCTTTAATAGCTAATGCCCCTCTGTCTGATTTTCTAAACCATAAACTGAGAAGAAAAAAAACCTTTACAATTTAAGCAAAGACAGCATACAGAATGATAAAAATATTCATGGCCATCAATAAGATTTACCCTTACATCCATTATTCTTTGCTGGAAGACTTAGTTCCCCATGGCCTCCTTGCCTCAACAAGGGAAAAATATACCTTCCAGATCCCTTTTTTTGGTTCCTTCTCACACCAAACTCCCCAGAGTATAATCTCTATTTGCTTAAAGAGGGTTCTGGAAAGTGAGAGAATATTCATCTGCTTGTGGGAAATGGAATTAGCTGAAAACCTAATGGAAACTTTGGTAGGAATACTATGGTGAATAGTTAAATATTTACAACATAAGAACCAGTTCATTTGAAAACAAATGTACAAGTGCCTGGCTTCCTTCCCTGCCTCAGGAATCAAGAATGTTCCCTTGCTGAGAGCTGCCATTTTATTGACATTTAAGTAAGAATTGACTCCAGGAAACGAGGGTAGGAGCGAGCACAGGAACTAGTTCTGCAAACTGGTATTGTGCTAGATGAGTTCTTTGTGCTGTAGCTACCCTGTAAATGACAGTCACGAAGAAGAAATGTCTAGGAAAAAAAAAAGGATAATTTTGACACCAAGGACAGGAATGCCCCTATGAAAACTCGTCAGTCTACTCATCCAATTACCAAAACTAAATAGGATATAAAGAGTGCAAGAAAATCCAAATTACATCAGACCTAAATAAAACACTGGAACTACATTCTTTATGCAACTGGGACCTGCATCCCACCTAAGGTGGAAGGAAAACAAAAGAATGGGGGAGGGAAAATAAAGCTTCACTCAAACCACTGTATAAATAAATAAACAACCTCCAAGGCTCAATGTCCCAAGTTTGCTTTGGTGTAAAGGTGGTGGTTTGGGAATTAAGAAAGTGTATAAAATAATTTTTATCGGAAATCCTTTTTTGTACAGTTCAAAGAAAGATTTCTACCAAGAATGATTACTGTTTGTGTTTTGTCGCACTGAGTGAAGTCAGTTCCACTTCTCTGAAGTGAGCCCTTGGGAACCGCAGTCTAATGTCCTCCGGCGACTGCGCTTGTTCTGATCAGATCACCTGAGCCAGCACTTGTGGTCATGACTTCCTGGTGACAAGCGTAGGCCTAGTGTGGGGCTCTCTGCAGTGCTGAGACTCTGCCCTTGATTGATAGGAGGCTTTAAAAAAAACTTGGCAATAAGAGGCTCTTGGAGATGGAAACAGAAAAACCAAGGAGAAAACCACAAAAATCCTACTGCAGTCAGCTTCACTTTTCTGGACCCCTTCCATCAAAAGGGGTTGCTTTGTGTTTTTGCATTCCCTCTTGAGCGCTGAATGCTCGCAGATTTTAATTTGGGTCATCTTAGTCCCTTCACATCCTATAATGGTGCAGATAAGGTGCTGTTCTCTGGCAGAACCTCAGCTATGAGGTCAGAGAGCTGACTCAGGGAAAAGTGCTCCTTCATTCTTTCAGCTGCTCCTGGGATAGAAGTGACTGCTGAATGATTTAAAAGATTCATTAAAGAGTGGGGAAATACCTCCAAGCTGCAATGAAAGACTGAGAGTTATGCTGTAAGACACTTGTGGGGCCCCTCAGCCTTGGGACCCTGCACTCCCATCTTCCCATGCCCCTACAGCTGGACATCTCCGAAGAGTCCTCTGCCCTCTCAGCCTCTGCCTCCATCTCTACGTCCATTTATTACGCCCCCCACAGTCAGCAGTCAGGCTTTGGAGTTCATCGTTGTCCGAACTGCTCCCCCTCCATTGCCAAATCTGGCCTCTCCTCGGTGTCCATACTCCCCCGCCTCTTCAGTGTTGGCATGGCTAACCACTCCCTCCCCATAAAGATTTTCCCCTGGCCTTCCAGAATAGCATGTTCTTATTATCCCTCCATATGTCATTTTTGCAATATTTTTTCTTCCTCTAAGTACTAAGGGACAAGGCCCTCCTCTCTTTGCTGTTTCTGCTCTCTTCCTCAGGGATCTCATTGTTCTCATCTTTTTTTTTTTTTTTTTGATAATTTTTTATTTATTTATTTATTTTCCCCCAAAGCCCCAGTAGATAGTTGTTATGTCATAGTTGCACATTCTTCTAGTTGCTGTATGTGGGACGCGGCCCCAGCATGGCCGGAGAAGCGGTGCGCCGGTGCGCACCCAGGATCCCAACCCGGGCCCCCAGCATCAGAGTACACGCACTTAACCGCTAAGCCATGGGGCCGGCCCTCATGGTTCTCATCTTTATGATCATCTCTATGTAGAGAATTCCCTAATCTATAACACTGCTTCAGATGCTTTCCCCGCCTTTGCCCTGCATTTCCAACGGCCTGTTGGACAACTGCACCAGCAGAGCCTAAGACCAGTCCAAGACCAAAATCCTCATCTTTTCCCAAACAAAAAAGCTCCAGATCACCCCTCTGAATAGCCTATTTCTACTAATGACCTCAGAATTCCACGAGTCAGTGTGTTTCAAACATCCTACACAAACAACTAATGATCAAATTCTATTGTTTCCTCCAGCTCACCGGGCCTGTCCTGACCATTCTGTCCCTTTCATGCCTAGTATCACCACCCTCATTCACGTCTTCATCGTCTTTCCCCTAAACTATTACATGTCTTTCTCTTACAACAAAAATATTAGCTTGCCCTCTCACTGCCATTCCTCAACAGTATGAGTCCCCACGTTTCCACTGAACTTCTTCCCACACAATGCAGGTCTTGCACCACTTGCTGTCATGCTTCTACAAAAATAAACGAACAGGAGACCATGGGATTATATGGTATTTTTGAAATTTAAAAAATAGGCGAATTCTTATGCTTACAAATTTCACTAAGAGGTGAGAACATTTGGTCAACGGCTTCATTAAACGTCTTTAAGGGCAGAAGGCTCTCCCAAGACTGGATTGGTCCTTATAGAAAGCTCAAATACCAGGTTCAAGCCCCATCATAGGGATTCACCAGAATTGAGAACTCATCAGAGTAAATCAGCCCTCATTCAAAAGCAATGTAGGTCAGAAGGTCAAATGGAGTGTCTTCAGTATTCTATTGAAACAAAAGAAGACTATATTCTTCAAAAATGACAATTTCATTACAGACAAGGAAAGGCTGTGCACATGTTCCAGATTAAAAGAGGCTAAAAAGACATGATAACTAGTTGCAATACCTGGCCCAGGACTGGAACCTGTACTGGAAGGAAAAAATATGCTGTAAAGGACATTGTTGTGTCAACTGATAAAACTGAAGTACAAACAGTAGATTAAAGTATTGTATCCATGTTCCGATTACCAGAGTTGATCATTGTACTGTAGTT
This sequence comes from Diceros bicornis minor, assembly GCF_020826845.1. Taxonomy (NCBI): domain Eukaryota; kingdom Metazoa; phylum Chordata; class Mammalia; order Perissodactyla; family Rhinocerotidae; genus Diceros; species Diceros bicornis. The sequence continues at coordinate 62,088,302 of NC_080747.1, read as the reverse complement.
ACGAAAGAGAACATCCCTCCTCTTGGGAAATATGCACAAGTATTTAGAAGTAAAAGGGCCATTTGTAACTTACCCTCAAGTGTTCAAAAACTATTATAGACAGACAGCACATATGATAAAGCAAGTAGAGTAAAAGGTAAGGAATATGTGAATCTGTGTAAAGGATATATGAGTGTTCCGTGCACTACTCTTATTCTGGCAACTTTTCTATAATTTTGAAATTATTTCAAATAAAAAGTTAAAAGATTTTAAAGAATTAAGTCTTCATATCTGTATTATTGATAAGCAGGGTAGCCCAGTACATTGGAGAGAATCAAAAAATACTGGAGGAATGATGTCCATTGCATGAACCTTCTTTAATTTAGTAACTGCTTATGTAACATTTATGTTCATGACATTCAACTTTCCATGCTTTCCAGCATCTTGTTCCTAAATTCAGCTCAAATTATACTAATGTGAAAATAAATCTGAGGATTACATAATATAATGTATAGGTATACAAATACGTATACCATATGTAAAATACAATATATGATACAAACATATGTATTTATTAGTTTCAAATTGTCATTCTAACAGTTCATATTTTAGTGCTGAAAAAGAAGTGTTCTAGAGGACTACCCAGGTATCTTAAATTTAGTTATCATATTTTAATTAAGATTCTGTGTTAATTATTGGTTAAAAAAATAAAATAAATGTGGGCTAATTCCTATAACTCAGAATATACCACTAGGCTAAGACTACATCTTAAAGAACTAAATGCTTTGATAATTAACAAAGCAAAAGACCCTGAAATGATTAAATTACATTTCTGTAATGCAATGAAGTACTCAAACATATTAGTACAGGTCTATAAGGTTGAAGTTTGAAAAATATCTGACTGTGATCAAAGGTAAATTTCCTTAAAAACAAAAACTTCCTTTAATCCTTTTATCAAATGTATCATCATTCTGACAAAGAGTCTTTATAAAGTCACCAGCTTGGACAGAAAAACATTCAGTTAAAATATTTATATACCATTCAAACACCAACATGGGCTATTATTTGAACTAAATAAATTCTTTAGGGAAAAAAAAGTAAAATTTAGTTCATCAGATCTTCTCTGTAAGCACAGCCTATCATTCTGCTGGATAATAATAGCAGCAGCAGCTAGCACTATTGATCTCATACTATGTGCTAGGCTCAGTTCTAAAGGTCCCCCCAAACCCCAAAGCCCCAGTAGATAGTTGTATGTCATAGTTGCACATCCTTCTAGTTGCTGTATGTGGGACACGGCCTCAGCATGGCCAGAGAAGTGGTGCGTCGGTGCGCGCCCGGGATCCGAACCCGGGCCGCCAGCAGTGGAGCGTGCACACTTAACCGCTAAGCCACCGGGCCGGCCCCTCTAAAGGTTTTATATGTCATTGACCCTCTTACTCTTCCCACAAATTTTATGAGGTAGGTACTATCATCAATTCCATTTCACAGATGAAGAAACTGAGGCACTGAAGGGTTAAGTGATTTGCTCACTGTCTAGTCTAAGACAGAACTAGGAGTTTAACACAGGCAATCTAGCTCCAGAGTCTGTGTTCTTAACCACTAGTTGTATTTATTTAGACAAAATACAAACCACTCTGATTAAGCTTTCAACTGCAAAGTAAGCTGATTTTTAAATACTCATCCACTTAACTTTGACTTCTGAGATTTCCTCACATTTCAAATTGTTTTTATTACCTGTTTAACTTCACTATCGGTTGTATGTTAATTTCTGCATTAGGGAAATTCAATTGGTAGACGAAGAAGCTGGATTACTGTTTTTAAAACACGATTTATGATCTAGGAAGCAGGAAATACAGGAGGGTGATCCTTTCAGGATTCTAAGCCAGATTATTAGAATCATAGAATGTCAAGGTTAGATAAGAACAGGGACTTCATCTTACCTAGACCCCACAGGATGCATGAATCTCTTTTAGAACATTGGCCACCAAGCTGTTGTTCGACCCTGACACAAGGCTTTGCCTATTTTCAAACAACTCTAATTGTTAGAAAATTATTCTAATGTCAAACCTGATTTCTGCCTCCCTTTAGCTTCTGCCCAAGGGTCCTAATTCTGCCCTCTGGAGTCTAATCCTGCTTTCACATAATGATCTCTGACATACTGAAAGGAAGACACAACCCCTCTGAGTCATCTCTACTCTAAGATAAATATGCCCAGATGTGACAACCGTGAAGCTTGGGAGTTAGATTAGCATGAGGGTCTGTGAAGTGAAGGCTTTATCTTCCTCACTTGATGCACCACTCACATTTTATATATGTATTTGAAACCAAGGGACCAGACTGTTCTTTGATCCTATCACCTGATTAAAACGCTCAATCTCAGCTAATTCTGCATCATATACAACAATCCCATTCAACTAGGACAATAATTAGTGGAAGAAGTGCTTCGTCTCTTTCAGGACATGGCCGTGGGCACCTTTCCTAGGTTATGTATCCTACATGCCGTGGGTGCTTCCCTAGGGGCCCCTTCCCTTCACTCCTTCCCATGACTCCATCGATGAGTTCATGCTCAGTCACCTCTCAAATTCTTAGCTATAAAACAGCCACAAAGCAGCAGGAAGATGATTTACTTTCAACTTCAAACAGGATTTGTAAACACCATGATAAATGAGGAGAGGCACAAAGCTGCATTCCTCCAGCAGGTCCTCTTAAATGGAAACATACTGCATTTCAGCATCAGTTGGCATAAATCATTCATTTCAAATCAGGACTGAACTTCCCCAGCGTTTCTGTCAGGCACGTTTCCCCTCTGAGCCCCTGAAGAGCACAGGTCAGTTGAAATTACAGGTAAGCAGTCAGTTACCATGCCCCAGATGACTAGAGAGCACTGACTTCAAATCCATTACGCTTTTCGTTGAAGGTGGTACTTGCAATATGCAGTACGGGGACTTTTTTTTAGGAAAGAGAAAAAATTTGTAAAGTTTTTAACACCAAAAGTTTATGCGTCTCTTCATATGTGCTTGACCTTTCTGTGGTCTCTCATTTATTGCACATTCATTCCCCCGGCCCCCATTCTCAGCTAGCTTCCTCCTTTGCACCCTGATAAGGTCAATCGATCTTAGAGGGCAACCAGGCATTTCCCTACGGGTGACACAGAGCTCAACTCAGTCTTTTATGGAGAGGGGGAGAGACTGGCAAAGGCTAACTGTAGAAAACCATCTGGATCCACGCACAGTCCCAGTTTGTGATGCCCTTACTCAGGACACAACCCATCCATGAGCTTCCCCAACCCTAGAACAGCATCTGCAAACAGAATTTGACTCACAGGCTTGTTTCGGTTGGCCTGCACTGTGTTAGTCCACACAGCACTTTCAATTTTTTTTTTTTTGAGGAAGATTGGCCCTGTCCTAACATCTGTTGCCAATCTTCCTCTTTCAATTTGAACATTTAATCATTTGGCATCATTCACATAAAAATCCAGATTTCCAGCAATGCTGGATCTGCATTCCATCATAATAATAACCGATTAGAGTTGAGAATCAGCTGCCCCCTTTAGATGGGGCATGAGTCCTTTGGTTTACCCCAGTCCTAGCCATTCCCCATTGTGCTCTTGGGAAAAGGACTCTTCACATTTTGTACCTTGCCCACTTCATTCATTTGTGTTTCTTCCTTGGTCCTGTAGCCATTTAAGTTTGCAAGCCTGATAGATATTCTGTCAAAGGCTATTAAATCTGTTTTCCTATCTGTAAAATACCAGAGTTGGCCTTTCAGCTCCATGATTATATGATTTAGTAGCTTGCCAAGCAGAAGTGATATCTTATCATTCTTGATCCCATTTCCTCAATCGTGAGTGGAGAACACAGCATGGCCAATAATAGCTGTGACTGAGTGACCAACTGCTCCTCCAGCCCTCCTCTCAGATATGCCCTTCACTTGAACCTAGGTATGGCCCTCTCTGCCTTTCCATTAACAAGATGAACGAAATGGAAGTTGAAGATAAAGTTCAGGTTTGAATGGGTGACTTCCATCAAAATCCTATCTGATTTTTCCAACTTCCATACCAACCTGCCCATCTGTAGGATGTCTCCAGGACCACCTGGGATTTTTATCAAAGCAAAGGAAAATGTTAGTGAAACAGACAAGACATCTCTCATGTAATGTTGCTACATGACTCTTGGCAATATCACAACTCTGCTAAGACACTCACAGTCCATGGTAAATACTTTATGTGAACTATGCATATGTTTCCCAAACTTGACAGCATAAGATAACAGCTTGCCTTGGCCAAGAGTATGGTCAGTGGTTGCTCAAGGTAGAGTTGAGGGCTCACAGTTTCAACTTTCTAACAATTGGAGCCGTGCAAATAAGGAACGAGCGGACTTGTCAGGTACTGAGCTCCCTGACCCTGAAACTACGCAAGGAGACGTTGGATGAACATCTGTCCTAGACACTGTAGAGGAGTTTTCTGCATTGGACACAGTGGTAGGGTGGGGGCTAGGGAAGTGTTGGGGGAGCATTGGACTACCTATCCTATAAGGCCCCCTCCAATTCCATATGCTGGGAATTCTCCTTTCTCTATGTTTTTTCTTTTCTTTTCTATAACTTAGAAGCCCACTGATTTAGCTTTTACCCACCTCATGAGATGCCGGGATGATTGATAGTACATGGATTAGGCTCTGACTTGGTTATTCAGCAGTGCTTGTTGTAAGAAGAACCTAAATGTATAACTTCGTATTTTTCAGAGTATTTGTGACATATGACTAAATCTTGTCTGAAATAAATGTCACTATTGTACTCAACTATTTTTCAGTATAGAAAGTTTGATAATAATTGCAACTAGTACAAAATATGAAGACCACTAAAGCTCTGGCAAAAAGAACACACTTTTAAGCCTGACTACAACCCCTTTAGAGGCTACTGAGCATCTCACAAGTGGTGCCCTGGGATTCATGAGCAATTATACAGGAGATTAAAACTCACTGGCTAACATGCCATTAGGTTTTCAGTTTGTGTCCACAAAGTTTTAAGTATTCCTATATCATGAGAACTGCTTCCACTCATATTTTTATTGTTTGGCTAAACAAACTAGTTCCATACCTAATATTATCATCTTAATTAGCCAGAGATTTAACTAGAAAATCCTGCCTTAGGAGACGCAAGATGTGCAAGTAGCTGCACATAGGTTAAAATTTTGCTGCTTGCTTCTGTTGTAATATTCCTGGACGTTGCCATATTTTGAAGAAAAAGTACCTCCAAAACAAATGCAGAATTCCCCCAGAGACGGTTTAGAATAGAGGCCTAGAAATGTGGGGTTTACAATAATGGGGCAGGGTGGAGGGGGAAGACAGAGGGGGGCAAGGTGTTTGGATCAAAAAGAAATGTGTCCGAGTAAGTTTCTCTTTGGTCAAAATGCAATTAAAATTGTTCTAAGAATATTCCAGAACGCAAAGTGTATCTTATTCAACACGTGACTGATTCAGCCCGTATTGTACAAACACTTCCAGGGCCAATAATCTAGACACTGGGTGAAGAAGGTCATAATCCCTCCGGATATCTTCCGGAAACTCCAGAAGTTAGAACCAGCAGAGGGTGCACCTACAGGGAAGTCTTCCCTCCCAGGCACGTCCCGTGTATCTGCTGTAGGGTTCCTGGTGTGCTGTGCACACTGAGTAAATATTAAAGAACTTCCCTCCACCCAGTTTAATGGGAACCCAAGGGCACCATGACCTTAAGAAGGTCTTATCCATGAAGAGCAAACATAAAGTCACTAAGGAGGTTGCCCTTCAGTACAGCCAGAAGGTTTACTAGGTAAAAACTAGGAGTCTCAGTTGTTTGAGAGGGCCCACATGCCCCTTTAGCACCCAGAATATATTTCCACGAATGATTTAATATCACCTCACCATTTCCTTTCTTTTGCTAAATTGACTCACAGAAGAGGTGCCTTCCTTTTTACCCCTTCACCTCTGCCATCACTCAGAAAAAAGTCAGCATTCCCGATAAGAAATAACCAAAACAACAAGATGGTTTGAATTCCACTGAAACCAATTCATCATGCAATGTAAAAAAAAAAATCCTTCCTGCTCTCCAAGCTAAATAATCAGGACAGAACATAGACTTTGAGAGAGAGAAAGACAGTACAAAGTCAACTAGAATTCGAGAGCTGAGGCTAAAAGTAAAGTTGAAAAAAATCACCTTGAAGTTCTGGAGATGGAGCGTGGTGGTAGTTGCACAACAAAGTGAATGTACTTATGACACTGAATTGTACACTTAAAAAATGGTTAAAATTGTCAATTTTATGTTATGTATATGTCTTAGTCTGTTCAGGCTGCCATAACAGAATATCATAGACTGGTGGCTTGTAAACAACAGACATTTATTTTTCACAGTTCTGGAGGCTGAGAAGTCCAAGATCAAGGCACTGGTAGCTTCTGTGTCTGGTTACGAACCACTTCCCACTTCATAGATGGCTGTCTTTTCACTATAACCTCACATGGCAGAAGGGGGTCTTTTTGCTATAACCTCACATGGCGAGGGGTGGGGGAAGTTCTCTGGGGTCTCTTTTATAAGAGCACAAATCCCATTCATGAGGGCTCTACTCTCATGACCTTATCACATCCCAAAGGCCCCACTTTCAAATACCATCACATTGGTGATTAGATTTCAACATAGGAATTTGGGGGGGGAACATATATTCAGTCTATGTCAGTATACTTTCCTCAAATTTTTTTAAATGGGGAAAAAAATCACCTTATAACCCTTCAAGCAAGACCCTCTCCCATCTGCACCCACAGTGGAGGACAAACAGGTTGAGATGGTTAAACCTCTCAACAGTTTCTCATTTGAACAAAGGCTACTGAACTTGGATGGAAGCAACACCTCACACCACCCATCGTCAGAACGTCAGCCCCACCCTGGCTCGGTCTGGGGAGAGCTTGTCCATCAGAGAGAGGTTGCACACAGAATCCCTGACCCCCCTTTAACCCTGGATCTCTCAGTCAACAAAGAGGGAGATCATCTTGAGATATGACTTGGAGAGGACTAACACCAGGATCTCTCTGCAGGGACGCCAATAGCATTTTAAAATAAAATCCCAGATTACAGAGGAAAACATGGAAAAGTTAGGGATGGGTTTGGGGGGGGGCATCTCACTGGAAAAAATACACATACAAACAAAACAAGAGTGTATCAAGATATGTGGCTATTTGAAAAATATGTAAAAGTGGAGGGCATAAAAAAAGAGAGTGCAATTATTTCTGCAAAAGAGGGTTAAATCTCCAAACTTCTCATTAATACATAAAACGCTAACTACTCTACTCTCCTTTTGGTGTTTCAATTTCCTGATTTTCAGAGCAGAAAAATCCTCGGAACCTACTGTCTCCTTTTCAGAAAGGCAAAATTACAAAAACGAACACCTGTGCTCTTGCTAAACAAACAAAGCCTTTCCACAAAATGCTGTAACTTAACTCATACCTTGACGGCACGTCACTCAACGAGAGCAGAAAAGTAAACATTTTCTGAAATGAGGGTGGCTTTCTTTGGCTGGACAACCACCACACGGTGGCTATGTTCCGTCCTAGTTTCACAATCAAGACAGACTGGCACTGGCTTATTTGCTTTGGTTTGACAGATGATGGTCAAGTGTGGTGTTGAGATGATATCCTCACTGCCCTTTCTGAAGGAAAACAACGCACCATCAATTTTCCTCCCACAAAATGCTTCTCCTTGATTGCCTGGGGGATTTGTCAAAGCCCTTCGCCCTTTGTCCTCCAAAAGATAAATAAAAATAAAGCAAAATGGGTACCAGGTGGCAAGAGCTGCCTGAAACAAGTTTGAGAATCTAAACTCAAGGTTAGTAAGAAGTTTACAGTTCAGCAGAATCTACTGAAAAAGTAAATTAATGCTGTCTCTTCTGTTGTTAACTTCAGTCAGAATCTCAAATGGGCTGGGTATATGACAATTCTAGACTCTGTCTATTTAGTTAAGTGTCAGAAAAGTCGTAGATGGGCACAAAGACTTACGTGCCTGCTAACACTGCTCTTACCATCTATTCTGATCCTGATGGGGCTGTTTAAAAGGAAAGGAAAAGTTTACAACATTATTTGGCTTTTCACATATTAAAAAAAAAAAAGTAGGACTATGATCCTAGGGACATTAATAGTCAGAAATAGATTCTAGACATGTTCTATATGGACTATGAGGTCTTGGGAGCCAGGAAAAATGATTACTTGGCTTCCCAAGGCTGAATGTGAACTCCAGAAATGAAATAACTGCCCTTCTCCATTCGGCTATTAGAAAATTATAAACACATTCAAGCTTTCCTAAATGTAAAATGGTTGGGGAAGAGCAGTATCGTTAATTGTATATCCCAATTCACTTAGCAAGATTTTCCAAATACAACCCACTAATTTTCAAAAATTAGAATATCAGGAAGTATACTTCAAATCAAACTGCACTGAACATCATTTATAGTTTACTGATGAATATATAATAATAATGATAATTATTATTATTATAGCAGCCACCATTCATCAAATGCTTGCTGAACATCAGTGGTTCTCAAACTTGAGTAAGCATCAGAACTACCTGGAGGGCTTGTTACAACTCAGATTGCTGGGCTCCACCCTTGAGTTGCTTTTTCAATTGTGGTAAAATAAGATTTACCATCTTAAGTGTACAGTTCAGTAGTGTTAAGTTCATTTACACTGTTGTGCAACCAATCTTCAGGACCATTTTCATCTTGAAAAACTCAAACTCTATACCCATGAAACAACAACTCTGCATTTTCTTTTCATGTGCTTATTGGCCATTTGTATGTCATCTTTGGAGAAACGTCTATTCAAGTCCTTTGCCCTTTTTAAAAATCAGGTTGTTTGTTTTGTTGTTGAAAAGTTTTATATACATTCTGGATAGTAATCCCTTCTCAGATATGTGATTTTCTCCCACATCCCTGAGTTTTTTATTTGGGGCCTAAGAATTTGCATTTCTAACAAGTTCCCAGGTGACGCTGATGGTCCAGGGGCCCACACTTTGAGAACCACTGCTCTATGGCAACATTATTAAGCACTTTACATACATTATCTCATGTAAGCCTCACATTATCATCCTTGTTTTACAGAAGAGAAAATGGATGCTCAAAGAGGTAAAATTTGCTCAAGGTTATTCTAGTAATAAGTGGTAAAGCAGGGGCTTTCACTGGGTTGTTCTGACCTGACACGTTGCTACACCATCTCTGCCACAATAGGGCAAATAAGGTTCACAGAGAATATGACCAAGTCAACGGACTTGAGAAAACAGGTGATGCTTTGTAAGCTCTGTCTCTCTTTCTTTAAATCAGGACTAAAATTCTGGACACTTTTCTTTGGATGTTATGTTCTGGCTTCATTGAGTTGAGTTGATAAAGCAAAAGGAGGGGCCAGCCCAGTGGCGTAGTGGTTAAGTTCACATGCTCCCCTTCGGCGGCCCAGGGTTTGCAGGCTCAGATCCCAGGCACAGACCTATGCACTGCTAATCAAGCCACGCTGTGGCAGGCGTCCCACATATAAAGTAGGGGAAGATGGGCACAGATGGGATCCCAGGGTCAATCTTGCTCAGCAAAAAGAGGAGAATTGGCAACAGATGTTAGCTCAGGGCTAATCTTCCTCACCAAAAATAAATAAATGAATGAATGAATGAATGAATGAATAAATAAGTAAATAAAGCAAAAGGAATCTGCTTTAAGGCAGTTGGGGAAATGGTGGTGGTTGGAGGCGGGGGTGGACACATGGCCAAAGGACAACTAGCCCAGACTGACCTGATGGATGAACTCACTCAAGAGCTAAATGTTTAGCTTTGGTAGATTAGGCAAGTGTTGTGCCTTCCTCCCAAGGCTGGCTGTGTTTAGACGTTTCCTTGATGGCATTCAGTCAGGACCACAGCTAGCCCATAGGGGCCTTTCTTTGTGTGTGGGGGGAAGGGGCCCCTCAGGACCTACGCAGCCAGCACAACCATGCCCAGAGAGGCCAGCGAGGGGGTGGGTTCAGTCCCTGTGTACTCTATCAGTGGGCACTGACCAGTGGGCTGCTAGAGATAAAGGGCGATAAGGTGGAAAGAGTCATTACCACTGTTGCTATACCTTAACAACCTGATAAAGGTTAGTGTTACTGTTGGTTAAAAGGGTATATGTGGCCTAATATATATAGGGAGTATATATGGCCTCCTGATTACTCATTTCCATGGATAACCAAGGGCTGGTGGTAACCTAATATCTAGGATGTTTTTAAGAACTTAGGGCAAAAACAATTTGTAGTTTAGTGAAGTCATCAACTTCAGTGTGTACCTCACGTCCTTGTGCCCAAATCAGTGACTTATTCTGATGTAAAGCTGGCTATTTAAGGCCAGCCTTGAAACTCTATTCCTTATTAGGCCTGAGAAAAAAATCCACCTCTCATAGAAACCAAGCCCAACAGTACTCTTGCAGAACCTGGGGCTTTGTGTTGGACTTCATAGCTGCAAAGCAAAAGCGTGGTGGTTAGCAGCCACTTATAAAGAGAAAATGTGGAGGTCCCTGGATGAAGACATGGGCTTTATTCATCTTCAGATGTTGCCATTCCCCAGAGCCACCACAACAAAAACAGAATTAAGAAGCAATAGGAATTCAGAACCTTCCTTTGCTATCCCAAGCCTGAGAATCTTTTCAAATTTAAATGAATATCTGTCAAACTAATTAAGAGAAGATGCAATGCTCTCATTCTGCACTCATTAGAGAACAACTTACTGGTCATAAATTCCTCAGGGAGTGGGAGTGAATAGGTCTCTACACTCTTGCTTAAATTTCCTGGCTTTGTTTATTTCCAGTTCAGCCTGTTCATCTCCTAGACCCAGAAAGACCACAAAATATGCCTTGAATCAAGTTTTAATTCCATAAAACAGAAATAGATAAGATTATGATGAGACGTTGCAACTGATGTTTTTAGTCAACAAAAAGGAGAGAAATGACAAGTAATCATTTATATCTGAGTGGCATCTTTTTTCCAAGATGTTTTATATTTAGGAGCAGATTGCAAATTTCAAACGTTTCATACACACACACACACACACACACACACACACACACACACGTGACAGTTTTCCCACTCTTCTTGCAGATTTTGAAATTGAGGCTCAGTAAATTGATTTGGTAAAATAAATGCAAATTGTCAGTCTGTGTAGAGTTTAACATCCTACAGCATTTACTGGACTTCTGCCAACTACCCAGTACAATACTATGTATTAATTTAATGCATATGTATGTAATTAATACTCTGGGTAATGCTGAGATGTTTAGCCCCATTTTACAGATAAGAAAACTGAGATTCAGTACAATCATCTTGCACCACACTGGTAAGCAGCAAAGTCAGTAGTAAGCATGATTCTTAAAAATATTTGTTTAAAAATATACGGTATTGTGCCTTTAACAAATTTTTGGAAACTGAAATAATAAAGAATGACTCTATATCTAAAATTTTATTATTGGACAGAAATTTAATTGTAGCTATTAGAATTTCCACCAAATGTCTTTATGCCACTGAAAATATATTTTTCCCTTCTTCAGCAATTCCATTAGGTTTTTCCTCTCATCACTTAGCTGAGCTGCACAGTTCTCTCAATTACTTGGGCAGTTCTATTTAACTATTTCTTTATTATTCCATCCTTTTGCTATTTATATCTGAAATAGGATTATTATAATTTCTGCCTCCCTAAACGAGATGGATAGGTTACACTTGCTTGCTCTCTGACAGCACACTCATACTTTAAAGGGATACTGCATAACAAAAGGGATACAGAATTTGAGGCTACAATGCCAGTCAAATTCAAAGCTAATTTATCGTGTTCATTATTTTTCCAACTTTTCTTAGGATTTCTATAATGAGAACTATTCTCTACCACTAACATGCAATAAAATGGGCTTCAAAATCCCTCTCTGGGCTGAATGTCACTGAGTTGTTTCCTGGGTAAATCTCGGCTCCTGATCTCTCCACTCATGTTTCTAATCAGAGGTCACTCTGCTGATGCCGTGAGGCTGTCATGTCCACTGTGGCTCCCACGCCACTGACGTCATCGTGAAACAGGGCCGACTGATCCTCCTGCGGCAATCTTTCCACAGGTGCCCTGATGCTGATGCTCTTACCACCAGGGGACATTACCTTTACAGCCCATGTTTGAGTTTAGAAAAGGGTATTTTAATCCAAAACAGTTTAATGTTTACTAGTAAGGCTTTGTTCAGTACTGAACCAAACAGCCATCTGCTTTGCCCCTTGAGGAATTCAATCCAAAAGCCACATTGAATTGATTTTGACATTAAAGACAAACTGTACCTCAGACATCAACTAGTTCATATTTTGGGTGTTAGAGATGAGTAAATCCTTAGCTTTATATATTCAAGTAATTAGTTATTTGAAATTCAATCTAAAATGAATAGAATTCCCAGATCTCTTATTTTGAATGCAATATCACTTTTGTCTTACAACACTTATAATTTTAGTGTTTTTACATGCTTATTCTTCCCTTCTCCATAGTGCTTTAGGTGCCTATGATTTCAAAAATTTCAGACACCAACAATTACTACCATCAATCCTTGAAAAACAATGATTTCTAATATTTTCAAGGCATTCCTTAGATGGATGGTGCTCATTTTACATTTTAACAAGAACAGTCAGACTTTCAAGAGACCATTTTGGTCAAGCACCTTTGTTTACTGGAATAACACACAGGCAACATAGACATCACGCTAAGTAGGAGGTACATACCTAAAGGATGCAGTTAAGCTCAACATCAATCATGTATCTTTACTTAAGAGAGCAAGTGAGATACGTTTCTAGGAAATAAACTGAAAAACATTTTGATCCTATCTTGCTTTAGGGACAATAAATGTAACATGTTGGCATCTTGGCATAAATAGAGCCAGAATATATTTGATAGCAACATCCTTTAGAGCACAATCATCCAATACCCCCAAGTAGTACACAGGCTAAAAGACCTGAAGTATTCTCTTCCAAAGCACCAGAAGCTCAAATTCTAATATATGTCGCCTGTTGCCTGAAGACTAGGACGCATTTGAGGCTTGGCAATCCAAGATGCTGATCTTATTCCAGTATTTCATACAGTCATACTGTATAGCAAGCCAGAAGATTTGGTTAAAAATCAATAAATCTCTGTCCAGTTAGTTCCAAAGTATGTGTTTTTAAAAGATAACTGTCTCAAAGAACCTGAGGTGATCAAAGTTAGGTGCATTTACACCACATTGGATTTGCACAAGCCGCAGTGGCCCCATCCATCAGTCTCCTGCTTAGTACAAATACAGGATAATAAAATACAATGCAACCATGATAATGATGACAATGAAAACAACAAACACACATTGAGCACTTACTTTGTGTTAGTTACAGGCATTAGTCCATTTAATCCTTACAGTCACCCTCTTAGGAAAATACTATTATCCGCATTTTCAAGATAAGGCAACTGAGGCACTGGGAGAGAAGTGACCCCTCCCAAGTTCCAGAGTCACAGAGAGTCAGTGACAGAGCCAGGATCTGAATCCAGGCAGGCTGGCTCTAGCATCTCCCTTCCAACTCTTATGTCATGTTTCACAGTGAGTTCCATTGAAGTATCTAAAGATGTACTAACATTCATCATAATGAAAAGTAATTTGCTTTCCTACAGGCTGAACAAGAGGGATTCAACTTAAAAACCATTTCATACAACTGATTACTTCTTGTAATTAAATTTACTTTTGCCCACTATTTACCAATATACCTCAAATAGTAAGCCTGGGTAATCTTTCCGAGATAAAGCAAAAACCCTCTAAAGAGAACAAATTCAAGAAAATTGATGTATGGCTGCAGTAGTCATTTATCATGAATTTATATATTTTTATAGCTTTCAATAAAGACAATTAAATGCATAGCAAAATGTAGATTAATTTTATACCTTGTAAGATATAAATACACAAAATATGGGGGGAAAGCCCTCTGTCCAACTTTTTCTTTTTGAGGTAACATGATTACCTACAGGACTTTGTTATTTTCTTTTAGCTATTCTTAGAATCATTGAGTTTTTTGTATCATGAGCAATACTTATCACAGGGAGTGGGTTGGAAAGTACTCAATAAACAGTTTGTGAAACAAAGATAATCAAGGAGAACAGAGAAAATAGAACAAAAGGAAGGTTCTGTGATTGCTCCTGGATGGCTTCACACTTGGCAAGTACCTGAAAAGCCAACTTTCCCTTTCCTTGCAGGAGAATGTTGAAATGTGAAGGCATCTCCTCACCCAGCCTCTCTCTTCTGCTCCTCCCCTTATCACCACTAAACAGCTGTGTGTTCACAGAGTGCTAAACCAACCAGTTGAAAGGTGAACACTTTAGTCAATCTGGTTGTTGTTTTTTCCCACCCACAATCTCCCAAGCAACTGGCCCGATGATTTTTTGAACTGAATTGTCTGATAATTTGAGAACTATGTAGAAAGAAGACAGGCCAGACTAAACCTATAAGAAGGTATACTGATTTTTACCCTATACAGACAGAGGAAAATAATTTCAATTCTCAGAAAGCAATGGGAGGCTAATTTCTTGCTGAAAGAGACAGTCCAGTATTGGACAATAACCACCTGTTGCTCCCAATATTATGTAACTCAGGGTTTCTCAACCTTGGCACCACTTGGGCCAGATAATTCTTTGTTGTGGGGGCTGTCCTGTGTTTTGTAGGATATTTAGCAGCATCCCTGACCTCTATCCACTAGATGCCAGTAGCACACACACCCCATCCCGCTACTTGTGACAACCAAAAACATCTCCAGACATTGTTAAATGTCCCCTGGGAGGCAAAATCACCTCTGTTGAGAACTACTGACAAATTTTTAACTGTCATTGAATTTTCTCCTTTCTATTTCATAGCAAACAAATTATGGATGGCTAATTTTAAACATTTTGAAAGTTTTTGTCTTTCTCAAAGGCGTACCAGATTTCAGAGTAGTATAGAAAACAGACTTTCCACTTCTCCTAACTCTGACTCTGTTTGATTCTCATGGTTATTCATGAAGATACAGCAGCAATAAGAACAATAATACTTCATGCTTAAACATGTATTTCTTATCCCTAGCACTTTAATAATAATTTCTGAATTCTCATCACTCCCCTTTTATGGATGAGATAAGAGGCACACTCGTTTATTTTCAGCTACAGTGCAGCATAAAAACATTTTTAATTTATGAAAGCATAAAATGGGAGCATTTACAAAAACATCACACCTATGGGCAATGAAAACTGGCAGGACCATCAGGGACATTCCAGAGCCATGACCAGTTACAGTCACTGAGTATCTTATCAAGACCGTTTCTTGATAAGAAAGTTAAGCACATTTTCTTTGGGTGTAACTGGCTGATGAAACCACATGCTGGTAGTTAACAATAAATATTCTTGGTTGAATTATTAAATGTAATATCAAGTGTAGCTTCAGTGGCCTATTGTATCCTAGGAAAACATCTTGGTCATGTGAAAACCGAGCGTATCACAGTTCTCTGCCTTCTTCCCGGTAGTTTCTATAGTCTAATGGTATGCTTCTCTATCCCAAGCATAATCAGCCCAATATCCCAAGGCACATAAGGAAGGAGCAGGCAGGGTATGTAACCTGCCCTGCGACTCACGTGGCATGCACCTCTTTCTCCTTGGGCCAACCCATAAAGAAGGCTACATGATATATATTGGCCATTTAATAGATGCAGGCCCAAGGAATTAAAGTCTGCAAAAGCAAACTGTATCCTTTCTTAGTATCTGAACACTGGGATTAATAACAAGAACAGCAACAACAATGGCCGCCTCTACCACCACCACTCATGACCAGCACACTACCTGCCAGGCCCAGTGCCAAGCACTTCACTTTCATGATCCCTGAACCCTCACAGCAGCTCTAGGAGGTAGGTCATATGTCCCCATTTTACAGATGAGGCTTGTAGAGATAAGAATCCTGCCCAAAGTGACAGACGGTGATGAACTTGGAATTTAAACCCAGGACCATTCAACTCCAAAGCCTGGGCTACTACACCATCATGACAAGCACAGGGAGACAGAGAGAATGCTGCTGGCATGTCCACTGTCAGAAACAAAACAAACCAAAAACTACTTTCTCTAAAGGGATGGGAAAGAGTTTGGGATATTCTAGGTTTATATCATTTCACTGTTTTTTTTTGGTAAGGAAGATTGGCCCTGAGCTAACATCTGTTGCCAATCTTCCTCTTGTTTTGCTGAGGATGATTACCCCTGAGCTAACATCTGTGCCAATCTTCCTCCATTTTGTATATGGGATGCCACCACAGCATGGCTTGATGAGCAGTGCGTCAGTCTGTGCCCGGGATTCGAACCCGCGAACCCCGGGCCGCCGAAGCAGAGCGCACAAACTTAACAACTACACCACCGGGCTGGCCCCTCATTTCATTCTTGAAAAAAAGAACAAGGGTGGCGAACTGGCTGTCTGTAGCTGGGCATTACCCTGGGTCCTATCTTGAAAGGGGTGATTACCCACTGCAGCAGGTTTTGCTGTACTGGAAAGGGGGAGTCACAAATTCCTTTAACACCAGTTGGCCATTCTCTGAAGGGGCACAGCTCAAGATCAGGGTGTTTTTCCTCTGTCTCAAAAGCTGCTATCGAAGCCTTCCTTTTAATCTTTAACCACAACACTTATATAAGGAACTTTTATTGTTATTCAACGGTTAACACCTTACCACACACTATGTCAAAGTTCTTGGGTTTATCAGTCTTTGCTGGGAAACTATAACCTTCCACTGAGCTGCTGAAGTTAAAAACCTGGGAGCCATCCTAACATCTCCCTCTCCCTCACCAAACAGCCAGCTGTCATCAAGTCTACCTATGCGACCTTCTAGATAGCAAATCCACCACTTCTCCTCCTTCCCCTGCCCTAGCCTTAGTGCAGGCCCTCATTGTTTCTCACCTGGACCAGTCCTGCCTCACTAATTTCTTTTCCTCTAGGCTTGCCATCTTCAAAACCACCTTCCAAAATGCAACCAGAATGGTCTTTCTCAAACATACATCTGATTTTGTCACTGTTCTGCCTTTTAAATTCTTTACTAGCTCTCCATCAGCTTCAGAGTCCTGTTCAAACTCATGAGCATCCTCACATATGCTCTCCAGTTAAAGAACACCACATACATTCAGACACGTTACCCTCAGCCCACATGGCACCTTGTGCAAATTAGACAAAGGCACCTCCTTCTGCAGGTGGATGCAGCTGCTCCAGGGAGCAAAGCCTGGGCTTGATTTCAGCCCTGCTCCCACCTCATCTCCTCCCATCTTTAGTAGGTCACGAGCATGCAATCAGCCCACAGCCCTGACTCAAAGTTCTGTTTAAGCACCTCTCTGTTTACTTTGTCTAGAATGCCTTTACCCACTAAATCCATCCACCTAACTCCTATTCATCCTTCTAATGATCAAGACAATCATCATCCTACAAGAAGCTTTCGCCTACTCTATGCTACCAGAAAGACTTCGTCGTACATGCCTGGTATAGATTTTCTTGTCTATTTCTCCTACTAGAGGCTGTATTTTGTGAAAGCAAGGACCCTGTTTTTCAGATCCGCACGCCAGTAAAGCCTAAGACAGTGCCTGGGAGAGTGCAGATCAACAGCCGCCGAATGTCAAATGAATGATGCCTCTTGCTTTCTTAGCCTTGTCATCGTGTAATAAGAAAGTCCCCCCACCCCGACCCCCAGCAATTTGGGGATTAGGCCACGGTGTCCGCTTCCTCAAATTACATAATCCCTACTCAAATAACAAGAAGCCAGATCTCATTTAGCAATTATTTCATTAACCTATGATTAAGAAGAACAAACATCTTGGATTTCAACTTCCTGTCCCCTCCTAACAAGTTCACTAATACATCTGTCACTGACTGTTTTGTCCTTCGCTGGATCTCACTCCCTTCTTTCATCTTCTCCCCTCCCAGACTTGTTCCACTTAACAAGAGCCATCCAGCTGGATGGTGGGCGCATGGGAATTTGTAGTACTCTCTACTTCCATGAGAGTTTGGACATTTTCATAAGAAAAAAGTAAAAATAAATATTAAAAAAGTAAAGAGTTATCCATACTCACTGAACCACAGGCTTGACTTCTTATATTTCTGCCTTTCACGAGATTTTCAACATTAGTCCTGTTTGACTCTCCCAATTGGCCTGCGCCTGATGGGCACATTGGTTTCATTTACGACTTTACTCGCTCTCCTAGTCACTCCCTCCTCAAATCCCTCACTAATTCCTTTCTGATATGAATCTGAATTCTCTTCTCGTATTTAAGTCAGGCCAAAAGGAGTACCAGACTTTAACTCCCTATCAAAGACACTGTATACCTGAAATCTAGTCATTTTATCTATGAAAAATAAGTGGCCTCACTTGGGTGGCCTCTTACGCAGAACCATTTTAGGAAGAACTGGGCAGATATCACACGTTTTAAATCAGAGATAGAGGTTATTGTCTCCCTGCTCACAATTATTCCAGAAGAACATGGCGCTGACTAAGCCCCTGCTGAAGGGGTGAGGCTGGACCAGCTCTTCCCTGGCTATGAGCAGAGCGGTTCAGGTTCTTGCCCGTGGAACTTGGAACTGGGGCCCAGAGGCTGAGTTACTCAGGTGATGAAGGCTTGAGAGCTGTGAGGACACGTGGAGTAGAACCCAACGATGGCTCCGTGTGAGCCAGGGCCACGTGCAAGCCAAGAGGAGGATGGGAGTGGGAGGATGGAAACCCAGAACCCGGGGAAATGCATCAGACAGGATTTTCTTGTTGTTATTATTGCAAATGACACAAGTGACAGTGAACCCACAAAGAAATTCAAGCAAAAATGGGCATTTCTTGGGAAGTATAAGAGTGGAGATGGCCTCAGGGACTGAAAAATATTGTCAGGTGCTCCCTCACCTCACTCTACCCTCACTCTATGTGTGTGTGTGTGCGTGTGTGAGTATCTGTCGTCTCTGTGTCTCTCTACCTGTCTCTCCATATATATATATATTTTTTCTCAACAAATAGGATTGCTTTTCAGTGTGTGTGGGGGGGTGGGGTGGGGGGGCCGGTTATGCAGAAAACAACCACAGAGCAGAGAACTTCAGGTTTATTTCATACCATATTAGCCACTTCAAAAGAAAGTAAGCTCTGGATTTATATATAAAATCTCAGGAGAGGACTCTGATTTGCCTGGCTTGGACATGTGCTCATCTAAAACAAGTCCTTACAATGGTTTACTCAAAGGTCACTGTCCCCTTCTTTCTCATAAACATAATTCTGATTCCATCACAGTATCAGATGACTATGTGCTCAGGAAGGCAGATCCTTCCATAGCCCCAAGAGATTAATCATTCCTGATCTACACCAATCATGGTACTCTGACTCCCCCGCCAGTTACTAGTATAGGCATGGGTATAGGACACAACCCTATATATTGAGATCTGACTGAAAGGAAAGTATGCAGGAAGGTTTTTGGAAAAATGTACCTCATTCTTGATAAAATACACAAAAGGCAATCCTTCCTGACTTCGGACAAAGTTATGTGAGGATGTGACGCCTGGAGCTGCAGCAGCCATCTTGTAATCATGGTGGGGGAAAATCTGAGGATGAAAATCACTATGCTAAGGATGGTAGAAAGGAACTTTAATGATGTCACTATGCCGTTAAATTAACCCTGGAACCATGTCTACTGCAGGAAAGTAATAGAACTGATGTTCAAAGTCAACTGAAACAAGGGACTATGCAGGCCAACAAGAAAGGGAATAGTTGCCTACTTGCCAAATCAAAGTAAAGGCTAATGGTTATTGGCCTCTTACCGTGTGTCATGCCGTGTTCCAAGTACTTTACATGTATTACCTCACTTAATCTACACAACAACCCAACAAGGTAGATACTTTCATTGTTCTCTACTTTTCAGATGGGTAGACAAGGTCCAAAAACATTGAATAATTTATCCAAGGTCACAAACTCAGCAATGCCAAGATAGGGACTCACACTTTGGCTTCTGACTCCTTCTGACTTAACCATTAGGTGAAACTTTGAAGTGTTCCTGGCTTCCTGCCCTTGGATTCCTTGTTTTATATCTTTTTAAAGAATCCTCTTTTTATTTGAGCTAGTCTGAGTGGGTTTACATTCCCTGCACCCAAATGTTCCCTGAGGCACGGGCATTGGCCAGACTCAGGCTTTCTTTCTCCACCCATCATAAATCTGTGGGTCTCAATGTCCATTTGTTAAACGCACTTAGTCCAAATCCCACATGAAAACCTTGATTTAGTGGAATTCATTGTTCCCTGGTTTGCTCCTTTCCCAATTGTCACATGGCAGGAATTAGTTTGGGGTCTTTTGGGGGCTCTATTTCCAGCGTGATGTGACTTATTAATTAAAATATCAATGAGCACCAACAAGGGATAACTGTCCCATGAGATCTTCACCTCTAATTTTATCTATTTTTTAACTTTTCAAAGTTAAAGTTTTTGCCCTGAGTGACATCCAGCAATCATATACGGCTCTGTGAGACCAAGAAGGCATTTCTATAGCCTTACCACTGTTTACTCATGCCACACCCTCAACAAATATTTGAGTATCTGCCGTGCCCCAGGCACTACACTAGGCACTGGGTATCAACAGGTTACTTCTCTGTCCTCACACAGGGCAATAAAGTGTAATGATATGCCAGATTACTTTTTTCTGTCAATCAACAGGAGAGCTACAACATATGAAAACGGTGCACAGGACTAGATAAAGCATTTTGCAGGCACATCCAATGTAGCAGTGACGAGCACAGACCTTGCTGCAGACTGCCTGGGTTCAAATCCCAGCTCTGCCCTGTGTGACCCTGGGTCAGTTACTGAACTGGTATCTCAAGGGTTTAACTTGTTAAATGGGGATTAAAATTGTAGCCTTGTCATAGGGTTGTTATGAGAGTTAGCATTTTTCTAAATCACTTAGAACATGATAATTACAATACAAGTGTTTGTTCAAAAGGAAAAATGAGCTGCAGTCTATTCTACTTCTACCCACTGATCATAACCAAGCAACTTTGCTGCAAGCAGTGGTGATATGGCAACACGCCAACCTCAGGATCTGCAAACGGAAGCCCAGCCTTGTCACTGTTGGGGAGGACGGGGGCTCCAGACACCAGGACCAGCGGCACCACTGCAGGGGGTGACTCCCCTGGCCTCCACCACTAAGTAAAATAGAGGCTCCACAATCAGTTGTTTCTTGCTCTCAGAATCCCCAAACTAAGATGTCGGTTAAATGGATTTTACGGTGACTTGATCTAGAGAATTTGGTTTTCAATAAGCAGATCTTGGAAAAAAAGAAGAATCAGAAATTAGGAAGAGATTTTAGAAGTCAAGCTGTAATCCAAATGTTTGATAACCCCTCTGACCATTGGTTAGCCAGCCACTCCTGGGACATTTTTAGACGGCCTTTTCCTTTATGGATCATTTCTAGTTATCATCAAGTACTTCCTTTTATTGCTCCCACACACTTGTCCTGGTTCTGGAGCACGAATAACCCCAATTCTAAATGATGGTCTTCGGATGCCTGGAGAAGAGGATTCCCTCTCTTCTCCTAGTTTCCTGAGCTAGTCACAACTTGACATGAATGATGATCAAAATCCTCCAAGTTCTAAGGAGGAAATAAATAGAATATAGAGACTCAGAGGGGTGTCCAGGAAGATCATTTTGAGAGAGGGTCCTTGAAGTACCCTGGAAAGCCAATCTTGCTTCTGGGCTCTGAAGAGAGGGAAAGACATTGATTCCTTGTTTTCATTATGTCTGAAATAGGCTCCTCCCCACCTTGAATCCTGTGGCCTAGAGAAAGGTGTTGATAGCAAAACTCAAAATGAGTACATTGCGATACCACGTGAATCCAGTGGAATTCAACCAGACTTTTGTAGCTGAAATTTAAACCAAATGTCTCAAAATACAACTGTCCCTAGAGAGTGCGGACTTAGTACTTTCATAACAGAAACAATGGTTTAGCTTAAACGAGGCTAGTTTTTAAAAAGAAAGTTTTCCCTCTGTATGTGCGAAGATATAGATTTTGGGACCTTCTTAGGTGGTAGAATGGAATACTTAAGAGGCCAGGGTTGGGATTCAATTCTCATAAGAACAATCAGCTTTGATCAGAACAAAGCTCTCTCCCGTGTGCTCACAGCGTTCTCTTTAAATCCTAGGTAGTGGTAACAATAAACAAATAAACAAATAGACAATAGCTAACAATTATGGAAGATTTTCTATGTAGTAGGCACTGTGCTAAAGGCTTTACACGAATTATTTCATTTAAACCTGGCAACAGCGTTGTGAAGTAAGTTCTCATAGGTTCATTCTGAGTAAAAGCCAAATGCCTTCCAGGGCCCAGAAGGCCTGACCTCTGTCCCTCCTGCACTCATTCTTCCTCAGACACGTCATCCATACTTTCCCCAGGGCCTTTGTACTTGCTGTTCTCTCAGCTCAGAGTGCTCTTTCTCAGCTCACTCCAAGGCTAAATCTCTCACCTCCTTCAAGTCTTCCTTCAAATATCACCTTCTCAGCAGGGCCTTCTGCCACCAACCTGTAGAAAAATTGCAATATCCCCTTCCTCCATCATATACCATACTTCCCCGCTGTATGTTTTTCCATAGCAGATAGCATTTTATAACCTTCAACACAATTGACTTATTTTGGGGTTTGTTATCTGTCTCCTTTGATCAGAATGTATGCAAGGATTTTTGTCTACTTTTGTTCACAACTCTAAACCCAGCACCTAGAAACACAGCTGGCACATGGATATTAATAAATATCCATAAATATTTATTGGTTAAATTTTCTACATGAGGCCATAGATACAGAGGGGGTAAGCAGTCATGCTTTTTATAGACAAATAGCCTTCATTAGGAACTCACATTCCAGAAACCAAACTTGGAGTACATATCCTTTTCCTGAGGGTGGGTGGCATTATCTCTGACCATTGAGGGCATTAGATCTGAATAATACTTCATGAGTAGAAACACACACTAGCAATCAAGAATCCACAGAAGTATTCTATGTGGGCACTACATTCAATTATATATGTGTAGGCACAACCACTTGTTGGAATATTTTATGACTCTACTGGGAAATTTTATTTGATAAGACTTGAGGGAAACTAAAAAATGTCAAACTAAAAACTGAAGAGGATATAAAAGTTCTTATGAAAATATTTTCCCAGGGCTGCACAACAGCAAGAATGACAGCTTATAACACTCTTTTACAGACGCCATTCAGATTCAAGTATCGTTTCCCGAGTTCCTTTTATATGATTATATTTAACCTTCCTAACAATGCAGAAACCCAATTTGCAGATGAGGTACTAGGCTCTCAGAGGTTATGCACCTTCCTCAAATAGCCCAGTAAGGGGTAGAATTTGGAATAGAATATAAATCTTTTGTCTCCATCTGGAGTGCCTCCCGCTGTACACACAGCTGCTGGTTAGGCTTCAGGTGTTTATCATTTTACAGGATCTTCTATCCCGAGGAAGGAGCTCCGTTTTTGTAAATGGCTACCTTAACGCCTCGTCAACTGAACAACAAAAACTACAAATATGACTCCCCTTCCCTCTTTTTCCAAGGTCTACTGTTACACAGATTCAAGCGATTCACATTGGAGCGTGTACATCGTCGTCACGGTAGAATGAGCGTCTTTGTCTGAAGTTCATTTCACTAACTAAACAGCCAGGTTCATAAAGCTCACATTATGACGGAGGAGAAAACGCAGCTGCTGACAGCATCGCTACGCGCAACAAATACCAGGAAGATCTCAAAGCTCTGACCACTTTTTTCTTAACCATATTTTTGCCAATTATTTCTCCACAGCTTTGGACACTTGTTTTCACCTCTACTCTTTTCCAAAAAAGAATTGTACCCCGGGGAAAAAAATTAAGACCTCAAAACCCAGTACAAATTGCTCATTTAAAGAACAGGATTTAAGGATGTGGGGGCTTTTCTTCCCTAAAAGCTCATCACTCTGGAGAAAGAATCTGAATCCTGTCCTGATTCTTCCTGAGCAGTGGAGCAGTTTTGGGTTTTGTGTTAGTTAATTTTAATTAAAAAAAAAAAAAAAAGCACCATTCTTGAGAAGCTGTTGCTATGAGACTTCCTGGGCCTCAACAGATGGCCACAGAACAGTTCTCAGCCCTGAGCTCTGGGCTCTGAAGCCCTCCACTCAGGCATACCATTAACATTCCTGAAATACCTTCGGAGGCAATGCGGGCCAGCCGCCTTCAGACTAGCTCACCCGCAGCTCCTAGGCTGGCCTCCCTTGTCAAGGGGCCTGGGTTGAAATTTGTTATAAATGAATGATCAGGCCTCTCTAGGAAAAGGCTGTAGCAGAGAGGGTGCTGTCCTTCTCAGTTTAGGCTTCAGACGAACTTGACCAACACACCCCTGGGGTTTTGAATTGTGAGCAGACAAACACGTGTGCACACATATGTACACACACTCATGCACATGTACCCCACTCCACACCCAATTAATTTCATTGTTTCTAAGCCTCTGACCCCCTCCCAGTCACAGAGTGATCCAGTTAAGAGAGTAGCATATTTTTGGACTGAAGCATTTTGAGTGAGAGGTTTAAGGATTCCTGGTTTCTCTTCTGATATTAAGACATAAAGGAAAGGAGAAGTGCATGGCATTCAAGATTCTACTTTCTCACTAACTTCTTGGTGTTGTTGGACAAATCATTCCATTTCATCACCTTTCTCTCCCTTCTAAACTGGGATAATGATATTGACCTACATGCGTCAGAGAATTTAATGAGCCATGATAAATAAACAATAGAGAAATCATTGCATACATATCAGGTCAGTAACACCAGCCTCCATCCCTGCCAGGGAAAAGATAAGGGAGGAACCTGGAGACCTACACCTGGGGGTCTACTTGCTGGGACCACTTCCCCTGGAGGGCTGGTCCAGAATGCTGACCTCGGTTTTTGGTGGGGTCTACTGGTAGCTTTATGGGTACTAAGGAGCTTTGGTACTTGGAAGAAAACAAGTGATTCCAAACAACCATAGCTTTTCAGGGTGGGGCTCATTTAAATTCCATCCTCAGAGTTTTCGCTTTAAAACCAGGCCTGGAGTGTACAAGTGAGGCCCTACTTAAGTGTCTGACGCCAGTGCTCTCTTGATCACTTGACGGGACATCAGAGCAATCCTACCAGTTTCAGTTCACAGAAGTTCGTTGAGAGCTTTTCTCCCAATGATATCAGATGATACGCCACAAATACCGCACCGCTGCCCTCATCTGACGTTCGTTTTTGAATCCAATCTGTCCAACCAAGAAGCAAAAAAAAATGAGTCGAGATTGCTTAGGTTCCCGCCTTCCAAAATCATCCATTTGTCCTGAGGTATAGCTTCCCTCTTGTCTCCAAAATGTGAACTTAGGGTTGTTGCAAGTTTTTTTTTTTACACATGACTTTTAGAGGTTTGGCATGACAAGAGCGCCAACTTTTTCCTTAATAGGAACATTAACCAGTGACATTTTAATGAAGCCATCTATAGAGGACTGGAGATAAGGAACCTGCTTCTTTTTCCAAGTGTCTAGGGCTACAGCTTGCTTGTCTGGTCCCTATGGCCATAGCACATTGAGCAAAGGGAGGTTTCACCCTGCTATTCAGCTTCTGAGCTCACAGGCTCCCCCACTCAGAAAAGTCAGAGGCAAAGGCTGAGATCTGGGGCTGTTTTGATGAGGGAGGGAGAGGGAGCGGTGGGGGAGGGAGGTGTCTGACGTATGCAGCTTTCATTTGCATAGCTGAACCTTTCAAGCAGAGCCAATGGGGCACACAGTTTGTGTCTGGGAGCGGGGGCTGAGTGCGCTCTATTGTGCCCTATTGTATGCTGTCCACGACACCAAAGGGGACCCTCGCCAGGCCGCAGCGGAGGGAACCGGGCAGGCATTCCACAGCTCCAGAAAGGAGACTTTTAAAAATTGTCACTGGGGAAAAAAAGAATTTAACATACTTAATCCCCCACCCCACTCTAACTCTCTAATGATACTGTTCTTGGGATGAAATATATATGTGTGTATCTTAGTTATTAACAATTGTGTCAAATTACATATTTGGGGGTACTCTGTAGATATGTACAAGGGCTTTCTCTACTCTTAATATGAAATGTAGGATTTTGTGACTTTACTTTTTAACTAAAAATGAAGTTTTTCATAGCTCTCTTCCTTTCTGTACCTTTTTAAGACACTGGGATTTTTATGGATAGTTTTTTTTTTTTAAGATAGTGATTGGGGCTAAGATGGTATTTATCCTTCCCCATACAAAAATGACTTAACCCAGGAAATCATCTTTGATTTATACACCTTCTAGGTTGTAATTCATAGCGAAGGCAGAATTTTGAAATTTAAATCGATGCTAAATACACAATATTTTTTTAGCTTTTCAATATCCATTTCTCCTTCAACTCCCTCAACATTTATAAATTCATTTAGTATCTACCTATCTACCTACCAACGGATCTAATTTTTCAATTATCACCAACCATCTGTGCTATTTGCACACAGATTATATTCAAAATGATCGCTGTCGACTTGTGTGACGCTCACATCTCACCCCACAGCTGAGAAAGATGGAAATTTCCAGCTGGCTAAAAACATTGGAAGAAAAAGACGTAGTTCAGGATGATTAACATCGATGACGAATGAATGGTTCCTGAAAGCTTATCACCTCTTTTTCACCAACTCTATCTGTTCTCTCTACTCCTGTTTACTACCTGAACAGAAGCACTCAGGATTGCTGAACACCTTCGTTTCATGAAGGTGTTTATATCTTCGGAATTAATAAGGTGGGAACTACTTTGGATTTATAAATGAATCTTTACCCGTTTACAGAAAGTTTTCTTTAAAAAAACCAAAATCGAAGGGAAAATTACTTCCTCCCTATCACGACGAAACAGGCAGAGCTGTAAGCACTAGTCCCAAACCACTAGTCTTTTTAGCAACCTTGGATTACTAAATCCTAGAAGTACAAGTATGCTGACAGCAATCCAAGAGGGAAGACAGGCGGGTCCCTGAAGAAACTATCAATCAGCTTACAAGTAAAATGAAATCAGAGTAGAGCTTAGGCTTAATCAGAATCATGGCTTAATATTCCTAAGCATCTCACTGTTGATCATATTTAGGTGCTCGCATTTAGAATCTGACTTTCTCTGAAACATAAGGATGAGCACAGTGACCAAGCCATAAAATCAACTCCCCCACCCCCAGTTGAAGCGAAATTCACTAATTCCTCTATGTTGAACAAACCTGAAAAAGAAAAACTGCTTTCATACCACAAGAGAAAAAGTTAAAGACAGCTTTAAAAATAAGTAGTAATTAGAATTAGACTATAAATCCTGGGGCTGCGTGACGGGAGGGAGCCAAGCTATTCAGTCTGACTATATTATTATACAAGCTAGCATACTATTTGTTGGCCTTAATTAAAAGTTACTTTATTCCATCGTCACTTCAGCTTCTCGTCAAATAGGAAGGAGTGCACAATGAGGTGTCAATTGCCTGCAAGGGTTACAGTAATTTGTCAAGTACGCCCCTCCCCATTTACATATTTATTTTTGCCTTAGTATCATTTGGCCAGCACATTTGACAGCAGTATATCTCAGTGATATCATCAGAAAGGCCTAAACTAAACAACTTCCTTGCCTTTTGTTAGTTTACCCTCCCAATACTGGCATTCCATCAAGATAAATGTAGAAATAATCTCAAGAAATATCTGGTTTAAAACGGACTTACCTTAAGAAAGTCTAAGCCGGCATTTCCAGTGTCCTCGGTTGTCTGCTGGACAGCTCTGTCCAGCGTGACACTGGGCCAAGCTGGCCCACCGAGGGGGCTCAGTGGCTTGGGAGAGGTGGCATAGAGGCACGAGTCCGGCCCGGAAAGAATCCACGGGAGCCAGCCCCAGGAAGGCGTGAGCTAAGACACAGGTGTCTGACACCACCAAGGCACCTCTGCTCGGAACCTGCAATCAAACGGCTGCCCTGATTAGCCACGTACAAAAGGCAGTTCGGATTACTGCCCTCCTGCCGACCAATCGCCGGCCGGCCTGCCTGACAGCAGCCGGCCCCCGATGGAAGGGGAAGTGCAGGCGGCCAGAACCCTAGAACCGGTTTCCACAGTGGCCGCTGGCACGCCGGGTCTCGCGCGCACGCCTGCCCCACACTCTGGAGAAGCCGTAAGGAGAGCTTGTGGCAACGGGAAAGCCACGTCCTGCCCTTCCCCAAACAGTGTCGCTCTAGGTCCTTTGACTCATAAACAACACAATGCACTGTGATGACAATTCAAGCGAAGGTAAGGAAGAATGAATCGCTTTGGCAGCTTTAACCATTTAATTAACCTGTCTGCTCTTCCTCCCGCCCCTTGTCGGGATCCACTTGGACTTCCTTGCAGCCGAATCAGTTCAATTTTTAATTAGCTATGGTTTTTGCAAGCAGCAGTTTCTCACAGAAGCTAGGAAAAAGGAGGGAGAATCAAACAAAAAGAAAAATCTTTTCTACAGTCATTGTTTCCAACAATAAGATTCAATATTGTAAAAATCACCTCAGACACAGCAGTTTATAAAGATAGTGCTTGTAAAAAACAAAACATTAACAAAACACTGCATTTTAAAATTCAGCACAGTGGAGTACCATGCGGCTCATCTTTGTCGATGGAATAAAACATTTCCTAAACTGCAACCAGCTAAAGGAATTTTACTTCAATCTATCATCCCAGGCCCTGAAACCACAATCCTTTGCAGCTGTATGGATAAGTAGTGCTTGATTCAAGTTTTGGTATTTGCCCCAGACTGTAGGGGTCAGCTTAACAGTAACCATAGACACAAAGAGAGAAAAGGAACAGTGCACGCAGAAAGAAAACGGGACACCAAGTGTGTCTGAGTTCGTGGGCATGTAAATGTATTTTCATTAGTTTACAGCTGCCATGGTGGGAAAAAACAAACCATAGGATCCACAAATAATTTGTAAACCTCCTTGCTATAGAAGCTTAAAAAGACTTGCAGATTATTTTTCGATGCAGAAAGAAAGAAGAGGGAGAGGGAGCACTCACGCACACATGGCAGAATTCTGAAATCGCAGGGGCCCTATACTCTAAAGACAGACACCAAGAAAGTCTAAAGCATCCTCAAAGATGTCATTACATTTCAAAGGTGAGACTAATTTTATTTAAATACTGTTCCTTTATTAACCAGAAAGCCTGTCTCTCCAGAATGTTCCACTTGAATTCCAGAGCTATTTATATTCCTATAACTTGAAATCGAGGGAAATAGGATTGAGGCAAGTGTGGGATGGGAACAGTGGTCAGGCAGGGCAGAGAATCATCTTTCAGAAGAGAAATCTCCCACTAGACCATGCACCATGGATGCCTTCTATCAAAAGTTAGCCTTCTTTCCTTTTAGGAAGGCACCATTCTTATCCCAGTTCTATGATTTCCTCCCCCACCCTACAACATTCTCAAAGGCCACAGCTGCGTTGCATGTCCTTCCATCATAGGCTACTCCCACCAAGCCAGAGTTCAAGCCAGGCCTTGAAAGTTATTGTTTCAAATTTAACAACCTCCTGCTGCTGACGAGGAGCTCATCTCCACAGTGTGGAATGATAAATGGCAGTGCTTGACATCTGTTTATCACAATCAGCCATGACCATACCTCAAACAGCCGAATATTCACAGAGGTTGAAAGGAGCCAGGAGTCTACTCTCTTTTCATTTCACCAGTAATTTCCTCATAGCCCAGGTCTGTTCAATCTAAGTCCACTTCAAATCTACTCTCCTCCAAGTTCCCTGGGACAACATCCTCAACCGATTAGTGGCTCCAGGAACTGTGTATAGCACCTCATGGGAGCTATGTTACATTAGAAGAGAAGATATGGGGCTGGCCCGGTAGCATAGCGGTTAAGTTCGAGTGTTCCACTTCAGCAGCCCAGAGTTCGTGGGTTCAGATCCCAGGTGCGGACCTACACACTGCTCATTAAGCCATGCTGTGGTGGCGTCCTATATACAAAATAGAGGAAGATTGGCACCAGTGTTAGCTCAGGGCCAATCTTCGTCACCAAAAAAAAAAAGAAGAGAAGATATCTCTATGTGATTCTTTAGAGAAGCTAAAACAACAGGTAAGTAAAGAAAATAATTATATTGAAGCAATTAAATCACCTGTCCTTTCACAAATTATGAGATGAATAAGGGAACCATTGTTATATTTACAAAGAATGGATGGCCATGTAGTATTAGATTGAACCATATTAAATTGTAAATATTTGACAATTTTTGGCCTACTAAAATAGCAATTTCATGTGATTCAACCTGTAGTTAACTACTATACAACTAGTAATTAACTATGTGTCAAGAGTTACTATGTTATATTTTCTAATCATCACCTCAATTCTATAAGGTGAATACTATACTTATCGATACAACTTTACAGATGAGGAAACAGAGGCTTGAGGAGGTTAAGGAAAGTGTTGAATACCTCACAGCTAGCAAGCAGCAGAGCTGGGATTCACCTGGCAATCTGACTCCAGAGCCCCTGTCTTGCACCACCACCCTCTGCAAAGGAGAATTTGAATTCTAACCTATGCATTCACTAGCTTTGTGACCCTGGGCCAATTACTAAACTTCTCCAAGCCTCAGTTTTCTCTCCTCTGAAATGGGACTGATGATAGAACCTATCTGATGTGAGGACCGAATGTGAAGATGTAAGTAAAGCACTTAGCATCACGGTGTCTGGCCCAGGGGATGTGCTCCAATGTTACCTAACAGCAGTGGTATGGGCAGAGTGATCACTCTCCCACTTTCACCAGGACCTGAAGTGAGACAGCATGTGTGTCCCCATCACCCCTTCATGGTCCGGCAGCCACCCGTGGGCAGGACAGTGAAGTCTGAGGTCCTCAAGTCCAGAAGCGACACCCTTCACGGTCAGTGCACGTTACTTTGGCACATAGGAATTTCTTCACCCTGGAATGTGCACCATCTAGAAGAGAAACCGTCCACACCATGCTGCCCACCAGCCCATCCCACCCCCATAAACCCTGTCCTCAGCCCCATCTTCTACTTCCTGCTTGCTCTTCTTCAGATTTCTATTGAGAATCCGGAACGCTTTCACAAATATCTTAGACTTCTCATCTTAAATGAGAAGTCTAGCTTCTTTGGCAATCAGCTGTAGAGGGTTCTGCTGTCCATGTTTGAAGAAGCATTGATGGTCTAATCTGGAGGCAGTGCTGTGGTACCCACAGTGCACTGGACCAGGAGTTGGGGGCTTGGCTTCCCCTTCTCGTTCTACCACTGACCTGCTAAGTGACCTTGAACAAGTCACTTATCATCTCTAGGCTCTAGTCCTCATTCCAATCCAGAACATCACTAAGTTTATTGCCAATTCTAATACCTGTGGTGAAGAGAAAAAAAATGTAGTTGAGTTTTTGAAATACAGGGTTTTCAATTTTCCTTTATTCTAAAAGCTAGTAGCTCATCTACTCAGGCACATCCTGTTTTCTTTTGATTGCCTTTCAAAAAAAAAGCCACAGTCAGGGAGTTTTACATTACTCTGTTGACAAACTGCAGACCAAGATAGATAGCCTTGATTTCAGAACACCAGATTTCCACTGGTATTTTTCCTTAATGATTTGCACATGTCCTTGTAGGGTGCTTGTCTGTGGTTAGAGATGGGGGTATCTGGAGAGAAAGCTTCACAAGATAATGAAGAAAATGTGGTTTCCTTACTCATCTGCAATTTCTTTGTGTCCTTGTCTGTGCACAACAGTTACACTGTTGTGTAGCGGCTGTGAGGTAGATTCCTCGACGACGTATGGTAGTTTTGGATAGCTGTAGGGCACTTACTTGCCAGGCCTTATACTTTTACGGTATGCTCCAGAAGCTCAAAGTACTTTCACAGAGTATGGTTTTAAAAATTAAAAGTTTGTGGGGCCGGCCCCGTGGCGTAGCAGTTAAGTGCGTGCGCTCCGCTACTGGTGGCCCAGGTTCAGATCCCGGGCACTCACTGACACACCACTCGTCAGGCCATGCTGTGGCGGCGTCCCACATAAGGTGGAGGAAGATGGGCATGGATGTTAGCCCAGGGCCAGTCTTCCTCAGCAAAAAGAGGAGGATTGGCACGGATGTTAGCTCAGGGCTGATCTTCCTTACAAAAATAAAATAAAATAAAATAAGATAAAATAAAATAAATAAAATAAAATAAAATAAAATTGTAAAAAAATAAATAAATAAAAATTAAAAGTTTGTCCTCAGTACTCCCAGGAGGAATTGAAAGAATTTTGTGAGTGGAGGAGATGGAAGCAGCCTCTTGGCCTCTGGTCTGCTTGCTTTTCATAGAGTGCTCACCACCTTCTAACATACTGTATAATTTATACACATATTGTGTTTATCATTCATTTTCTCTGCTCACGTGAATGTCAAGTCCATGAGGACAGAGATGTTTGTTTTGACCATGGCTGAGTCCCAAGCATCTAGAGCAATGACTGGCATATACTAGATGCTCAACAAATAAGTGAAACTTTGTAAAATCCTGGAAATGACTCAGGTAGAATGGGTACCCTGCACACCTCACTTTTAGAAATCACGCTATCATTAGAAGGAGGAGGCAACGTAGAATAGATCCCACTGGTGAGGACAGTGACAATGACCAGCTGATGATGATGTGTAAGGCGAAAAAAGTGAATAAACTTTTGTGGGGTTCACAGTTAATTTAGCCCAACTCTGCAAATTCCCACATCCGGGTTCCGGGTTGAAGGAAAACTGGGCAGTGAGCTGAGAGAGAGAAACTTAATAAGCTCAGTTACTTTTCTAGTCCATTTTTGTTTAATTTCATGGGAAATTGTATTTGTTGGAGAACTCCAGGTGTGTCTGAAGGAGTCAGATCCTTGAGGGCACGCTAAGGGACGTGGACACACAGCCGCTGAGTCATGCTCGCTTTGTACTGAGGTAAAAGTTTTTTATCCCAATCTGACCGCACATTGACATCAAGGTTGAGGAGATAATGCCTATAGGCCTCTTAGCACTGTAAAAGATGTCAGTTAAGTCCAAAGTGTTATTACACAATACCTTTCCTGTATAATAACCGGAGGACATAAACCACTTATGAGACAGAAATCAGAAGGCATGATACTTTTTCTTTGCTGGTTGCTGATGCGAGTCACACTTTTCAATTTAAATTCTGATTCTATCGTGCTACCTTTGACCTCAGAGACTAACAAGCTTAAAGTAATCATATCACTCCTGTTCTTTTTGCTCTCTTCACAGTCTGTAGTTCTTTGGGGAAACCAAGGTATTTCTTCACAAGAAAGTTAGTGGCCAGAAGGTAGCAAATAAAGGCATTGAGCTCAGTCATCCCTTCAAAGCCCCCACATCCCAGGTGGTGAGCCCCAAGCCACCACTTAGTGCTAAGAATAACAGGTAGAGGAGTTACCTTTGGGTTCTCATTTTACCCCTGGGGATGAAAAGAAAACTCTGGAGAAAGAGTACTGTGGAACACAAATTACAGCATTATTAATGATTCATTTCAACCTCTAGGAAAATTACACAGCTAATATAATAAATGAATAAAGTGGGGGCCAGCCCGGTGGCGTAGTAGTTAAGTTCGCGCGCTCCACTTCGGCAACCTGGGGTTTGCAGGTTCAAATCCCAGGCGCAGACCTATGCACCTCTTATCAAGCCATGATGTGGCAAGCGTCCCACATATAAAGTAGAGGAAGATGGGCATGGATGTTAGCCCAGGGCCAATCTTCCTCAGCAAAAAGAGGAGGATTGGCAACGGATGTTAGCTCCGGGCTAATCGTCCTCACCAAAAAAAAAAAAAAAAAAAGAATAAAGGGTAAAGGTAATAGCAAATATCAGTTACATTTATATACTTGTCTACTACTTAAGTTTCTTAGCAGGGGGCTTACTATGTATCAGGCAGGATATTAAGTACTTTACATATTTTGTTTTAACTCTTCTAACAGCTCTACAATGAAAGTACTATTATTATAATACCTACTTTACGGCTGAAGAATCTCAGGCGCAGAGAGATTGAAAACTCACCCAAGATCACAAAACTAGCAAGTGGTGGTAACAGGATTTGAACCCAGGCAGGCTGATTTCAAAGTATATGCTCTTAAACACCACTGCATATGTTAGATTTGCTGTGACTTAGAAATGGGATGTGTATGGCATGTACAATGTTTAGGAGTTTGGGGTATTTTTCCGACTAGCATATTTCTCCTTAGGGAGACTATGCCACGCCACCCCCAGCCAGATATCAGCAGAGTAGATCAGTAGAATGGCGCCAGCCAGCAGTAACGAGAGAGGCTGTCAAGCAATTAGCCTGATGATGATTTGGTATAATAAAACCTGCTTCAAATCATAACTTAGACAGTGTAGAGAACATTCGTCCTTTCGCTTTGCTAACCCTCCATCTTATGCTACAGTAGAAAAAGATAGTTTGAATCACAGTGGGGCTAGGCAACCACATGCCTTGAAAAGAAATGTGACAGGAGACGTACACAAGCAGGCACTCAGCACATTATGTGGGGTTTCTCAACTCACTCAGCAAACATTTCATGAGTACTTGCTATGGTGGGCACTGGAGAGACCAAAGAGAGTAAGACACAGTGATTCCCTGCCCCAGTTTAGTATTAGAAATTGTCAACCATCCCTCTACTGGAAAAGACTCAGTCTGAACAATTGGCTGGAGATGAAAAAAGACAACTGGCCAACCAGTGTTTGGGCTACCGGGCAGGCAGAGTAAGTGGGCAAAGTGGCAGGTGTAAGGTCGTAGGAAGCAGTGGACCCCCAGAGCAAACTGGAGAGGGTACGCCTCACCTGACATGGGTACACATGGCTCCAAGCCATTGCTGCCAGATCGTATGATTTTTCCAGAAGCTGGAAAGCCATATTCTTATGTAAAACTGCCAGATTTTTAATGTGGATTAAACAAATGTTTGCAAGCCAAATACTTCTAGATCAAACAAACATCTGCAGGCCAAATACTTCTGTAAGATATAGTTTTTGAATTCTGCCAATCAAAGAACTTTATTAAATTCAAGGAGTTGGCTTTTTAAAAATAAAACTGATAGCTTTCCTAGTGGCTTTGGTATGTGTCGACCTTCTGATCCTTAGTTACATCTAGTTTGAATCACTTTAAAATTTTTATTAAGATGTAACCTACACAGTGTATAAAGTGTACTAATCTTAAGTAAACAGTGAAAATGATATAGAATATTTCCAGCCTCCACATAAGGTTCCTTCCAGACTTTTTGAGCCTATTCCAGACTCCTCACCCCCTTTTTTGGCCTCCATGATCAATTAGCTTTGCCTGTTGTTTAGTTCAAATCTTAATCAATTAAACGAGAAATTGATAACAGATTTAGTTGCTTCAGGTCTGAAAGAAAGAAAACTGGGTTTAAACAAAGGCACAACCAAAAAGAGTCAGGTAAACCCAACAATACAATGGAGCCCACAAACTCAGCCCAGTGCTTCTTCCAGTTCTGATGCTTGTTGCTTCCACAGCCCTGTTCTTCCCGATAACTATCATTTCCTGTGCAAACACCATATGCCAAGGAGGCACTTGTCACTCTGCGTGGAGTACCTCATTTAAACATGACAAAAACCCTCTGAGATACAAATTCAAATAAAATTTATTCCAGCTGTACAGCTCAAGAGACCTGGCCCTGTGGTAGTTATGCAGCTAGATCCACACGGCCAACACGGGCAAAGTCGAGATTCAAAGGCAGGGCTATTACAAAGCCCAGGGACTTTTCCACTGGACTACATGGCCCCCCATAAAATTCATAAATGGGTGTTTTCTTAATTCTTCCACAAGAATAAGATAAACTTTAACTCTTAACCAGGAACATAATGAACCTTATTCAATTTAGAATCTGACTAGGAGTTCATGTTTCACATTGTAAGGATTGGTGGTAGTGGTAGAAGTATTCAAAGCTGATATTTATTATCTAGGTACTTTTATTTTTAAAACAACTTAATAAACACAGTAAATATATATATATACACACACATATACATACATATATATATATATATGTCTCACTACCTTTTACTAGCATAGGTCTTATCTTTCTTTAT
The DNA here is from genome assembly GCF_020826845.1 of Diceros bicornis minor. Taxonomy (NCBI): domain Eukaryota; kingdom Metazoa; phylum Chordata; class Mammalia; order Perissodactyla; family Rhinocerotidae; genus Diceros; species Diceros bicornis. The sequence continues at coordinate 62,052,225 of NC_080747.1, read as the reverse complement.
TTACCTAAACTAATTTCCTGGAGCTTATGACAACATCATCTTGTACAAATATAGTTCTGAGACAGGAGGCAGACTTGGGTGTTTAAAGATTTTCCTGTCTCTCAGGAAATTTGTGCAGGATAGAAATGAGATCAGAACAGTGGTGGCTACAGATTTCCTATGAGAAGGGTTCCTGGTGGCAGTGGATTATGCAGAAGTTGCAGGGAACTGGTCTTGAAGCTGTGTCCTCCATAGTAAGTTTACTGTTTTTACTTAGACCAGAGCAGTTTTCTAAAGATGCTTTCACCTATCCTTTAACAAGATTCAGAAAGCATGAATTGTTTACAGTAAAGAATATTATTTTATTGGGTGGGCAACTAATGCACATTATTGGGTGGTGGGGAGGGTTTCTAAAGCCCCACCATCTGCCAATACCACCCCCATTGCTATCTCCAGGGAGAATGGGCTCATTAACTGGATGCCAAGTGATTGGAATAGCAGAACAATAAAGGGACCTAGAAGGGTCCTATTCAAACCAATGGGCAGAGTAAATTGCCAGGCCATCCCGGGTAGCGCATCCTCTCAGCAGATGGGGAGAAACTTATGGCGTTCCAATACTTTTTATGTAAAAGGATACAGACCACTAGGAGTTCATTTATGCCCAAGGCTTTTTAGCCTAAGATATGCAAAAATTCCAAGTATATATTACCTTTTATCTCAATAGCCACACTGAGACCAACTATCCTATTTAAATTCTAGAGTCAGATCTATTTGACCAGCTTCTTACACTTTAGGTAGCTTAGAAACTCAACTAAGATCTGGTGAAATACCCAAATTTACCAGAAACATCTGTTTCAAAATTCAGATCTGAACTCTAACGTCCAGGATTATGTTTTGTGGGTAACTAGCTGAGTTAGCCGTGCCACCTTCGCTCAGATCAATACCTGTGGCTTAAGAACTTAAGCCATTTTTAACTCACAACTTTAATCTTTGCTTTAGTCACCAAATTCCTTTTGCTAATTTTATTTTTAATTAAAAAATTTTTTAATTGTGGTAAAATACAGATAACGTAAAATTTACCCTCAACCATTTTTTTTTTTTTTTGGTGAGGAAGACTAGCCCTCAGCTTACATCTGTTGCCAATCTTCCTCTTTTTGCTTGAGGAAGATTGTCACTGAGCTAATATCTGTGCCAATCTTCCTCTATGTTGTATGTGGGATGCCACCAAAGCATGGCTTGATGAGTGGTGTGTAGGTCCACGCCCAGGATTCAAACCTGCGAACCCCGGGCCACAGAAGTGGAGTGCACAAACGTAACCACTATGCACCACCAGGCCAGCCCCTATCCTCAACCATTTTTAAGTGTACAGTTCAGCGATATTAAGTACATTCACATTGTTGTGCAACCATCACCACCATCCATGTTCAGAACTCCCTTCATTTTACAAAACTGAAACTCTGTACCCATAAAACACTAACTCCCCAGTAACCCCTCCCCCCAGGCCCTGGCAACCACCATTCTACTTTCTGTAGCTATGAATTTCATTACTCTAGGTACCTCACATAGGTGGAAACATACAGTATTTGTCTTTTTGTGACTGGCTTATTTCACTTCGCATAATGTCCTCAAGGTTCCTCCATGTTGTAGCATTTGTCAGAATTTCCTTTTTTTTTAAGCCTGCAAATTCCTTTTTTTAACCATTTAAATGTTTCAAGTTTATGTAGCAAGTCAATCAACTAGATTGAAGGGGAGTACGCTGACTCATGATGGTTCCACTTACAATTTTGCAATGGTACAAGAGCAATGCTCATTCAGTAGAAACCATACTTCTAATTTTGAATTTTGATCTTTTCCCGGGCTGGCAATATGTGGTACGATCCTCTCTCATGATGCTGGGTAGCGGCAGCAAGCTGTAGCTTCCAGTCAGCCACGCGATCACGCGGGTGAACAACCGATACACTGACAACCCACACTATTCTGTACCCACACAGCCACTCTGTTTTTCACTTTCAGTACGGTATTCAGTAAATTTCATAAGATATTCAACACTTGATTATAAAATAGGCTTTGTGTTAGATGATTCTACCCAACTGTAGGCTAATGTAAGTGTTCTGAGCACATTTAAAGTAGGCTAGGCTAGGCTATGATGTTCAGTAGGTTAGAAGTATTAAATGCATCTTCAAGTTACAATCTTTTCAGCTTATGATGGGTTTATCAGGAGGTAATCCCATCGTAAGTCAAGGAAGATCTGTATTTGGTCTGTTTAATAAGACTTGAGGTTTGGAGACTGTAAGAGAGGGAGTGATATAATTTACTGAAATCTTTAAAGCTGTGGTTCTTTAGGATGCATCAAAATCACCTGGAAAGCGTGGTAAACCATCGATTGCTGGGCCACAACCCCAGAGTTTGATACACAAGGTCTAGAGTAGGGCCTGAGAATGTGCATTTCCTAGGACTTCTTGGCCAGTGACCACACTTTTGAGAACCACTGTAACCTATCCAGGGTTAGGCCTGGAGGATTCCAATCACCAAATATTTCCCATAGTCCAAAGAAGATACCCCTCCCACCTAAGACAGGAGGCTTGCAGTTATAGAAGAAGGGAAGCCTAGAGCAGAATAAGAAGGAGTGAGAAAGTCCAGCCCTTGTGATTCCAGGGTATTGTGGGAATGAGGGAAAGGATGGTGGCAAGCTACACTGTCAGAACCCACTGGTTTCAGCTCTCTGGTCTCAGGAAGAAGAGGGCAAGCATGTGAGTAAATGAGGGGAGTGTGCAGGGAGTCAGGGAATCTTGGCTCCATTTGAGAGTCTAGGAGAAGGTCACTGCGAGGAGCGCCTGGCCCAGCTCAATTTAGACAGACGTCGGATCCCAGCCAGCAGACTTGGAATGAGGCAGCTATGATGGGGTGAGATGATCCTGGGGTAGACCCCTGGGCCAGGGGTTGCTGGGTTGGAGAACTAGGCAGACACTAAGGTGTCTGAAGCCAATGGGTGCTGAGCAGAGGCTGAGTCTGCCAGTGGGAGGTGGCCAGGGATCCCCAGGGGCATCACCCAGGCCAACGCTGACCACAGATTCACCAGATGCAGAATTCAGCAGTGACAGAGGGGACCACGGATAGAACCTAGGGACCAGGGGACGGTGTGCCCAAAGACCTGCAGTCATCACCGCCCCAAACCCCCAGACACTATATGCAGAAGCAGCTGGGCAGTGGAGATGAAGATGACATCTGAGAAGGGAACATTTCATGTCAGAGCCTGAGCATTACCTCAAGGAATCACTCAAATGATTAGACCAGGCTAGCTCTTAACTTGGCTGGGACTAACAGTTACTGTTTTGTTTTCTTGCTAACGAACAAGTGTGAGTTTGTGAAAAAGACCAGATTTAGACAGAATAAAGAACTCACATTTTTTTCTGTATATCTGTCATGTGACGAGGGTTGTTAGATAAAATCAGGAACATACTTTCACTAAAAAATTATTTGTTATCTGAAATTCAAATATAACTGGGCTTCCTGTATTGTGATTTGCTAAATCTGCCAACCCTGCATGTGACCTACTATTGCATGGGCACATGTGGTGATAAGGTTATCAGAGTGTCCCTTCATCGCACTGCCTACTTCAGCCCACAAACCTCGACCATGATACAGTCTCTTTATTGTGCCAACGGAGGGCAATTGACAGAGCTAAACCCCAATCTGCGCATAGTGGGTTTCAAGCTTGTGTTAATATTTCAGAAACAGTTAAGTAGCAGAGGAAAACTAGCTCAGGATAAAATCATCCCTGCAGACAATCTACAAGGGGGCAAATCCATACCTGAAACATACTGATCACTTTCCTTTCACAATATATATTCAAACATGGATATTCGCAATTGAAGTATCACAACACACCTGTAAGACGATTTCCAAAATTGTGAAACGAGCATTTTAACTATACTGTCGGGATATCTGAGGTATCCTCTCTCCCCATCTCCAGGGCCCACTGTCACTGGCCACTAAGGCTTCCTGCCAACTGTGCCGGGAGCTCATGGGGGCTATGTCAGCCCTGCAGGCTGACACGGCCCAGGTCAGCCTTATGAGGTTGAGGTCACCTGCTGACCATGACTGGAAGGAGTCTAATGACAAGAGCCACCTCACTATCCACAGATAGCGCCAACCTATTTGTCACAGAGATAACACGATTGGGAACACATTTCTTTATGTTAAGATATTGATAACCTGCAAAATCGCTGTTAAAAATATGAATAATAGCTTTATTACTGCCATTTTATTTTAGCGTAAGATTGTACTGTTTTCAAAGGACTTCATCTATTCTTAGCTATGTCTTTAGAACTTATCAAGTAACCCCCCAGCAAGGTTCTGATGGAACGAGAAATGGAAAGGCAAGTCTGAATGAGGACCCAGGAGAGAGACAGGTGTCTAGGAACAATTCCTAGAAGAGGAAAGATTTGAGAGAGATGGGGTGGGGAGTGCAGAGAGCAGTGGGGCTGAAACGGGGAGAAGCCAGGAGGCTTCACCAGGGTGCTGGCAAGAGCAGAGCACCAAGACAAATTCCATCTCCTTCAGAAGCTGCATTAGACCTCAGTCAAGCCTATCCTGCCGTGGACAGAGTCTTTTAGGGCTCTGGGTTAGGACTCGTGAGTCTAGCAATTAAACCTAACAGCATTTATCAAGCATCTATTATTTGAGTGAGAGGTGATAAAATCTCAAATGTTCTTACAAAACAATGAAGGTTTCAACATTTCAGTACTAGTCAGGTATTTCAACCATTTAAAAATTACAGAACAAACTGTGATTGGAATCAAGCTGTGGGGTTTTTTTGTTTTGTTTTGTGGGAAAGTTGAAAATGATGAGCCTGTATTCATATCTTAATAACCATAAAACCCTCTGTCACTTCTCCCTTCTTGCTGTGTTGTTTCTCCCGTTTCTATTTTTATTGGCATGTGGACTTGCTCCCATCAAATGAGTTAGACAAGATGGGAAGGTTAATTTATGGAAGTGAATGTTAATCAACACTGCTGGGAAAACACAAGGCACCAGTGTGTGCTGTCTTTAAAGCAAAACAAATTAAAGCATTGGTGGAACCCAAACTGTGGTCACCCAGAGGCTGAAGAACTCACGCTGGTTTGGGGTTTCAACATTCACAGAATACCAGCTCGTCTGAATACCTACTGGCTTAAAATCTTGGGCTTTTGTGTGGGATAGACTGGAGTTGCAATCCACACTTAATAGATGTATCTCCTTAGCCAGGCTGCCCTACTGAAAGTCTGTTTCCTCATCTGTAAAATAGAGTAATAATAATACCTATTTCATGGGGTTGTTGTGAGAATTAAATGAGAGAATGAAATGCTTAGAAACCCAAAGCTAACAGGAGAGAGCTTACTAGAATTCTTTATTTAAAGGTGGTGGGCTAATTCATAAATCAAAATTGATTCCTAGAGATGATATTCTACATTTGATCCAAATTAATCCACTTCTTCGGAACCTGCTATGAATCTTATGAATGTGAATGCCCGGTGGTCCAGTTCAACAACCTCATGTATATTCAACTTCAAGTGCCCCCATTCTTTTATCCCATTTCCTTAATTTTAGAATGTTAATCCCAAGAAATTTTAATTCTGATACCACCCACATCGTCTGCATTTGGGGGACAAGACAGGAGTGTCCATGCATTATTACACACACAAAAAAAAAGACTTCTCACCATTGTAGGGCTGTTCCCAAAATATCAAAGATAAGTAAGCCTTTTCTGAACATTTTATTGAAAGGTCTCAAAATTAAATTTGCAACTATATGATACCTTGTAAACTCACAAGTTTGCAAAGAGGAAAAATGCAAGATAGATTAAACAAAACAAAATAAAACACTGTGGGTCTTAAATTCCTGAACATGAGCTTATTTTTCTGTTGGTTAGTATCTTGTGGAATGACTTGGCATTTTTGACCTCTGCCCCTGACTTTGAGACAGTGATGGAAAGGGGATGGGGAATCATGAAGCAAAGGTTGAAAGGGCCCTTAATCCAAACACCGCGGGTCTCAGCAGGGATGCTGCTGAATGTTCCCGGGCTGCAGCCCCAGGTTGTGTTTACCGAGGATTCCCACAGACCAATGCTGGTCCTCACGCCTCATCAAGTCAGCATTGTTGTTATGAAGGTGTCAGACGTGAAACTGTGCAAACAGAATGACATGGAGGCCATTCCTGCTTAGTGACCTGTACCAGAAAGGTCTATTTTTAGAAACTGCTGCAAGTTGCTATGCACTTGGAAAGAAGGCAGGCCACACATTACTGCTATTTTTGAACATTTCTGTGCATTTGGGCTGTGTTCTACAATGCTTGTGAAGGAGTTCAGAGAAGATAAGAACCATCCTCAATCTCTATTTAAAGTTGAAAATCTGAGTTTTGAATTTTACTTATACATCATGGCCAAGAAGAGGCATAAAGCTATTCTTTCATTTTGAGGAATAACCATGGAGTCGCTCAAATTGACACTGATCCCATCCTTTGCGGTGTTATGTGGGCCAAAGAGACAAGGAAAGATCCACAGGAATGGCTTCCTCCAGCCAGGAGAAGGCTGGGAAGCACATCTTCCAACGCTGCAGGCTACAGGCCTCAGTGGGCATTAGAATCACTTGGCAAGTTTGTTAAAAAGCAGGCTTCCCCCCAGAGAGTCTGATTTAGGGAAGAGTACAGGGATTTGCATGTTAACAGACCACAGCTGATTTTGAAGCAAGTTGTCTAAAGTTCACACTTTGAGGAAAAACTGTTACAGGAAGAAGATAGGAACACATGAAAGCAGCTGAAGAGTGAGAAGGGAGAATCATTAAATAAAACATGAAAACACCAAATTATCAATTCCTGCTATCAATGAGAGAGGAAAAGCCATAAGATTAAAGCAAAAAAGAGCACCGGCCTTGGAGTGGTCATGCATGCACTGAGAGAGCCAACGTGGTGTTAGAAAACCTGCCTTCTCTTCCTGAGTCTGTTTCCAGTCCTGTGACCTAAGGCTACGTCCTTCAATTTCTGGGTGCTTCGACTTCCATAAAGTAGGCAGCAGTCTCTCCAGAACGACCCCTCTGGGGGTCAGGAGAGAGGCTTTGCCAGTGACCTCTGACCCCCCACCCCCACACTAAAGTCCTTTACATCTACAGTCATTAGCAGGTCACCTCTTATTCCTTTTTTTTTCTGACAAATTTGATTTCTGTCCAGTTTGGTTTGACTTTCACTGGCAGGAACCATAGCCCCCATCCACCTTGAATCTTGCTCTCCCACCCACATGTTTTGGGCTTTGGGGCAGTAAAACTGGGCTAAAAGTAGGGAAGACACCATTTCTCTTAATAAAGGATGGAGCTACCTCCACCTGACAAGTAATTGCTGAGTTCTGGTGCCAGCAACTGCTTGATAACTACTCACTGAATGGACGGAAATGCACTAAACCCAGGGCCGAGTTTTTTTCTTTTCTTTACATATGTTGTCTTTATTGTCACAACCTTCAGACAAAGGCGAGATGATTGTCTTCACTTCTCAGAGCAAAAAAGGGAAAGTGAAGTGAAGTCAGTGGGCCCAGACCTCAGGGTCAGGGGCTGAGTCGCAAACCAAGTTCTGTCAGATTCTAAGCCAGGGCTCCTGACACTGCACAGCGCTGCCCCGAGAGTGGGGGTACTGGAAGGGAACCCAACCTCCACGTGACGAGGTGACTACAAAGGCCACTTGTTCCAGTGAGGCTTGCAGAAGATGGGGGCACGGAGAAGGGCCGGTCCTGCCACGGGAAGCATCCGGAAGGCCAGGCTCCCAGGACCTAACCTCCAAGCGAGGCCTGGAGCCGGTTGCCTTACTGAGGGGAGGCCCGGGGCATACAGGTGGGAGGGGTTAGGTGGATCTCATTTCACAGAGAGAAACTTTCAAATCCCATCCTTCTCAGTGGGGGGTGCAGGTGAGCAGTGTGGTTGGTGTAGTGATGAGACTCTTGACCGAGAGGGCAGTGAGCATAAGCCCAGCCAAAACTACTAACCCTGTCTAATGACATAATGCATAACTCACCACACCCGTGAGGGAGATACCGTTGTTACACAGTACCCATTTTACAGATGACGAAACTAAAGGTAGAGGTTAAGGCACTCGTATACTCCAGACTTATAAATAGTAAAGCTGGGATTCAAAGTCAGGCAACTGGCTGAGAGCCCGTGCTCATAACCACCATGCTACACAGCTGCTATCGAGTATATTTTTGTTTCATTTCACCAATATTCAGGGAGCACCTATCATGTGCCAGGAACCATCTCAGGCACTGGGGACCCCACACTGAACAAAATCTCTGTCAGCTCGGAGTTTGTATTCTGATGAGAGGAAACAGAATGAATAATTTTGTGAGTGTATGTCTCACAGGTGAAAAATAAAAAACAAGGAGTGTTGGGATATGGTAGGAAGGGGGCTGCAATGTTTAATTGGCTGTACAGGGAAGGCCGAGATTTGAGCAAATCTCTGACAGAAGTAAGGGAGCGAGTCAAAAGGGCATAACTGATAAAAATTATAATTTATTTTTTAAAACAACTTGAGTAACATACAGCCACTAGTGAAAAAGCAATGATTCTCTTTCACCATTTGCTCCTTTAAGTCATGCAGGGAAGGACGAAGAGTTATGAAAATGCCTCACTCCTGTGACAATTCCATAGAAGACTCTAGGTGGCCAGGGCTTGCGGGCCGCTTATTTACAATCAACAAATAACAATGGCTGATTCCTCAGAGACACCTTTAAAGAAACATTCCAAAATTCCAAAGAATCCTTTTAAAATGCTCCTTAGAATCACAGTCTTCATGAAAACAACATAGCAACCTTCCTACATAAACAATAAACACATTAACCAAGCAACCGTCATCCCCGCCAGCATAATTTTACACCTCCCACCCACTGAGCAAACAGCATCAGACAGGAGTTTGACAGCAGAATAAAGGGGGAGTGGAAAAGTTGCATTTTTCAAATGCACTGACGAACTGTACAAAGCAATCTGGCAGCTAGTGGAGAGAGTGACGTGGGCCTCTAGACCAGCAAGGCAGTAGAACAAACTTTTGGTGACAGAGGCAAAGGCACAAAGAGGCTAGTTTAATTTAATTAATTAATTTATTTATTTATTTATTTATTTTGAGGAAGATCAGCCCTGAGCTAACATCCATGCCAATCCTCCTCTTTTTTTTTTTTTTTGCTGAAGAAGACCGGCCCTGAGCTAACATCTATTGCCAATCCTCCTTTTTTTTTTCCCCTTTTTCTCCCCAAAGCCCCAGTAGATAGTTGTATGTCATAGTTGCACATCCTTCCAGTTGCTGTATGTAGGACACTGCCTCAGCACGGCCAGACAAACGGTGCATCGGTGCGCGCCCGGGATCCGAACCCTGGCCGCCAGTAGCGGAGCGTGCACACTTAACCGCTAAGCCACGGGGCCGGCCCCGAGGCTAGTTTTAAAGGTATAATTTTACCAAGGACTAACTAGGCTTTTCAAAACCATCCCACACTAGGGCACCAGAGGCATAGAACCGTGACGAGACAGGTGGTGACAAATACATATTTGAGGTTGCCACTTTAATTAGCAATGGTCAAAGGCAGAAGAACCTTAGGGGTCATCTCAAGTCAGATAGATCCAGGGGCTCTCTGCCTTAAGGCTAAATACCAGCATAGGGCTCTCAGCGCTTCCAGACCTATACCAAAGCCTCTTCCTGGGAACTTGCAAGGACACCTGTGATCTTGGAGTAGTTATAATTAAATGACATACAAGTATATAACCCAGAAGGAAAGGAAACAGTAAAACAATGAAATTGTCCAGAATAAGACAAAACTGCCAAGACCTTTGAAGCTCTGGTGTCCCATTAAGGATATGGGTAGTGTGTGGTATTTAACAATTCTTTCCAGAAACCATTTCTCTACCCCTCACTCCCAAGAAATGGGGGACTTGTGCTAAGGTTATCCAACATGTGATTTTTAAAAATCAGGGACTGGGCCGGCCCCGTGGCTTAGTGGTTAAGTGCGTGCGCTCCGCTACTGGGGGCCGGGGTTCGGATCCCAGGCCAGCACCGACACACTGCTTCTCAGGCCATGTGAGGCCGCGTCCCACATACAGCAACTAGAAGGCTGTGCAACTATGACATACGACTGTCTACTGGGGCTTTGGGGGAAAAAAATAAATAAATAAAAATTAAAAAAAAAAAATCAGGGACTGATGAAGTAAATGAATATTCCATAAGGATAGATAGATGCTCGCATGCTAGTTCCACTCTAGCCCCTCTTGACACGTCTTCATGTCGTATGTCCCGTTAGACTAAGTTCAATGGCATTGAGCCATCTTTCCTTCATGGTTTGTTTCCTGAGGGCACCATCCAGAAATGACACGTAGAGGGCACATGGCCACTGCAGTATGATGGGTATGGTTTTACCCCTCAAACGTCGGGACGGTCCCAAAACTTGCTGGTGAAGATGAGCACCCAGAGCAACGGCATGTGGTAACAGCTCAGGTCACAGATGTTCCTGAGGGAAGGCCAGAACAAGTGCTGGCCCTCCACAACACCTCCCCCGCCACACCCATTTATCAGCAGTAACATCACTGTCCGAGCTTTTGAAAAAATTACCCCTCTATACAGCAGTAATGAGAAACAGGGCTCACAGAAATACAAGCACATGAGCCACCGGTGATGTGGCCCGTCCCCAGCAGGCCTCCCTGGCCCCCGGGCAGGCCCGAGACCTCAGCAGCCAGGCTCTATGCTGTTGCACTTGAGTTGCCCACCCTTAACAAGGCTCTGCTCCACTCCTGCCTCTCTTGGTTCGCCTTCTTGATTCTCTGCCTGCCGCTATCCTTATGTCCCCTTCCACTCTGCGTGTCTTTCTTCTACTTCTCATCTTCTACTTCCTCATTGTTTCTCTTGATCATCTCAACCTATGGCTTAAACCAGTGGGTGTCAAACTTGACTGCACATTAGAATCACCCAGGCAGCTTTAAAAATGTCCAACGCCGGGCTACACCATATATCAATTAAATTAGAATCTTTCAGGGTAGGACCCAGGCATCAGTTTGTTTGTTTGTGTTTTATTAACTCCCTACATAATTCCAACGTGTGGCCAAGTTTGAGAAGGGGCAGCCTTAAGCCATTTTGATTCAAGGATGCAGAATTACAAATGTTTGGTTCATCTTCTAAGTCAGAATCATCCAAACTTATTCTAGCAGATGTGCCCACATTTAGAATTGGGGGAAAGGATTCCACCATAACTTGTGTGTGATCTCAGCTCTCAGACTGCATATCCTATAAAGGCTCAGACAGATATTTGAGTGTCATTCTTTAATGGGTGGGCACAGTGCGGTGACTCCTGCTTGGAATACATTTGTCTGAAATAAAACCATGTTATCCCAGGAATGAAACCAGGTCTTTTATCATCAAATCTCCTTCGTTGGGAAACAATATGGCATTCCTTTGTATGTGGCTAGTGTTCAGTGCATAGCCGGTGAGCATATGTAACCCATTGAGTAAAAATAGTGGTTATCATTATGTGCTACAGGAAAAAATGTCCCTTTTCACATTACAGTAAGGGAGTCTTATTGCATACCTCTCAGGAAACCTAATAATGTGTTACATGAATTTTCCATGGGAAGGAACAACTGGTTAGGAAATCAAATACTATACTTCTAGACAGTGACATTCAAACCTAGGACTCCAGGGAAGCCAAAAACTGCTCTGAGTATGGTCCCAGCAGGATTGAAATACCTCCTCAAAGCATACTGAGCAAATTCCCATGATGCCAGGCCTCTTGGAAAGTTTCTAGGGGTCAAAGGCCACTGCAGCTGCCTCCTTCCCCTCCTCTCAACCACTTGCTCAAGTGGAAAAAATGTTTAAGTTACCACAGTTCTCAGTTATACTGATTTCCCCTCTGGGGAAGTCTAATCCTGGGTCCTAAGATGGGATGCCAACTGTACTGCAGTGTGGGATTTGTCTTCACGTCCCAGGTATTTGCCAGCGCCTTGTTCAAATTAAGAACTGCACAGAGCAGAAGAGCGAAAGGACAAGTGAAGTAATGGTGGGGGCTGATAGGGGTGATGAGAGGGTCATCACAAGTGTTAGGGAGGCATGTGAGGTGGGAGGTATCATGCGAGCCATGAAAAGCTCCCAACAGGGAAGTCACAAGAGTTAGACTGCCCACCATATAGGCTGCCACCGCAGCTCCGTGCTCTCCTCAGAGGTTGCTGGCTGGTATAACACACCCCCTTCCTGCACCTCCGGAGAGGACTGAGCCATAGAGCACAGCCTGGGGCCCTATTTTATATCTTGAGAGGCAATTCTTGGAACTTACATGGAGCAAAAACCTTTCTCACTTGGCTTCTGTGTCCAGATGAGGTGGAGGAGGCCACATGCATTGTGCACACAAGTGAGGACCTGGAGCTTCAAGAACACTTTTGCAATTGCCTATGAAAAGATCATGGCTCCTTTTCTACTTGTCCTCAACTCCTACTGCCAGCCACTTGATGGTTATACTTGGACATCGTAATTTTTCCAAAGGCCACATACTGTGCTGTCCGAAGAACATGACATTTTCAAACGGCTTAGCCTGTGCCATGGATGCCTATACAACCTGACCAGTTAACTCAACAGAACAAAGACGAATCCTTGGAACAAAGGTGCACCAGAGGATGAAAGACATTTGCCTTCTGCAGTCTCTGGATACTTTTCTGCAGCTCAGCCTCCCACCAATGAGCTTTGATTTGCTTCAGAATCAAAACTCTTTCTACTTAAATTCTCCGGAGAATATGGTCTTTTTTTCAAAATCCCCATTCTAAACTTGGGCCTAGTTGGTACTGTCCTTTAAAACTACATTTCCTCTTAGCAAAAAGGTTATAATCAGAAACTTTAAAACCAGTATGTTCTCATTTGCACAAACAAGTCAAATCAGTGCATTAAATAGAACAATAATAAGAGAATGCAGTCAGGTAAATTTTCATGAGCTGAGACTCTGCAATAGAAGCTCCTGGTGGAAAAATGATTTAATATTTTATTACAATGAAGCATTTTCATATACACTATCTTATTTCATCCTTATAGCAACTCAATAGGAAAGGTATTATTACTGTTCTCCATTTTAAGAAGAAACTTAGTCTCAGAGAGATTGAGTTGTGCCCACGATACCATGGCCAGAACACAGCAGAGCTGAGACTGGAATCCAAATGATCTGCACTTCTCTTCCGCACGCTGTTTACCGTTTCATATCTGAGAACTGGCAACTTGGTGCTGCACAATTTGGTTTAGAGATTGCCAATTTATAAGGAAAAAACAGATGCGTTTTATGTTCTAGAAAAGTTTCAACCCTCCCTTCAAACTTCGTTGCTTTAAAAATAGGGAGTTCTGTTCAATTTACTTTTTAAAGCTCTTAGTGAACTGTTTCTTTAAACTGCTTTAAAATAGTAAAAAAGAGACATCACGTGGTTAAGCAGAGTAAGCTACTTTAAGAATATAGATGCTTTTTAAGGGAATAGAGTTAGACTGGGGGGGGGGATGGGTAGGTGGTAAAACAGTGTGAAGGATGTGGGGCAGGGGTAGCAATAATATTCTAAGAAATTATTTTCTCTGATAAACTGTAACCATGAGTTGGAAAAGGAACTAATTTGCAAAGTCCTTTTTTTATTAATAGTTAATAGAGTTAATTTTGTTTCCTTTAAGAGGGCTTTAAAAAGCATTCTGTTCATTATCAGATACTTCTTTCAAGATCACTGACTTGCAAATCCTGGGCAAGTTACAGTCTCACAACTCAATCTAGACATAAAAAGGTCACAGAAATCTGACCTGGAGGTGACAAGTGTGTGAGCCACCCATCCCATTCCATTCCAATAATGTCATCTTACCCATTTATAAAAAGAACTATTCTGCTAACCCTCAGAAATGTGGGATGGGTTTTTTGGGGGGAGTGTGGGCCCAAGGGTTGTGGCAAACTTAATTTCTTGTTATCGGGAAGGAAGCAGCTGTAAAGCAACAAATAGTTTTCTTTCCAGAGGCTGATGGAGACCCTCCCATCAGCGGGGTGCACTCAGCAGGGTGCACCAGCCGTGAAGTGCGTTTCCTCTGAACTCCCACAGGAAGTTCAAAGTCAGCGAGGAATGGCCTCTCATTTAACAGTTTTTCCAAGGTGAATTAAAAATCAGTTTATTTGGTTTTTCTTGTTTTTGTTTCCAGTCTATTTTTTAGGCATCACAAATATTTCTAAGTGGAGGAGACAGTTGGGTGGAAAGCACTAGTTCACTGCTTGAGGTGCCAGAAGTCTCCAAGACTGGCTTCTCAGAGACCTAGACCCTCATTTTGGCCATTAGCATGTGGCCTCAGGCAAGTCCCCACACATCTTTGGATGCAGTTCTCGTGTTTCTACCTCCAGGCCGAGCTGTGGGCTGAAAGTGACAAGACCTGGATTCTCACTCTGGCCTGACTAATTCTGATAATCACTAATTCTGATAATTGTGATAGTGCAGGACAGGAATCTGACTCCAAACACAGGGCAAGTCACAAAGCCTGGGAGGACACAAATTTTAGGCAAATGCTCATCGGGCTTTTGCGAATTCAACCCTCCTTTCTCCTCAATCTCTCTTTTCCCAGTAAAATGTGATCTACTCGTACTCCTCCTTCTCCTCCTCACACACACACATATACTCAGTCAAATAAGAAATAAACGTTCCCTGCTAACATGTCAACTCATAGAATAAATGAATGGAAAGGTGAAAAGCTACTTCAAATTTGCAGAGCTGGTGGGAAGGTTAGGAGTACGACTCCATTTTGAAAAGGGACTCACTTTTTCCCACCCACTGCTTCCTGTTCTGAATCAGACAGGCTGCCTCCTCTGCCCAGAAAGACCATTTCCCCACTCCAGCCCTCACATTAACTGGGACCTCCAATCGTATGCTGTGTTCTAGAGATTAAAATGGACTTCTCACAGGAGATAAGTTACTTAACAAATATGCATTTTATTTTCAGGAGAGTTCGTGCTTTAATCACCACGCTATATACCAAAGGTATATATATACACTTCTCACTTAATCCTCACAACAATCCTGTGAGGCAAGAATCAAATCAATTAAATGGCTTGCCCAGGGCCACACATCCGATACCTAATGCCATCAGACCTCAAACCCAGGCAGCATCAAACCTGCATCTCCATCTCATGCATCCTCTCTCCTAGGAAGAATGAGGCTGACTTTCAAATGGTTTATGTGAGCCTTGCAAAAAAAGTACATAACATTTACCATATAATATACCCCCAAACTTTTCCTTGCCACATAAACAAACCATTGATACCAAACTTAGTAGTAGGATAGCATTTGGCAAAAACAGCACTTTGATGCAGAAGGTTGGGCTGGATTTGCCAAGAAAAATGGGGGTAGGGGAGATGAGAATTGGGATTACAGATCCATTGATTACAGTGCCTTCTGATTATCCGATTCAGGACAGGAATCTGAGTCCCAACTCAGGGTAAAAACATGAATTTAGGTGAATACCCAGTAATTAACCCCCAGTCTGTTCTGAAGGGGCAATGTAGCCTCTGATTTTTTAAATTTAAATTTTAGGCTATCTGAGAATAGCAGTGAGTATTCCCTGGACTAAAAGCACCTTGCATCCCCCTCAGGGATGTTAGATTAAACCTGAAGACCCTTCCTTTAGTCTTTAGTTTCCATTCTAAATGTTACTGCTTCTAGGACATGTATTTGACACCTATCTGCCCAATAAAGTCTCGGTCGAACTCAGAGGGGTTTGGAGTATTGACTCTTACTCGTGTACATGTCTGCTTTCCTAATTTACAGCCTTTGTACTGTCCTTGCATTCCACAAAGGTATTCTCTCTTCAATTTTCCTTCAGCTGGGAGATGTTGGTTTTCCTTTTGGGAGGTCTTTGGCCCACTTCTTTTTTTTTATTTATTTTATTTTTTAATTTTTTGTTTATTGCAGTAACATTGGTTTATAACATTGTAAAAATTTCAGGTGTACATCATTGTACTTCTATTTCTGCATAGTCCCACTTCTTATTTATCATTGCTTCTCCATTTATCCACCACTAGCAGCAGACCTCCCCTCTTTGTGGACCCAGCAGCACACACATTCTCTGCTCTTGCAGCATCCACACGGCCCCCTTCATTCCCTCCTCCCAGAGCACTAAACTCTGCCTTCTTTATGGGTCAGCAGATCTTCCAAGGTCTTTGACCCACAACTCACTTGAGACTTGGCATTTCTCTTGTCACTGTAGCCTTTTAAGAAGGTGTTTCTAATTTTCATTGTTTTTGGTCACTGGGTAAGACACCCTCCAAACTTATATCAACACCACTACTCTGCTCTGCATTCTTGGCATTTTTATGAAGGACGTGGAAGCCAGCTGACAAGAGGTGTTGCCCTCACCCACCTAAAACTAACTTTAAGAGAAAAAGAGGCAGGTACAGAAGGAGCTGCTGATACAAAAATTTTCACTATGCAAATATTTTGTCCAGGAAACAGACCCCTCAATTATGTTTCCAGGAAGCCACCTCAATCTTTTTTAAAAGAATAGAGATCACTTAGGAAAAGAAGGAAAGCTAATAAATGAAATATCACAAGTCACCCTGTTATGAATAAATAGAAGGAAATGAAATCTTAGGGCACGACATGTGCCAAGGTATAATAGTTCATTCCTAGGAAATAGAAAGTGACAGCTCTGCTAAATACAAAGCCACATTAATCCAGAGCAGAGGGGCTTTTACCCAGTTCTCTGAAAGGTAGGGGAGGAATGTCCACCCATGTCTACCACGGCATGTTCATAATCCCCATCTCTAAGTATGTGTGAGAAGAAAAGACAGCCTCTTTTCCTCAAACTCTGAGAGTTCAACTATAAAAAATCAACACACAATAGATGAGATAAGACATATTCAACAGGCATTTTAGAGACAAAATATTTCCCACAGCAAAAGCAGAGAGTGCAAGGACTCTCCAGTAACCTTATCGATCACATTAGCATATCTATAGAAAGAATGTGTCATTCAGAAAGGGGATTTGGGGTGGAGGCTCAGAGAAGAAATGAGATTGGAGAGGAGCACTTTGGCAGCATGATTCTCTGTGTCCAGAGGGGAAAGTGCCCTGACTCAGCAGTGTGAGGT